>NC_057808.1:568936940-569252726 GCF_018294505.1 Triticum aestivum
GGTCCAGAAAATACAAGCTCATCTCCATTCATCCTCTATGGGGTCCATGGGTTTGGGGTGAGATAAGAGAGGTCGAGAGGGATGCACACAATACAAACAATAGTTTTGAAGAGATAGGTTTTTTATTGTGGCTGTCGGAAAAACAACAAACAAATGACAGCTCACAAACGTCGCATCTAACGTAGGTATAACAGGGGTTTGGTCTTCTAAAGGTCAATAAGTCTTCAATGTCGCCAAACTCTTCAAGTCTTGTTAATGTCTTCGATGGCTTCTTCCAATCATGCTTGTCCTTCTCAAGTTCTTTTGCCAGATCATCTCGGTTGACGCGAAGTCTCTCATGACATCCTTTAATATTTCTGGAGTTGCGCTCCAACTTCTGGGTCTCAACATCCTTGACATGAACCATGATCCTACTGTCCTTTAGTTCCTGACGAATCTTTGATGTCTCAAGGTTTTGCTCGTCTAGCGCTTGGCTACTTTCAGTTTCTGCGTCCTGAGTTCTTCACGAAACACTTCCTTATCAAATACTATTTCCTGCAGGTCCATCTTAACTTCTTGATGTAATACTCCAGATCCTGGTGATACACCGGTCTAAAGTTAAAACTTCATCTTGCTGATAGGCGCTCCATCAGCCTTCTACCATCCAATCCTTCCATGCATATGCATGCTTAACTCGGCACGGTGACAATAGCATAAGCGGACGATAACATCATGGATAGCCGTGTTTATGCCCATGTTACTGCCATGAGCTTTCATTCCATAACTGATATCTCCTGGCTTTGGGTTTTCTTAACAAAAACTTTGAGTTCTAATGCTCCATGTTCCGGCCTTTCTCCGATACACCTTGATCTCGGGTATTGACGGCTTCCATAGTCTGCCAAGTTCCATAAGGGTAGCCTTCCTATACCAATTTAGAAATTCTTCAGAGCCTTCAATTTCTCCTAGTCTTCAGAGTCCTTAACTGTTGTAGTTCCAATTATAACAATGCTCGATAAAATACTCTTCATTCCGAAGTGGTCTTAGTTGTCCGATACCTTGTCCTTCTTGAAGTGGTCTCATCAGTCGAATCTTCGAGTGGTCAAAAGGGAAAAGGGGTATGGTCTCACTAAACGGAATATTTGAATAAGCTCAGAAGAGAAGAGAGGTAAAAGACCTTTTTGAAAAGAAAGTTGTAGAGAAAAATCCTTCCTATGGGCTTGCCAGTTTCTAGGGTCACGTCCTACAGTCAACATGTGCTCTGATACCATCTTGTAGCGACCCGACCCGAATGGATCAAGTCTCTGTGCTTAAGTGTCATCCCTGGATCGGTATGCTGACGCACACAGTACTCGAGGATTTATAACAGAGGTAAATCACATGCATAAAGTAACATAAATACTATTACCTCAATCCAAATAGCGGAAGTAACAAGGTTGTGGATTCCCATCAACACCAACGGCAAAGTTGAGTGTAGAAATCGTAACCCTAACGTATCACTTACTCGTCGTAAGATATCCTGCAACATGAAACGTTGCAGCCCGAAAACGGGTCAGCACATGGAATATGCTGGCAAATTCACACCATAGAGAAATGATGAACAAAGGCTATCACTACATGCATATATGGCTGGTGGAAAAGCTCTATGGTTATAATGTTTTTGCGAAAAGCCAATTTTTCCCTACTGCAAAGGAATAAATTTTATTTAACTATCATGGTGGTTGTGAAACATTGAGATGGTTGACAGCATCTCAATCCCAATTAAGTATCATCATTAACCCAACAAGATTAATTAAAGTAACATGATGAGATCAACGGGATAATCCAAGAACTAGATACTCAAGATGTCCATAACCGGGGACACGGCTAATCATGATTAGTTTATACACTCTGCAGAGGTTTGTGCACTTTTCCCCACAAGACTCGATCTCCTCCGTTGGATTTCTCACACTACAAGGTGTTTGAGAAACGGATGACCGAGACACAGTCTTTCAGAAGCGTTAGCACCTTACGATGGGTAGACCGGTACACCTACATCCCCTACATCTGCTAGTCTACCACTTTAAGAGTTCACACGACTTAATCAACTATGCTAGAGCCCATAATAGCTTGTGGCTGCACACGGAAGTTTCTAGCATGAATAATCTCATGATCCCTTTGAACCTAGGTGGCGGTCCAAAAGAAAAACAGGCAATCCTGGAATACCCAGGTACCTCAATCCACCTAGATGTGTGTTTAAGTTGCCACCTTAAGTAAACCATTAAATTAACAATCTCACATCTGTCATGGAAAATTCACTCAAACCCAATCCACGTCTACGAGCATAGCATAGCAATATAAGCAAACGTAGAAGTAACTCCCAAGGGTTTGATAATAAAACAGGTAATAGATACTACCTCAACTACTTCCCAATACCCACAATTTAATTAGGTCCTAACCATGCAATGGTTGAGGGTTGAATCTAATGCATAAAAACTGGGTATGAAAGGGATATGATCAAAGTGTGAACTTGCCTGCAATGTTGATGAAGATGATTCGCACTCAAAACTCTTGATAGATCTACTCGTCACACTCCGGTCAATCTATCGTAAGCAAGCAGTAGCAACCATACATAAGCAATCACTCAAGATCAGAAAGATCGAAGAAAACAATTCAGAAAACTTCAAAACCAAGCAAATAACTCTTGCAACATAAAACAATTTCTAACAGCACCAAAATTATGTGAATTTGGCCTTATCAGAAAGTTTAGGTCAAGAGCTTCGCTTTGCAAAAAGAATCAACTCAAACGGAGTTACGGAACTTAAGTTATGAACAAAAGAAGTTTGAATATGAATTTGAACAAATTTCGAAATTTGAAAATTTCAAAAAGTTGACGTGACAGGTTAACTGGATAGGTGAAAACAAGACGAAACTATTGGCGCTGGTTTAATCTAATTTGGATGAACGAGTAAAAAGTTTTGAAAAATCAGGGCCAAGCTGTTTTGCAGAAGAAAAATAGCTGCGGCTAAAAAAATAGGTCTAACGCATAAATACAGAGAACGAATAAATATACCTAAAAGACGACTTCGGAGTGAGAAGACAACTTCCAAAGTCCCGCCGGAGAGGAGAAATATATTTTTAGCTAGTCAAACCAAAATATTGATTTAACCCGCAATGGATAATTTCTGGAGGCTCTATGGGTCTATATTTATAGGTGGAAAAGAGGTTTAGGGGTTAAAGGCTAGGCAATGTGGGACTAAACGTAGACGAAAAGACAAAAAGGGGAGCGCCTCGCATGGGCCTAAAGGCCTTAGCGGTTCGGCCGGCCGCGCGGCAGTCTTTTTTTTTAGCATTGAAAAGAAAGAAAAGAAAGAAAAAAACTATAGAAAAAAAATATGGGGAGGAATATGGCCGGCTGGGCCTGGCCTATTTAAGAGAAAAAAAACAATGGGGCGCCAAAAGCTACTATACTGCGCATGAGGGCGACATATAGTCACAGAGTACGCGCATGTAGTTTTTTTTTTATAAATAGAGACAGGAAAGGAAAAACTGAATAAGGAAAATAAAAATAAAACTTTATATAGGCATATTATATATCGAAATTTGCAGAAAAAGATTTCCTACAGCATGAACATTTTTGTAGAGTCAAATCAAGTCCACACAAATTTTAATAAATCAAACAGTGCTACTGCCTTAATAAAATCCAATAAAAATCATTTTAAAAATACCAAAATGATTTCAAATTTATTTTTCTCCAATTTTCTGATGTAGGGAATCATGTTACCCTATTTTCTGTATATTTTTATTTTGGAGAAAAATAATTTGAATAAGATTCAAATAACTCCAAATAAAAAATAATTTCCAAAAGGACTTTGAATTTGACCTTTGAAACTCCCAACTCATATTTCATATGTTTTGAAGAAGTCATTTTATCTTCTCTCGTGAAAATCATTGAGTTGCATAAAGTTTCAGAAATGTGAAATATTTTCAAATGAAATTCAAATATTTTCAACACCCCTTGTCGTTTAAATAAATGGAAGAAGTCGTGTCATCTTCTCTCCAGGGTTTTGTGATGAAAAGAATTTGAATTCACGGAGATCATAAAAGCAAAATGAAAGTTTGGGAAAGTCCTTTTATTCCCTCTCATTTAATTTCAAAAGATTTCGAATTCACTCACTTCCAGTCAATCAATCAAGCAATCAATCCAATCTATCTGTTTATTATAACATTCCAAAATTTAGAATTTTGGGATGTTACAATTGCAACTAATGAGTTGGTTGCGGGATGATGTATGAAGGAACGAGTAAAGAGACTTGCCGGTAACGAGATTGAACTAGGTATTGAGATACCGACGATCGAATCTCGGGCAAGTAACATACCGATGACAAAGGGAACAACGTATGTTGTTATGCGGTTTGACTGATAAAGATCTTCGCAGAATATGTGGGAGCCAATATGAGCATCCAGGTTCCGCTATTGGTTATTAACCGGAGACGTGTCTCGGTCATGTCTACATAGTTCTCGAACCCGTAGGGTCCGCGCGCTTAAAGTTAGATGACGGTTATATTGTGAGTTTATGTGTTTTGATGTACCGAAGGAGTTCGGAGTCCCGGATGAGATCAGGGACATGACGAGGAGTCTCGAAATGGTCGAGACGTAAAGATTGATATATTGGACGACTATATTCGGACATCGGAAAGGTTCCGAGTGATTCGGGTATTTTTCGGAGTAGTGATACACATATTCATAATGTTGAAGCCAAAAGATGCAGAGTTGATAATGATAGTGCAACTTATTTGTGGCACTGCCGTTTAGGTCATATCGATGTAAAGCACATGAAGAAACTCCATACCGATGGACTTTTGGAACCACTTGATTATGAATCACTTGGTACTTGCGAACTGTGCCTCATGGGCAAGATGACTAAAACGCCGTTCTCCGGAACTATGGAGAGAGCAACAGATTTGTTGGAAATCATACATACAGATGTATGTGGTCCGATGAATATTGAGGATCGTGGCGGATATCGTTATTTTCTCACCTTCACAGATGATTTGAGCAGATATGGGTATATCTACTTAATGAAACATAAGTCTGAAACATTTGAAAAGTTCAAAGAATTTTGGAGTGAAGTTGAAAATCATCGTAACAAGAAAATAAAGTTTCTACGATCTGCTCGTGGAGGAGAATATTTGAGTTATGAGTTTGGTCTTCATTTGAAACAATGTGGAATAGTTTCGCAACTCACGCCACCCGGAACACCACAGCGTAATGGTGTGTCTGAACGTCATAATCGTACTCTACTAGATATGGTGTGATCTATATATGATGTCTCTTACTGATTTACCGCTATCGTTTTGGGGTTATGCTTTAGAGACGGCCGCATTCACGTTAAATAGGGCACCATCAAAATCCGTTGAGACGACGCCTTATGAACTGTGGTTTGGCAAGAAACCAAAGTTGTCGTTTCTTAAAGTTTGGGGCTGCGATGCTTATGTGAAAAAGCTTCAACCTGATAAGCTCGAACCCAAATCGGAGAAATGTGTCTTCATAGGATACCAAAAGGAGACTGTTGGGTACACCTTCTATCACAGATCCGAAGGCAAAACTTTTGTTGCTAAATTCGGAATTTTTCTGGAGAAGGAGTTTCTCTCGAAAGAAGTGAGTGGGAGGAAAATAGAACTTGATGAGGTAACTGTATCTGCTCCTTTATTGGAAAGTAGTTCATCACAGAAACCGGTTTCTGCGACACCTACACCAATTAGTGAGGAAGTTAATGATGATGATCATGAAACTTCAGATCAAGTTATTACTGAACCTCGTAGGTCAACCAGAGTAAGATCCGCACCAGAGTGGTACGGTAATCCTGTTCTGGAAGTTATGTTACTGGACCATGACGAACCTACGAACTATGAAGAAGCGATGGTGAGCCCAGATTCTGCGAAATGGCTTGAGGCCATGAAATCTGAGATGGGATCCATGTATGAGAACAAAGTGTGGACTTTGGTTGACTTGCCCGATGATTGGCAAGCAATTGAGAATAAGTGGATCTTCAAGAAGAAGACTGACGCTGGCGGTAATGTTACTGTCTATAAAGCTCGACTTGTTGCAAAAGGTTTTCGACAAGTTCAAGGGATTGACTACGATGAGACCTTCTCACCCGTAGCGATGCTTAAGTCTGTCCGAATCATGTTAGCAATTGCCGCATTTTATATTATGAAATTTGGCAAATGGATGTCAAAACTGCATTCCTGAATGGATTTCTAGAAGAAGAGTTGTATATGATGCAACCGGAAGGTTTTGTCGATCCAAAGGGAGCTAACAAAGTGTGCAAGCTCCAGCGATCCATTTATGGACTGGTGCAAGCCTCTCGGAGTTGGAATAAACGCTTTGATAGTGTGATCAAAGCATTTGGTTTTGTATAGACTTTTGGAGAAGCCTGTATTTACAAGAAAGTGAGTGGGAGCTCTGTAGCATTTCTGATATTATATGTGGATGACATATTGCTGATTGGAAATGATATAGAATTTCTGCATAGCATAAAGGGATACTTGAATAAGAGTTTTTCAATGAAAGACCTCGGTGAAGCTGCTTATATATTGGGCATCAAGATCTATAGAGATAGATCAAGACGCTTAATTGGACTTTCACAAAGCACATACCTTGACAAAGTTTTGAAGAAGTTCAAAATGGATCAAGCAAAGAAAGGGTTCTTGCCTGTGTTACAAGGTGTGAAGTTGAGTAAGACTCAATGCCCGACCACTGGAGAAGATAGAGAGAAGATGAAAGATGTTCCCTATGCTTCAGCCATAGGCTCTATCATGTATGCAATGTTGTGTACCAGACCTGATGTGTGCCTTGCTATAAGTCTAGCAGGGAGGTACCAAAGTAATCCAGGAGTGGATCACTGGACAGCGGTCAAGAACATCCTGAAATACCTGAAAAGGACTAAGGATATGTTTCTCGTTTATGGAGGTGACAAAGAGCTCATCGTAAATGGTTACGTTGATGCAAGCTTTGACACTGATCCGGACGATTCTAAATTGCAAACCGGATACGTGTTTACATTGGACGGTGGAGCTGTCAGTTGGTGCAGTTCTAAACAAAGCGTCATGGCGGGATCTACGTGTGAGGCGGAATACATAGCAGCTTCGGAAGCAGCAAATGAAGGAGTCTGGATGAAGGAGTGCATATCCGATCTAGGTGTCATACCTAGTGCATGGGGTCCAATGAAAATCTTTTGTGACAATACTGGTGCAATTGCCTTGGCGAAGGAATCCAGATTTCACAAGAGAACCAAGCACAGCAAGAGACGCTTCAACTCCATCCGGGATTTAGTCCAGGTGGGAGACATAGAAATTTGCAAGATACATACGGATCTGAATGTTGCAGACCCGTTGACTAAGCCTCTTCCACGAGCAAAACATGATCAGCACCAAGGATCCATGGGTGTTAGAATCATTACTGTGTAATCTAGATTATTGACTCTAGTGCAAGTGGGAGACTGAAGGAAATATGCCCTAGATGCAATAATAAAGTTATTATTTATTTCCTTATATCATGATAAATGTTTATTATTCATGCTAGAATTGTATTAACCGGAAACATGATACATGTGTGAATACATAGACAAACAGAGTGTCACTAGTATGCCTCTACTTGACTAGCTCGTTGATCAAAGATGGTTATGTTTCCTGGCCATTGACATGAGTTGTCATTTGATTAATGGGATCACATCATTAGGAGAATGATGTGATTGACTTGACCCATTCCGTTAGCTTAGCACACGATCGTTTAGTATGTTGCTATTGCTTTCTTCATGACTTATACATGTTCCTATGACTATGAGATTATGCAACTCCCGTTTATCGGAGGAACACTTTGTGTGCTACCAAACGTCACAACGTAACTGGGTGATTATAAAGGTGCTCTACAGGTGTCTCCGAAGGTACTTGTTGGGTTGGCGTATTTCGAGATTAGGATTTGTCACTCCGATTGTCGGAGAGGTATCTCTGGGCCCACTAGGTAATGCACATCACTTAAAGCCTTGCAAGCATTGCAACTAATGAGTTGGTTGTGGGATGATGTATTACGGAACGAGTAAAGAGACTTGCCGGTAACGAGATTGAACTAGGTATGGAGATACCGACGATCGAATCTCGGGCAAGTAACATACCGATGACAAAAGGAACAACGTATGTTGTTATGCGGTTTGACCGAGAAAGATCTTCGTAGAATATGTGGGAGCCAATATGAGCATCCAGGTTCCGCTATTGGTTATTGACCAGAGACGTGTCTCGGTCATGTCTACATAGTTCTCGAACCCGTAGGGTCCGCACGCTTAAAGTTAGATGACGGTTATATTATGAGTTTATGTGTTTTGATGTACCGAAGGAGTTCTGAGTCCCGGATATGATCAGGGACATGACGAGGAGTCTTGAAATGGTCGAGACGTAAAGATCGATATATTGGACGACTATATTCGGACATCGGAAAGGTTCTGAATGATTCGGGTATTTTTTGGAGTACCGGAGAGTTACGGGAATTCGTATTGGGCCTTAATGGGCCATACGGGAAAGGAGAGAAAGGCCCCAAAGGGTGGCCACACCCCTCCCCATGGACTAGTCCGAATTGGACTAGGGAGGGGGAGCGCCCCCTTCCTTCCTTCTCCTTCTCCCTTCCCTTTTCCTACTCCAACAAGGAAAGGAGGAATCCTACTCCCGATGGGAGTAGGACTCCCCCCTTGGCGCGCCCTCCTCCTAGGCCGGCCGCCTTCCCCATTGCTCCTTTATATACGGGGCAGGGGGGCACCCCAAAGACACAACAATTGATCTCTTGATCTCTTAGCCGTGTGCGGTGCCCCCCTCCACCATAATCCACCTCGATAATATCGTAGCGGTGCTTAGGCGAAGCCCTGCGTCGGTAGAACATCATCATCGTCACCACGCCGTCGTGCTGACGGAACTCTCCCTCAAAGCTCGGCTGGATCGGAGTTCGAGGGACGTCATTGAGCTGAACGTGTGCTGAACTCGGAGGTGCCGTGTGTTCGGTACTTGATCGGTCGGATCGTGAAGACGTACGACTACATCAACCGCGTTGTGCTAGCGCTTCCGCTTTCGGTCTACGAGGGTACGTGGACAACACTCTCCCCTCTCGTTGCTATGCATCACCATGATCTTGCGTGTGCGTACATTTTTTTTTGAAATTACTACGTTCCCCAACAGTCCGAAGCTCCGCCAATTGCCTGGGTCACTATGCAAGTTGCTTAAGCTGAGGTGTCTCTATTTGTCATACTGTCTGAGGCTCCGTGAGTTCCCCTCCTCATTTGGTGACCTTAAGCTTCAAATATTGCACATAAATGGCCTTCTAGCTATGTTTGACTGCCCTGATAGCATTGGTGACATGTCTAGTCTCACCCATATTGTGATGGATAGCGCTACTTCTGCTTTGCGGGAAAAAGTTGAAGCCATTCGGAAGCGGCTAAATCTTGTGGACACAGTAGAGCATTTTGTACATGAGATAGAGAGTACAAGATGCAGCAGTATAGTGGATCTTGTGGGATTGACTTGTTCAGAGCTGATACTTTACGACCTTCAAAATGTCAAGCATCCGGAAGATGCAGATAGAGTCAAACTGCATGATAAATCAGATATTCGAGTACTAAGACTTCTATGGGAAAACGAAGGGGATAAATCTGTGTTGGACAGGCTGAAACCTCCTCGGACTCTAGAAAACCTTTTGCTAAATGGGTATAGGAGCAAGAGTTTCCCTGATTGGATGTTTCACATCTCTTCCTACCTCCCTTTTCTCAGCGAACTGAGTCTTCAAGATTTGGAAGCATGTGATTGTCTTCCTCCATTCGGGGCACTGCCAAATTTAAGAAAACTGGGTCTGGGGAACATTCCTAACATTAGGAAAGTCGGTAAGGAATTCTATGGAAGGGGTGGACCTTGTCTGAAACTAAGAGTACTGATACTGGATTTGATGGAGAATTTGGTGGAATGGTGGACAACAAAGTCAAGTGACGACAGCCAAGAGTTTCTAATCCCTAATTTGCATCATTTGGCGGTATGTGATTGCCCGAAGTTGAAGTTCCTACCATATCCTCCAAGAAGCATGATTTGGATTTTGGAAAATTGCTAGACTGTTTTGCCAGAACAAGGATTTGGAAAGCTCTCGTCTTCAATTCTACTTTCTGAGGTGATTATAAAGGGGTGTAGTTTCTCTCAAGACAAGTGGGATAGACTTCAACACTTTCCCACCCTTGAGATTTTTCAGTTAAACTCCATCAGTGGCTTGAGGGCTTTGCCAGAGGTCATGTTATGCTTCACCTCACTCACTAAACTATATTTATCTTCGGTGAAGGATCTGGAAACACTCCCAATATGGTTGGGCAACCTCGGTTCTCTAGAAACATTTAGCATTTGTGATTGCCCCAACCTGACATATTTGCCTGAAAGCATAAAGAACCTCACCGCTCTTAAACAACTGAGCTTGACAGAGTGCAAAGGCCTGGGAGCATTACCGGGATGTTTGGGACAGTTGACTTGTCTAGAATATATTTTGATCAATGATTGCCCCAATCTGACATCTTTTCATGAAAGCATGAAGAACCTCACCGCTCTTAAAAAACTGATCTTGACAGAGTGCAAAGGCCTGGAAGCATTACGGGGATGTTTGGGACAGTTGATTTCTCTACAAGAGATTTATATTGGTGATTGCCCCAACCTGACATCTTTGCCTGAAAGCATGAAGAACCTCACCGCTCTTAAAAGACTGAGATTGATGGGGTGCAAAGGCCTGGAAGCATTACCGGGATGGCCGGGACAGTTGACTTGTCTAGAAGAATTGTGTATCAAGGATTACCCCAACCTGCTTTTATAAGTCATTTATAAGGGGTTCTAATTGCTTCATTCAGAACCCCGTGTGTGCTGATGCCGCTGCTATGCCATGAGATGTTTCTGCGTGTTGCGGGGATATTGCCTGCCAGCTATATATGGACTGTCTGTTTTTTGTAAGGTATATGTATATATGGACTGATTGTTATCGACACACTGTTGCAACTTTCATATATACTCCTACAAACTAAGAATTTAAGATGATGATCTTAGATTCTGTCTTGTGATCTTATTGCGAGAGTCCTTTCATTGTTTCCTCGAGTATTTCCTTTGGATGTTTTCCACCTCCTATTGTTCCTTTTATTAAATTTATTTTCATTGTTTGCTGGAGTATTTTTCATTACTGGTACTAACATATACTAAAAAACTTTTGTGGGCAGTCTGCCGGGCGTGCTAATCTATATTATGTTTTCTGTACTAGTAGTAATTTACTAGGTATAGGTCAGTTTACATTGTCACTGCTTTGGTTTTTTTGTTGTCTTAGGTTCTTCCATGTCTTGTTTACTCTGCCTGATACGATTTCCTTATCGTGTTTCCTAGAAATTGGGCAACTGTATTTCTTTCAATTTGGGAGCAGAGAGGGGCGCTTCAGACGCCCGTCCGTTGCAGTATAAACTGCAAACCACACTGCCACACCACACTGGGCCGGCCCATTCCCCTTCATTTTTCTTTTGTTAAAAGTCCCCAAAAAGATGCTGGCTGTGGGGATCAAACTGCCAACCTCAAGGTTCGAAGGGAGCGCAACAACCACCTAGCCGCTCATCCACTCACATACACCAACTTCGTTTTGCTCCTTTATTTCACCTCTTCGGTTCGCTTTGTTTCTTTTTCCTTTTTCTCTTTCTTTATTTTCTTGTCCTTCTTAATTTTATTTTTTCTCCTTTAATGCACAGTTTTTTTTAAAACATCTTTGTACTTTTTATAAAATCCCGTGAACCTATTTTCGAATTCAATGAGCCTATTTCCAAATTTGATGAACTTTTTGCAGTTTTATGAACTTTTTTTAAAATTGATGAACATTTTTTAAAGTTCATGAATTTTTTTATCTTTGCGAGTTATTTCGGTTTTTTTTTTGCTTTTTTGCCAAATGCGATCAAGCAAACTACGAAAAAAAGTAAAATATACATGGGCCGGCCCAACAAACGCCGGTGGATTGTGTTTTACCTTGAAGAATATGGAGAGCGTGAGGGTTAATGGAGGGAGGCAGCGGCGTTCGGATGCCGTCGGCCACCGTCTTCCGAGTTGATCGCCGTCTTCAGCGATGATCGCCGGCGGCCACAGCGGCGCGCCAGTGGATGATCGTCTTCGTCTCTCCGTGCCCAGCCGAGAACCTAACTTTTGGCGCCAGAATACGAGCCGGCGGCTGCTTTTTGGCGCCAGCGAAAGAAAGGAAGGAGAGATTTGGCGCGCGCCCTGCGTGGACGGGGCTGTTTTGCTGTTCGTTGGATCAGCTTGATGAGATAAGAACGGCTGAGATTATGCTCCACGGCAGTTCTGCGGTGCCTTCTTCACGGCACTAGCAGACGAGCCGCGTAGCGTAGCCACTGTCGACGAGGAGTCTGCGCAGCCATTGGCATCAGTGTATTGGCACGAGAAGTCATCAGTCCGTCATTTCGAGCGGTCGCCGGCGACGAGGTCCTTTGGCTCGGCCGTCATGAACGAGAGCAAGAACAAACAACCCCTAACCGTTGTGTATGTACAAACTTATACATGACTTTTTGAAGCTGGAGAGTGTGGAATCAGATGGTAGACAAACTCATTCCGCAAATTGACTGTTATTCAAAATGGTGCCCTGATTTGATTTTGTCGTGTCTAGAGAAGTATGTTGGCTTTTCCCAAGGATCGAACACACGATCACGCTGTAGCTCAACTGGTTGTATACACGTAACTCGCCTCGACGTATAAGAACTATAGCTGTAGCACTTGATATCTCGCCGGCGCTCACGCACACACCGAGACCAGAACACACACATGAACGCAGCAACACGAAGTTGGCCAGAGGCATGTGTCGTGCCTCGTAATTTTCTTTGTTGCTTTTCTCATTTAGGGTTCTGATTGAGAAACCAGAGAGTGTGTGGTTACAAATTTAGAATAGAGAAAAGTATACTTTTCGTCCCCCAGCTCTTGGTGAAGTCTAGATTTGGTCCCTTAACTTCAAAACCGGACAACTTGCATCCCGAACTATTAAAACCGGACAAGGTTCGTCCCTGGTCTCGGTTTTGACCGGTTTTGGTGCTGAGTCGCCCCGGTTTTGACCGGTGCTCACTCAAATTCGTGGAAACTTTTTTTATATCCGTGAACTTTTTGAAATTCACACACACACACTTTTCATATCCGCGCAGTTTTTTCAACGTCACGTAATTTTTTCAAAAAAAATATACTTTTTCAAATCAGTGAACTATTTTGAAATCTACGTACTTTTTTCAAATTCGTGTTTTCTTAAAATTTGCATACTTTTTTTTAAATCTGCGTATTTTTCCCAAGTTTGTGTAATTTTATCAAATCCAAGTATGTTTTTTCAAATCCATGAACTGGTTTTGAAATTCACGTACTTGTTTCAAATCAGGGTACTTTTTAAAGTTCATGTATTTTTTTCGAGTACGTGTTCCTTTTCCATTCCAGGAACTTTGTTTGAAATTCACGTGCTTGTCTCAAGTTGACATAATTTTTTAAAATCCACATATTTATGCGTAAAAAAAAAATCCAAATCCACGTACTTCTCTCAAGTTCGCATAAATTTTTCAAATTCATGAACTCTTTCCAAAAAATGTATGCGAATATGAAAAAGTACATCAATTAAAAAAAATACATGAACTTTCAAAATGTACGCAGATTTGAAAAAAGTACGTGAACTTGGAAAAAGTACGTGGATTTGATAAAAGTACACAAAATTTCAAAAAGTTCACGCATTTGAAAAAGTAACAGAATTTGAAAACATTATGTGGACTTGAAAAAAGTACACGAATTTGAGTCGGCACGGTCAAAACCGGGGTGGAACAGCACCAAAACCGGTCAAAGCCGTGACCAGGTATGAATCTTGTCCGGTTTTAGAAGTTAAGGGTGCAAGTTGTCCGGTTTTAAAGTTAAGGGACCAAATCTAGACTCCGCCAAAAATTGAGGGACGAAAAGTATATTTTTCTCTTTAGAATAATTACAGTATAAACATCTGAAACTAAAATGATACATTATTTATGTTGTAACTTGTAAGCAGATATAATTGCCTACAATAGTTTGCTCATTCTTTGTTGTTTGCTGCTTTTTAACTACCATGACAGCAACCAACCCATAACTCTTGTGTGACGCTTTCATGGGAGGTGTTTATTTTTGTCAGGGGGTCCTATTGTTTAAGGATCTATTTAATCTACTTGTTCATAGTAAATACTGGTTTGTACACCAAAGTTGAGTTTTATCTTGTTCCAGCCAGGGCATCCCTACACTATGCATATATGTAATTTGGTTTTACTGTTAGCAATGTGTCCCATTTATTTTATTTATTCTTACATATATACTAGATATGAGAAAAACAAATGGAAGCTATAAAATTTACTTCTTAGATGTTTGCCTTAGACTGATGCACATGATTTTCACTAGTGAGGACAGTACAAACTACATGGAGCTTCCCTGGCGCCTGAAGCGCCGAATAGGAGCCCCCGCAGAGAGGAGAGCAGCGCCCGAGCGCAAATCTTACTAGGCGCTTCAGGCGTCCGTTACAGTGCAATTTGCAAACGGAAAAAACATGCGGGCACAAGGAGTCGAACGTCCGACGCGTTCGTTACGAGCAGTCAACTCCAACCACCAGACGATCACCCCGACGGTGTACCGGTACTTCTTTTTTTCCATTTAGTTTGTTCTCCAGTTCGGTTTATTCTTTTCCTTTTTTTCTCATCCTTTTTCGTTTTCGTTAATGCATAGTTTTCTGAAAATTGTGAACCATTTTTAACTAGATGAACGTTTCTCAATTTCAATGATTATTTTTTCAAATTCGGTTACCTTTTTTTCCGAAATCAATTTTTTTAACATATTGGTGAACTTTTAGAAAAATCAATGAACTTCTTTTAAAATCCGATGAACTTTTTTTTCAAATCCAATGATCTTTTTCAATTCGGTGACCTTTTATTCAAATTTGATGAACTTTTTTTTTCAGATTCAATGAACTTTTTCCAAATTCGATGAATTTTTTTTCAGATTCGATGAACTTTTATTAAACTTCTGTGAACTTTTTTTCAAATTTGATGATCATTTTCTTAAATTCTATGAAGTTTTTCCAAAATTGATGAACTTTTCTTTAATTTGATGATATTGTTTCAAAATCGATGACCTTTTTAGTTGATGGAACTTTTTTCATTTTTTCATGAACTTTTCTCAAAACTGATGAAGTTTTTTTGTGTTTGTGAACTTTTCTTCAGAAAAGACGAACGTTTTCAAATTGACGAGTTTTTTTTCAAAATAATTCACAAATCGAAGTGATATAATAGATTGCATTTGGTCAAATAAATAGCGCGCCTGTCTTGTTCTTATACAGTGGGCACTACTATCTGCCACGAATGACCAATTGTTCTAGTGGTTAGCTAAATTTGTGTTAAGATCTGCCACGAATGACCAATTGTTTTTGTGGTTAGCTAAATTCGTGTTAAGATCACAACGATCTGAGTTCGAATCCTGGAGAAGGCACTTTTTGCGTTTTTTGGCGTTATAGATTTCTGCGCTCCGTCTTCATGGGCCGTCCCAACAAGGTGCGGCTGTGTGCGCCAGGGAACTGTTCGGGCGCTTAAGGCGCCGAACAGGACCTCCCGCGCCCGAGGCCCAGACAGCACGTTATGACAAATCGTTTATCAATCACATGCACTGTCGATATATTGGCCTAGCCCATCTCAGCTGTAGACATAGCTTTTCAGTACGGTTTTTGGAACCTTCTAGAGGGTTTTGTTTCATTTACTGCTTTTTATTGTTTATCTTTTTTCATTTTTTTCGTACTTTCTTTCTTATTTCTCATTTAAGTTTTTCATAAATTAATAAATTTTAAAAATGTTCAAATCTTAGAAGAATACTCAGAACCTTATAACATTGTCCGTTTTCTCAAATAATGTTAGAAGTTACAATTTTTTTTCGCGTTTCAAATTTTTTCAGATTTTGTAAAATTATGTTAAAACAATTCAAAAA
Source organism: Triticum aestivum (assembly GCF_018294505.1). NCBI lineage: Eukaryota > Viridiplantae > Streptophyta > Magnoliopsida > Poales > Poaceae > Triticum > Triticum aestivum. Next base: position 568,952,954 of record NC_057808.1, read on the forward strand.
CAAATCAAGCTTTTTACAAAAATTAACAACTTGCCAAATTTATGCACTTTTTTTAAAAAAAACAATGAATTTCCTTTTTTAATTTTTGCTAATTTTCAAAAAATTGTTCGTGCTGTCAAAAACTATTTTGGAATCTTAATAAATATTTGCTTTTTCAAAATTTGTTCGCAAATGCAAAATTTCACATTTTCAAAAATTATGCATGTTAATTTTTTATATTTTTCATGTTTTAAATAATATTTTATAATATTGTTTGTGTATTTTTTAAACATAAAGAATAAATAAATAAGAAACATAAATTGGAAGAAAATATGGAAATAATGAAGATTGAAAGGAAATAGAAACACACAAAAGAAATTATGCTAAAGTGAGTAAAACCGGTCACAAGAAAGGGCTAAAAACCAGGAAAAACGCATTAAAAAAAGAAATCATACAAAAGCACTTCTTTGTCGTCCAGTATTGGGCAATGACCCATGTCGGGGTGCTAAAGGCAAGCGCAATGTATATTTTGCAACAGGCAGGATATAGCCTTTCCGTCTTCTCCTTCCATGTGCATCGATCGATGCATAGACCCAATTAGTTTGTTCATTTATCCTGTCTTATATCAAAAGCATTCGATTTAATTTAGTTGTCTTTATCATTATCACGAATTGAGCTTGTAGGGGATACACTGCAAGTAGACCCAAATCCAAGAGAAAAGAGGCCATCAAGTTGCTTTAGGTGTGGTTTACATAATTACATTCCTTCTTTCTTTTGAGTTGTGGTCTACATTCGATTTTCTTTAGTTCTGGGTCTACATTTGTTCTTACCCTGTTTATGTCTTTGTTACAACATTATGGTTAGCGACCGAATGCGTTTTTATCCCTTATTAATTGATCAATTCATGATTAGGGCACAACAGCATTTCGAGCACATAGCAAGGTGGATATCATTACAACATACCATGTACTGAATAGATGAGAATACAAGATAAAGACTTACACTCACCACAAGCTACATCATGAATACATCGATACATAACAATCATCATACAGAAGAGCAGGATCCGACTAAGGATGAAATCAAAAGAAAAAGAAGAACGATATACACCCTGCTAATCCCAGGCTCCCGATCCGGAACCTATCCCTTAATCGAAGAAGAAGCAGAAGAACTCCAAAATAAGCAAGCATCGCTCTCACGTCAAAGCATAGCTTAACCTGTACCTACAACTGTTGTTGTAGTAATCTGTGAGCCACAAGGACTCAGAAATCCCATTATCATGGGCATCAAGACTAAAAAAGTTTAATGGGTATAGAATGGATAGGTGGTGAGGTTGCAGCAAGTACTAAGCATTGTATGGTGACTAACTTACAAGTATAAGAATAAGAAGAGAAACTACGCATAACAGTCGCAAACTAGTAATGATCGAGAAGTGATCCTGAACTACTTACGGTTACGCACGCAGTTGGTGTATTTTATTTCGGATCTGGTGTCAAGTTCTCTACAACGGGATATTATAAATTTTCCATCTGCCACATAACCGCGGGCACGACTCTCGAAAAGATTTAACCCTGCAGGGGTGTCCCAACTTAGTCCATCACAAACTCTCATGATCCACCAAGGTAAGTCTCCATCTCGGGACAACCCGATCAAACTCATAATCCCAGTGCATAAGACATTACGACAATGGTAAAACAAAACCAATGAGACCTCCCGATGTTCCGACACCTTGATAGTAGCCGCGCGTATCTCGTCTCAGGCCACGACGAATGAGCTATGGTTACAGCGTCCAATCCATGAGTTGCCCCGAGCGGTGCCGCAAGCTGCTCTAGTTTGGACCAACACTCATGAGGAGCACTAGCCCGGGTTGTTGATTAATTATCCTCGGGGCCCGGGAAGTCCCAATGCAAGTTTTAGTTGTTATTAGGCAAATGGTAAAACCAAAGTTGGACCTTGTTGGAAGAGTTTTATTCAAAGCGAACTGTCAAGGGGGGCCATAAACCCCGACCGTGTTAGGAACGCAAAATTAAGGAACATAACACCGGTATGACGGAAACTAAGGCACCAAGAATGGAACAAAACACCAAGCAAAAGGCCAAGCCTTCCATCCTTTACCAATTATATAGATGCATTAATTAAATAAGAAATATTGTGATATCCCATGATATCCATGTTCCAACATGAAACGACCTGAAACTGCACCTGCAACTAGCAATGCTATAACAGGGGCTGAGCAAAGCGGTAACATAGCCAACCAATGGTTTGCTGGGATTGTGAAAAATGTTAGAAGCTTATCATGTCATATTGGGAGGCTTGATAAATAAGTGGTAGATAGCGCGACATAGTGATAGCATCGAGACAACTAGCAAAGCAAAGACAGTGATATCCAAGTTAATGATCATCTTGCCTGAAATCCCGCTAGGAAGAAAACCGAGTCCATGAAGAAGACGAACGGGCGCAGTCGAACGAATCCTCACAATCGCAACGTAACCGCGAACTATCGAGAAGAAGCAACACCGGAAAGAAGCAAACAACACGGTAAACCAACAAGCATAATCATGGCATGATGCACAAGCAAATATGATGCATGTCCGGTTTAATGAGTCATGGCATGGCAGAGTTCATCTTCCCGTGTAAATCTCTCCAAAATAGAAAACTTAGGTGCGGCCTTTGATATGGGTGTGAGTCACATCAACCTCCGGCAAGCCGGCAGCGTTGGTCATCATTCGAGGCCCTTCCCCTGTTATTGGTAAGGTTTAGCTTCCTCCCCTTTTAGTTTTGTTCTCTCACAATGAATACTAGGAACTCCATCGCAAAAAAAAACTATGAACTAGAAGTAAGAGATAGGGTCTTATTGAGATTTTAGATGTCATTTTTCTCGGTAATATCGCTCTTATGCATACATATCAAAATATGCATGATCGAAAGGGCCATCGGTTATATGACTCTTCTGTTGCCGGTATGTCGGTTTTCATTTTTCTTTTGTTAGACTGTTGGTTTGACTGTGTGCATTTTAGTTATGCAGAGGCTGGATGTTGCTCATCATGAGTTGTATTTACTTGATGCTACATTTTGACTCAATAAAAGCATCCTTTATAAAAGAATGTGTATACAATTTTCTGTTATCAAAAAGTTAACATCACAAGCTTTTTTTTTTTGAAACGTCACCGGGGGACAGAAAAGAATGCCCACCTGAATTTTCATATAATCAGCTCAAAAGCCTGTCATACAAGGGTAATGAGAGAGAGAGGTAACAACTTACAAACCCCACCAGGGGCAGTGGGATCAGAAAGAAAAGGAACCAGGGACTAAGAACTAAGAATCTACAGCAAGGCAGCAGAACACTGCACCCATGATTCTAAGATAAATTTGCAGATAGTGCGGGAGCATCTCCATCTCCAGAGGGAGACATCAAGGCGACCGGCGTCACCAAGGTCGCGTGTGCCGGCCCAACCATATTGGGAGGAGAACCATGTCTACCAACCGGTGTCAGAGGGGACATGAATCCTCTGATATCCCGGACGCCTAGACCACCCCGGTCACGAGGCTTGCAGACTTGAGTCCAAGCAATTTTGCATCAAGCTCCGCTAACTGTGGTGTGGTTTGTCCAGAAGAAGGCTCGGCACTTTTTCTCAAAGCTGGCGTGGCGTGGGTACCTTCTGCCAGTTGAATGGAGCCTATGGCGTAGCCGTAGGTGGGCAAGGACGTGAGGACAACATGTACCAGGGTCCATTTGGCAGCAGAGGAGAGCAGCAAGCCATTTATCCACCCTTGCGATCAGCGGATAGAAGTCAGCCAGCTTGAGTTTAGAAGCAGAGAGAGGTAGCCCCAGGTATTGTTGTGGGAAGTCGGCGACGGGGCATCCGAACACAGCAGCGAGCTGGCATGCCGTCTCAGGCTCCACATTGATGGGATCAAGGCGCGCACTTGTTCTTAAGGGGATGTTTGGTTCCAGGGACTTTTTTGTGTTGGGACTAGAAAAAGTCCCTAGTAAACCAAACAGGGTGGGACTTTTTTGGGACTTTTTCTAAAAGTCCTTAGAAGCACCTCCTTAAGAGTATTTTTCAAAAAGTTTTAGGGACTAGAAAAAGTCTTAGGACTAGAGAACCAAGCAGTTTGGCGACTTGGTCTGGCTCAGCTTTAAGCAGGATATTATATTGAAGGACGGGGCACGGAAGCGACGAGTCCAGAGGGTGTGGAAGACCTCCTTGGGCGCCAATCGCCAAGACGAGACCTCCACTCGATCTATATATATATCGATATAGTACTAGTATATGCAAACTCTGACTGACGACCCACGACAGTTTCCCAGTCCAAAATGTCGAGCACCCACGGCCACGGCCACGGGGGAAGCAGCGGCGCCGGCTACTGCGCAACGACCAAATCGTTCGTCAGCCTTCGCCCGCCGCTGCCGGCGGCGGAAGTCCCACTCACATTCCCGGCCTTGGTGCTGTCGCTGCTGCCGTCGCCTCTCCCCACCCAGCCCGCGCTCCTCGACGCCGCCACCGGCGAGGCCATCTCCTACCCGGCCTTCCTGTCCCAGGTGCGCGCGCTCGTGGGCGCCCTGCGATCGCGCCTGGTCCCGCTCGGCCGCGGCGACGTGGCCTTCGTCCTCGCTCCCGCGCGGCTCGACGTGCCCGTGCTCCACTTGGCGCTCCTCGCCGTCGGCGTGGTCGTGTCCCCGGCCAACCCGGCCCTCACCGCCGGCGAGGTGTCGCGCCTCGTGTCCCTGTCCGGCGCGTCCGTCGCCTTCGCCGTCTCCTCCACCGCCGCCAAGCTCCCCGCCGGCCTCCCCACCGTCCTCCTGGATTCCACGCACTTCCGCTCCCTCCTCCACCTCCACAACGGCAGGGATGAAAAGGAGCCGGCGCCGCTGGAGCTGGACAGTACTGGAGTAGTGTGCCAGTCGGCGACAGCGACGATCCATTATTCCTCTGGCACCACAGGGCCGGTGAAGGCGGTGGCGGTGCCGCACCGGAGCTTGATCGCGCAGGCCTTGGGGTTCCACGCCCTGCACCTGCACGTCAAGTCGCGGAAGGTGAAGGAGAGGACTCTGATGGGTGCTCCCATGTTCCACGCCATGGGTTTCTTCTTCGCGCTCAACGGGCTGGCGCGGGGACTCACCACTGTTGTGATGACGGACACCGGGACGGGGACGGGGTTAAGGGGGATGCTGGGGGCAGCAGAGCGGTGGGAGGTGACGGAGATAATGGCGTCGCCTCCCGTGGTGCTGGGGATAACCAAACACCCGCGCCGGCTGACGAGTCTGCTGCGGGTGATCTGCGGCGGCGCCCCTCTGCCAGGATCGGTGGCGGAGCAGTTCCGGCGGCGGTTCCCTCACGTCGATCTCTGCGTGGTGAGTAGTATTTCCTTTCATCTTATTCATCCACCCTCGTCATGGACCCTCGTTTGGACGGAAGTGACTAGCGCGAAGAAATTTTGCAGGTTTAGATGGGATTTATAGGGACTTTTTTAAGTCCCTGAAAACAAACACCCTCTTAATCTTTAGCAAAACTGCAAAACATAATTAATATAACACCAGCGATGTTTGTGCTTGACGTTGACCGTGCTCGCACTGCTATTGCTAACTAAGCATGCACACATACGGGTAAAAATAAATTACGTAAAATATTTCGTAATCTAGCAAATGCATATCGACCAAAAGTGCAGCATGCATGTTGGGAAGAGAAATGTGTTTATGGCCCTGTAGCAGTATTTTGCCTCCACTTTTTTTAAAGATAAACTAAATTAAATCTCACATTCAACATGCGTGAGGCGGAAGTGTGAGCTCTGGCATATCTCAAGCCACCAAGCCTACTGCCACTCACAGAAGAAATGTGGCATGCCAATTGGGCATACATCAACAATACAAGTATAATATTATAATCTTAAGTCAAAAAAACCAGTTCGGGACATAGTCAAACAATAGTAGAACTATAATCTAGTCATTTGAATTTTTTTATTGAAATTCAGTCAAGTTGATGTGAACATTTGGTCACTAATCGAGATGAAAACCGCAACAACCAAAATTTCAGTGTTTCAACTTTTCTCGAAATATTTCATAAACAAAAAACTCTAGAACCACGGTTTCCATTTTCAGCCTTTGATCCTTTGAACCAAGCACAAACTGAATCTATTTGAAAATTTTAAACAACTTGAACATGAACATGTAAAAGGGTAAGCGCTACGGGATTCACATGCTCCCATGCTACTGGCTTCCCATGTCTCAGCGTCACTCATGCAATTGCCTGAATCTTCGATGACGGATTACGAACCATGTGATTGGACTGGGATCGCACAAAGGGTGTTGCAAAATCTTCAGACGAGCATCATCCATCCCAGACGCTTTTGACCATAGAATGTTGCTTTACTTTTGAACACAGACCATTATAAGATGGCACCCTATGACGACTGCAATCCGCAGCGATAAGATATGCTCACCGTACGTGTCAAATTTGTGCAAGCCTAAGAGATTTTCGGTACATATTCTAAAATCTTCTGCTGTAAATTTGCTTAAGGGTTATGGCTCAACGGAGACTGGGGGCATATCCTTGATGAGCAATCAGGAGGAGTGTTCCCGCGTAGGCTCCACCGGCCGCATCTACCACAACGTCGAGGTGAGGATCGTCGACATCGTCACCGGCGAGCCCTTGTCGGTCGGCCAGAAAGGGGAGCTGTGCGTGAGAGGTCCTTCCATCATGACAGGTGACCCCACGAACATCTTCCTGCAATGCACGTCGCCCTCGCTTGGTTCTTTCAGGTGCACTGAGATCACTTATGGTTCTATCTTCTATGTCGGTGCAGGTTACGTAGGCGACAACGAGGCGAACGCGGCCGCTTTCGATTCGGAAGGCTGGCTGAGGACCGGCGACTTTTGCTACATTGATGAGGATGGGTTTGTGTTCATTGTCGATAGGCTCAAGGAGTTCATCAAGTACAAGGCCTATCAGGTCTGCTCTTATTAGCTCGTGAACAATTTACCTCTAATGATGGATGCTTAGCTAGATAAACTGAATACTGCAGGTCGCACCTGCAGAGCTGGAGCTTATCCTGCAATCACTGCCAGAAATTGCTGACGCCGCTGTTATGCCGTAAGTCCACTGAAATTATTCCGAGAAGGATCGTGACAGCTTACCGCATACCATATAATATAAATGTTGTGAATTTGACAATGAACATGGAGACTCTACTCGGTCGGTCGGTCATGCAGTACTGACCGTGCGAGTGGACCTGCAGATATCCTCATGAAGAGGCAGGAGAGATACCAATGGCGCTCGTGGTGAGGCGACCCGGAAGCAAGGTCACTGAGGCACAAGTCATGGAGCATGTGGCGAAGCAGGTCGCGCCGTACAAGAAGGTGCGCAAGGTGGTGTTCGTCGACTCCATACCCAAATCGCCGGCTGGGAAGATCTTGAGGAGGCAGTTGCCAAACCTTGTGCCGTCGTGTCATGTGTCGAGACTGTGATGAAGCTCCATCGTGACCATCTTCCGTATGTGTTGCAATGGGCAAAAACAAGAGTGGCAGGCATGCATGCTCCTAAACCGATACAATAAAATTTAAATGGATGGTAAATCACGATTCCATCCCATTGTATATGTTGTATAGATTCAAACTGTGGACTGCTCAAAGTTATTGCTCAAACCTTGCAGTGCTATCTTCGAACATGGCGCGATGCATTATTTTTTCCTTAGAATTTATACTTCCAAATCGCCAGGACTACACTGCCTACGTAGACGCATGCTGACCACGAGAGTGCAGATATTGTTTAAAAGAAATGAGGGTGGGCATAGTTTGCTGGCGACGGGTGTAGAAAATATGTCGTATTTGAATTTGGGGGTCTTGTTTGATTGCAACTGCGCAAGTCTAAACTAATGCCACAGGTTGATGGTCGTTAAACATCTTAGAAAATCTCCACTACTTATAAAAGAGCGAATTCTCACGTAAAAAAGGAGGGAATTGTGTGAATCCAACAAATCCTAACCCCTCACACCCGAACACCAACGCACCAGATCCTCCAAATGATGTATCACATCAAAACTCCTTAATTAGGAATAAAACACCTTAATTAAGGAAAGAAATAATGCATCATATCTGGTGAAACATAGGAAAAAGAAAGGATCCGCATGGGAGATGGTCGTAGGCACAAGGCAAGGAGCATGGAACACGGCAGCTAGCGACACTGATGAACGCAGATGTGGTGAATAGTTTCTCTTGTGACGAGTTGTAACAGTTTCATGCTTCTAGCGATCCACTTGCTTTAGAATTCTACTGGGTTTGTTGATGTCCTTATTTTCTAGTTAACTACTTCCATGTTTGCTTCACGGAAGGGACAATGTGGCCGCCAAAGAGGTATTTCAGATTAAACTAATGATGGCGAACGGCAGAAAGAAACCCGAGAACATGTATATCAGGTGCTAATTTAAAGCTACTATTAGTGGAGGTGATGTATATTACATTCCTGTATTTTACAGCTTGCTATCCATGTGCCAGAACCATGAGTTGGTTGTAATATCTTATGGGTTTCACCTCTAGCCTATCCCAACTGATTTGGGACTAACGGCTTTTAAATTCACAACCTGATGTAATTGATGATATGTCGAATTTTACTTGCGTATTACTTCCTCCATTCTGGTTTATTAAGACCCTTTGTATTTTATGTCAAATTTTGGTAAAAGATTTAATTAATAATATGTAAACTTCATGTCACCAAAAATATACCGTGTGAAAAATCTTTCGAATACGAATCCAATATTATATTTTTGGTAGAATATACATCATGTTTTGTTAGTCATATAGATGGTCAACATTTTACCTGACATACGAGGGGGCCCAATAAAACCGGGTGGAGGAACTATACAATATGGTTCTCAAAAAGACAATTGTATGTCCTATATGTTTTCGCTCGATTAATTTTTAAATAAATGCACCATAAATATGGCTTCTAAATTTCATATCCTTCGAATATGATTAACTCAAACATATAAGTCGACAAGTGCGTCGCACATGCATGGTTACTAGTAAATAATAAGAGGACATGGGGAAGTGGGGTGGGACCGTGGGAGTGTTAGAGGAGGGGTCCTACGACACAGATCTAACTACCTCAAGCGGATTAGTGATCTATCTCTCATGAATATCAGGTACATGTAGCCCAAGTAGCACCAAGAAAGGGGATCTGGAAGAGAAGAGCCGGGAGGTGGGTGAAGAGGTAGACGCTATAGGTGGCTGGTTCAGGGTTCCGATCTTCGACCCCCCCCCCCCCCCCCCCCCTCACACGCACGCACACACGCACGCACGCACGCACACACACACACACACACACACACACACACACACACACACACACACACACACACACACACACCCACACACCACCACCACCACCACCACCACCACACGCTATAAGGGAGAGAAGCAAGCTGCTCACCGGTTCCACTCCGAGCCACTATAACGTGGTTGGACTGCTTGTAACACTGTGGCCTCCTGGCGTTCACTTGGGTCCGAAGAGAGGTGCCGCTTGTATTAGTTTCCAAGACTACAAATTAACGAATGAAGTCTCAGCACAGTTGCTCACAAGAGGTCTTCAGCGAGGACCGGCAACTTATGATGAATACCATCTAACCAGTTTCCGAATAAATTTGAAATACTCCTTCGTGGTGCTAAATTGTATGAAACATGAACCGTGCGTCAGATCAATGTAGAAAAAGGACATGACAGAAATAAATGATGAATTATCTCCTCCCAATCACAAAATAACATTTTTTGCTGCCATGCCAGTTACGCTTAGTAAGGTTATCTTTGGTAAGAACTACCTTTCTCTGCAAAAGACCACATGAAAACTTTGATCTTGAAAGAAACCTTTGTCTTTCAAATGTGTTTTCTGCAAAAAATAGGTCTAGAATCTGTAAGATCCACGTACATAGACTTCACAGTGAAGACAACATTAGTGGTTAACCTCCACTGCAACGTTAGGCGCAAACGGCAGCCAAAACTTAACCATTCATTTTTTTTATCAACAATAATAAAACTTAACCACTAGTTGAGGAGTACTCGTTGCAAGATCACTCCATTTCCTCAGGTTGCGACAAGTGGCGCACATGCAAAGCGCTTGTGCGCCACTTGTCGCAATCTGGGAGTTTTTCCTTTTTTCGTAAATCCGTTTATTCAAAACGTTTTATCTCTCAATACATGCGTCCAAATCTTGAATCGCTTTCACCGTTGGATTCCTCACGTCGAGACCTTCAAAACAAATCCTATGTTGACAGGTTTTTACGAACTTTTTTTTAAGAAAAAACCGAACCGGGAGCACGGGTTTTTTCCCTTTTCGAAAGAGGCACGCTCGTGCTTCACACGAAATCACAATCGTGTCTCTCACGGAAGCAAAGCCGTGACTCTTGCCGAAGGAAAAAACGCATTTTTTATTCATTTATGAGGAGGCACGGCCGTAACTCTCGCGAAAACACACCCGTGCCTCTCGCGAAAGCAAAACCGTGACTCTCACGAAAGAAAAAAAACAGAACGTGTTTTTTTTCGTTTCTGAAAGGCACGGCCGTGACTTTTGCGAAGGCACAACCGTGCCTCTCGCGGAAGCAAAACCGTGACTTGTGAAACAAAAAAAACAAAAAACGCGTTTTTTTCCGTTTCCGAGAGGCACGGCCGTGATTCTCGCGAAAGCAAAACCGTGCCTCCCGCGAAAGAAAAACCGTGACTCTCGCGGAAGGAAAAACAAAAGAAAACGCGTTTTTTCGCGCAAATGTTTTTTTATCGAAAAGCTAAGGAAGACCGGTGGAAAACCAAAATGTTGAAAAAAAACCGTTTAAATAGCCGAAAACGCGTGCGAAAAAATAAAAAAATAAAACCCGAAGCGAGCGTCCAGAGCGCGACACGTGGCGAATAGCTGAGAGCGTGCCAAGTGGCGCTGATCGTTGTGAGGCTCCCGAAGAAGCGCTCGTTAACTAGTGGCGCCCCTGTAACCGGCGCTTAAGACGCGGAATAGAAACTGGGCCCAGTCTATTCCTTGCAGGGCATTAGTTGACCCGGACACAAAGAAAAAACAGCAATTCCTATATGACGCACTCTGTGTTAGATAGTACATAATCTTAGCACAGCCCACGAGCGAACAGGCGGCCCATTAAGTGACATTCACGTGCTTTAGTTATTTTTTTCATGCGACTAAGGCTACACCGTGCTGACTCGAAGCACTGTAGCACGCGTTTTTTCAAAAAAAATTGCAAACGTACAAACTGTATAGAAATTTCAGAAACAGTAAAACATGAATATTTAATAAAATTCTGAAAAATTAAACTCCATTTTTTAAAAGAATTGTGAATAGTCTTAGAAATTAAAAAACATTTGCACTGACATGGGAACATATTTTAAATCACAAACATGTCCTTAAAATCCAAATATATTTTTTATGAACATTTTTCAAAACTTTCGTTCTTAAAAAATGTTTCCCAAAACTTTTATATAGAAAAAAACAAAAAATAGGAAGAAAAACAGAAAAATTCAAACCAGACTAGATTGAACCTTCCAGAAGGTTTCTAAATCGGATTCACGTATCCCCTTCACCCGCTTGCACTCAATGATCCACCACCGCATATTATTAACTCATTTAGTGCCAAGTCATAAAAACACTTGTTCAGTTACTGTGCCGTCAGGCTGGAAGAAGCTGATACCACTAGACTCTTCAGTTACTGTGCCCATTCATTCGGTGGAGTAAAAGCAAAAAAAAATGGAAAAGGAAAAGATGAACTAGACTGGCTATGGCTTCGGCCTGTTCAGAAGGGGGTGAATAAATGAATGTGATGGAAAGGGCAAGTGAAGAAGTTTGGCTGGCTAATTGGTGTCGCCCGGGCAAAAAAAAAATAGATAAAAGAAAGCAAATGAGTTAAAAGAAAAACCTAGAAGATACACCAAAGCTACTTTGAATATTTATGAACTAGTAAATGCATCTCCACAACCAAAACGTGAGTAGATATATGGCAGTGACCCTCTCGCTTCACTTGACACCGTTCCACCTGATCTATTTACATTATTTCCGAAACGCGTAAGGTGAGGGAAGAAGAAGTTTGGCAGGCTAATAGGTGTGGCCCAGGTAAAATAAAATAAGAAAAATGTTCTAAAAAGAAGGTAAAATGAAAAATAAAACAAAGAAAAGGAGTTTTAAAAAAATCCTAGAACATTCAGCTGAGCTATTTACAATATTTATAAACTAATAAAAATACCTCCATGACCAAAACATGCATAAAAATATGGCAGTGATGCACCTACGTCCGACATCAAGATGAGCCCCCAAACATCCAACTTTCCCATGGAGAACAGCAACCGCCGGACGGACGACTCCTTTTTCACCTCACCTTCGACAACAATCTCATTTTGAATCCTGGGAGCCACTCCCTTCGACGTGCCAAGTAAAGAGTGCACATCTTCTCTCAACTACATTGTGCACATGACATGAATGTTGTGTCAGTCGTCCATGGAGAAATAGAGCACGTGCTTAAAACGGGTGTGGCAGCCTTCAACCTCACCGGCCAAACGAGGACATACTTGAAGGACGGTGCGGTGGTCGACCTCGAGTTGTGGATGTACCTCGCCTGCATCCAGAGATTCTACTAGTCCAACGGCGTGATATCTACTACACATTCGTGTTGGGCCTTCAAGCGCAGAGTTTTGTAGGACAGTAAAAACTTTTCCTCAAATGGATAACCTAAGTTTTATTAATCCGTGGGATGCGTAGGATGAAGATGATCTCTCTCAAATAACCCTACAACCAAATATAAAAAATCTCTTATGTCTCCAACACACCCAATACAATGGCAAATTGTATAGGTGCACTAGTTCGGCGAAGAGATGGTGATACAAGTGTAGTATGGATAATAGATATAGGTTTTTGTCATCTGAACAGCAAGGTAGCAAGTGATAAAATGGAGCACAAAGGGTATTGCAATGCTTGAAAACAAGGCTTAGGGTTTATACTTTCGCTAGTGCAATCTCTTAACAACGCTAACATAATTGAATCATATAACAACATAACAGAGTATAGGTTTTATTTGTGCATGGGGGGAGGGCGGCATCGGCCCCCTTGCCCATATTTATAAAATATGAAAGTTATCACAAAAGAAGGGCATTGCCCTCATGAATGGAGTACGTATTGGGTCCTGGGATTGTAGAATCTGCGTTTTGTACTGCAGAATATGTAAGTTGTCAAGTGCAATATTTGTATGTGTTTTAAGCTGGTGCTATGTTTCTAGCTGTCAATTGCAGGATCGTACTTTGTACGGGTGGGGAACTGATCTAGAGCCATAGGCTAAAACCATAGTTCCTACAATGGTTTAGTTCTGTTTTGGTAAATTTGTCATGTGGTTTAGTTTGGCCTGGGCGCCAATGCCAATTACGTGGGTTTGGTTTAGGTTTGGTTTCCAAAATCTCATCACGTGGGTTCAGTTTAGGTTTGGTTCAGTTACCCACCCATTCACAGATTTAAATACGGGTGACAAATATACTCCTCGACCTCCAAACAGTAGGACTACAAGTTACTAACAGTTCATATCTTAGCAAGGGCATACCAGCAGACCACTATGCAGGTTCATATACTGGAAGGACGACTACAACCCGCCTCGGAAGTTGGAAGACCCGCCAGCCGGTCAATGATTGCCGTGATAGATGAGCACAATGTAACTCGCTCCGAATGCTAGTATACCACAAACAACGAGTAGAAGACCTGAGTTCCTGCCGGCATACTCTGTCGTGGCGCCCCCGATGACGGCGAGGCCACAGTTGTGGCCGCCACCGCAGTACCCAGGATGCCACCGATCCACTGTCCCGCAAGGGGAACAACCCCTCCAACGCCGTAGGCCATCACCAGGGCGAGGCCCTGAACTGTACGCATCGTCATCGACCCGTCGCGCGGTCCGCTGGTGATCTCGCCGAAGGTCACATGTACCATGCCCTGCAACCAAGGGAGTGGAAAAGTAAAAAAAGAAACAGGCTCAAAATGAACTCAAATTTGACTGACATGATCGGCTCAAATCCCTACGTACCTGCAGGATCGCGGAGAGCACGCCGGACTCGACGTCAGTGGGGAGCATCCTCCCGCGGGTGCTCACAAGCGCTGCGGTCGTCGCAGTGGCAGGTGCCAAGCCCTGCATTGCAGCAGAAGCAAGGGCGCGAGCCCTCCTGGCGTGCGCTCCCTCGAGCACATGATTCGCTTCCTCGCCACCTTGCATCTTCCTCTCAACGTGCTACTCCTTACTTCGCAAGTGTAGGAGTACGTATTGGGTCCTGGCGCTTGGTTGGGTCCTGGGACTGTAGAATCCACAATCTGAAGTCCATCATGCTCTCTTTTGGTTGAAGACCACTACGCCGCTCTTGAGTGCCTCCTCCATCTGTTGCCGGTCGATTAGTGGAGGGCATGCGTGGCCTTGCTCGCCACGTCGAAGGGATTGGCGCCCAGCTTGAAGATCATGGTGCTGCCGAAGCTCACGTTGAAGGAGACCGCCGCGAAGGAGACGGCCGCCTGGCGGTTGCCATTCTCCGCGAGTATGCCGAGGGAGAGCCGGATGTCCTGCAGCCTGTCTAGCAACAGGTCATGGGAAGAACTAGGTATTCTGGTCGCCAAAATTAGCCCATCTAATGTTGTTCTCTTTCTGCAATAAACCATTTTTGCCTCTTAAGAGCTTTGCGATATATTTGTTCCTGAATTTGCTCTCATGCAGTGAAAGAATCGTCTGATCATCCTGCCAGAGATGCATTTGTCAATAACGTATAGTATCTTGAAGCCTCTCCTGGCAAATTTACAGTTGAGGTGGGTTGTAAGAAAAAAAAACATTGAAAAATAGCTAGTAGTATGAATGTATAATCCATGCTCCATATAGTATATGCCGATGGTATCTTGCTAAGTATAGCTTAGCTTTACTTCTTTCAACCATATATACATCGGCTGTGCATGCATGCATGCATGCTTTTGGGTAAGAATAAATAAATTTAAATCTAATAAAAAAACTAAGCATGAGCATTTGCATTTGAGGAAGGGTAGCTCACAACCCTACATGCAATGCATGCAGCTATAGCAGGGCCACCCGACCATCACCGATGACACCTTCCACTGGCCATCTCCTAATGGGAAGGGGATGCCGTTGCGTTTTGGTCAGAGCCTGGGTGGTCGGATCTCAAGATCCACCATCTAGTCCCGGCTGCGAGTTGGGGAGACCGAGTTGCCGGTGAAAATTGAGCCGACGGCAGGCGATGGCGGTGTTTTGTGTCGTTACCTTGATGAAGGCATCATCGTGTAACTACTGTCGACCCACTCGTGCTTCTCCGGGAAAACCCTAGGATCTGGTTTTCCAGATCGGACGATGGCGGCACGGTGGTGTCGTTTCTCTCTTGGGAGCATCGATTGTGGAGCAGCGCTGGAAGTCAGAGGTAGGAGGTTGAGCGGCTTCGTCTTGCACGGAGCTTCGGTGGAGATGTCAAGTCATGCCTAGCCGATAGGTGCTACGCTTTGTCATGCCTGGTTGGCAAGTGCTACGCACGACAGATCTTCCAGAGACTTCAAGCCGTGTCGGCTGGTGGTACTTGGTGGCATGGTGCTGAGGTGTACTTGCGGCGACCGCGACGTGCTCAGTAGTTCGCATGCAGGGAGGTGGTGGCGTTGGGCGCCGTGGTGGCGTCGACGGCAGCTAGACCGGGCAAGGATGATGCATCAATACAGCTCTGAAGTTTGAGTGGTGGCAGTTGGTGACAGCGGCCTCTGAGAGCGCACCGGACCGGCGTGTGCCCCGTACCCGGCGAGTGGCTTGGTTGAAGTCTCAGGTCTTAGATGTTAGGCTTGGCTGCGAGGTCTATGATATTAGGCCCCGACTATCAGCATCCCTTCATCAATTAGATAGGATTAGCCATAGATGTTGCCTAGATGGTGGATTTAGACTTACTGTTGTATTTTTTGTAAGGTCTTGTTCAATAATTAATAAAGTGGCTGCATGCATCGTCCAGATGCAAAGGCCGGGGGTCTTCCTCCTTTAAAAAAAATGCATCCAGGCTGAAGCTTGCATGGCGTAGGTAGTTGACTGGAGATGGCAGGAAGTTGTTTGTGAATGAGAAGCAATTCAAGGACGCATCAGTAGTACAAGACTTGCAGAGAAATTAGCAAAATGTAGAAATGAGTAGTGCCTGCTGTAATTCACATGAGTAGTGCTTCTTGCTAAGAATTTATCAGAAAATGTTTGTATGTTGTTCAGTCAAAAACATTCTTGCTGATGCAAATTAGCAAACTATTGACTGTGAGCTGCTAGTCCTGTACCATCTAAAGTTTTTATGTACATGATCATGAGCAACTATTGGACGGCATCACAAATGAACAACAAACAGTTTGTTCAAATAAGCAAACTATTCTTGATCATAAGCGTACTTTCATTTTGTGCATAATACATGGTGGCGTCAATAAATAGAGTAAATTGACAGTACCAAAGATCATGTACATGACAGCAAATGAATAGCACCAAAGATCATTTTAGTGACAGCACATGGACAGCACCAAAGATCATTTTAAATACAGCAAATGAACAGTATCAAATATCATTTACTGAACAATATACCACATCATTTACTGTAAATTTCAGAGTACACAAGGACCACATGGACATAATGCAGAGACCATGCATGAACATCATTCCTACTCCCTCCGTTCGAAAATACTTGTCATCAAAATGGATAAGAAGAGATGTATCTAGAACTAAAATACATCTAGATACATGCCCTTTTATCCATTTTGATGACAAGTATTTCCGGACGGAGGGAGTAGTATTTAACAGCAACCAAATGAGCATCTAAACATCAAATCTCAGGTCCTTTCTTGCTCTCAAAGACCTTCTTGTATGCTGCCAGGTTGAAAACTGTTTGAGAAATTCTTGTTGATCGAGAGAAAGTTAGAATTGTTCAGTACAAAAGTTGGCCTTTTACTTTATACTTGAATTTGGATCACAACATAGCAGAGTATAGGTTTTATGTGTGCACGGGGGGCATCGGCCCCCTTGCCCATATTTCTAAAGTATGGAAGTTATCACAAAAGAAGGGCATTCCCTCATGAATGTAGTACGCATTGGCTTATAACAACAAGCCATTTCTATAGAACTCGAGCGAGGGTAATCGACTCAAAGCTCAGCGAATTAAACTCTCAAGAAGGAATCGGCGAGAAATGCTGGTCAAACCTATGTTCATTACTTTAGAATGCATGAGCGGAAAATTATTAGGATGTAACTCACATTGGTTCTTCATCAAGCAAACACATTTGTGTTGTTGGGAATGTAGAATCCACAATCTGAATCCCTACTGCCTGTTTCAGTTCTACAGATGCTGAGCTTTGGTGAGAAACTTTTTAGGCGGATCTAAAGACAGAAGAAGTGTACGCTCTCATGAAGCTGCAGCCGCTGAACCTAGAGCAGATCTCCCACGAACTGCCCGCCGAGATGGGCATCGTGAACAAGCCAGTGAATTACTATTGGAAGACGGTGACGAGTAGCGACGTCAATACTAGTTGGGGGTGCTCTGTGCCCCGCGATGTAGC
Source organism: Triticum aestivum (assembly GCF_018294505.1). Classification (NCBI taxonomy): domain Eukaryota; kingdom Viridiplantae; phylum Streptophyta; class Magnoliopsida; order Poales; family Poaceae; genus Triticum; species Triticum aestivum. The sequence goes on from NC_057808.1 coordinate 568,970,494, forward strand.
TGAGCGCTTGTTCCCGCCTCTTGTATAACCTTCTCTACTTCTCATCCTCTCTGTGACCTTTTGCTGTTACCAGTAAAATTTAATTTGTGTGTCAGGATTTCACACAGACACAGCAGCAGGACCTATTTGCGTGCGACATTCATGGTGTTGACTGGAAGTTCAAGCAACACAACAAAGTATAGAATTTGCTATCATGCATGCAGCGAAAGAATCGTGTGATCATCCTGCCAGAGCTGCAATTGTCAATAACATTATAGTACCTTGAAGCCTCTCCTGGCAGATTTGTAGTTGAGGTGGGTTTTAACTTTTAAGAAGAAGAAAAAACCATTGAAAAATAGCTAGCAGTACGAATGTATGATCCATGCCCCATATAGTATATGCTGATGGCATCTTGATCAGCATAGCTTAGCTTTACTTCTTTCAACCATATATACAAGGGTCGTGCATGCTTTTGGGCAAGAATAAATAAATTAAATCTAATCAAAATCTATACATCCGTGCAACTATAGCAGGGCGACCCGACCATCACCGATCACGTACGGATCTTCCACCGCCCATCTCCTTCCTAAGGAGAGGGCGTTTTGGTCAGAGCCTGACGAAGAACACGGCGAGCTCCGGGCCGGTGCCGCCGCCCTGGGGCGTCACCATGTAGAGCGACTCCGAGTCCCACGACCCCACCAAGTGCTCGAAGCAGCCGCGCATGTACGCCACCTCGTCGTCCGGCGCCGACCCCGAGACCCCACCTCCAGCTCCAGCTCCAGCTGGGACCGGGAGCACGCCGGCGCCCATGGACACTGCCCGCAGCGTCTCCATCACCGTCAGGTCGTAGTCCGTCGCCTCCCGCCGCACCGCGTACCCGGTCTTCCTCCCGTTGCAGAACATGGTCCACGCCACCTCGTCCAGCAGCGGCGGCGCGCGCTTAGGCCCCTCGCCAGTGCCGCCGCGGCGGCGCTCGGTCTCCAGCACGATGCGCGCGCCGGCGGGGTTGCCGAGCTCGCGGAGCAGCGCGTGCGTCTGCAGCGCCAGCTCCACCACCAGGCTCGGCAGGCTCCGGGGCGTCTCCTGCAGCGCCAGCGCGACGCGGCCCTTGCGGCGGCCGAACAGCGTGCCCGTCACACGCCGGCACGGCCGCCTCCCGCCGCCCGACGCGACGTGCCGCGACATGAGGTGCGAGTCGGCGGCGCCCGAGGAGGTCGACGCCGCGACCTCGCGCGCCGACCCCGCCGGCGTCCTCCCGCACCGGGGCGCCAGGATGGGGAGCGCGCGGCGAAGCTTCTGGAACAGCAGCGCCGGCCGGGAGGGGCTACGTGCGGGCCGGTTCTTCCGCGACGGCGCCTCCAGCGTGTGGCCCGGGGCGCCGCGCGCCGGGGACTGGCCTGGCCGTCCACCGTTCCCGTCATCGCTGGAGATGGAGGACGTTCGGGCGCTGGCGCTGGTGCCGGAGGAGGCCACGCTGCTGGTCCGGCTTGGCGGGCCGTCGACCTTATTAGGACGTTTGGCGAAGCCCATTGGCTCGCGGGCGCGGTGGCCGGAGGCCGGAGACCGAGACGAATGGCGGCTAGATCCCTCGTGCGGGGTTGCAGGTGGTTTCGATTCGATGGCTGGCTGTTGTTATCTTGTGGTGCCAAATTAAGGAAGGCAAAGCGTGAGCTGGGAGGCCGTTTCTGTTTTGGCGGTTAGGGTTGCTTTGCTGGGTCGTCGTCCAAGCTGCCCGCCATTTTTGGGCTTGGATCCGATCATATCATACAGTACAAAAGTAATTTGATTGGAGAAAATAAAATAAAAAAGCATGCATCAATTGCAAAAACCATGGACTAGGTTTGCAGAAACCACCGAGCTACGAATTTGTGATAGTAAGTAACACCTACTCACGGGTAATTTCGTTGCATAAAACACTGATTGGTGGGTTCAAGAGTTTCGAAGCACCCAATCACAGGATCAGAATCACACTCTAGAACATACCTTTCTGAAAGAAAGGGTTTATGATAGCAAGGTGAGGTCCATTTATCAATGCTGACTTGGCAAAAAAAAAAAGACTGGTCTTCAACACCGTACCCCAGCCTAGCTTTTTTTTTTGAGCAAAAGAGGGTTTCCCCTCCAATTTTCATTATAGAAACCAGGCCGAAGCCACGAGCAGTCTAGAAGTCTTACAATAAGAAGCGGAACAGAGAGTAAAAGTGAAACCCACGCAAGGAGTGGCCAGGGACACAGCCCCCCACCCCCCGGATAGTCAGATCATTACAAGTTTCCATCACAAAAGGCTAAACGAAGGAGAAGACAAATCTAAAGCAAAAGCAGCAGCAAGCTCTTGAAATGTCGCAGCTTCCCTAATCCTTCAGCCGCGGAACCCCGAAGCGCCATCCTTGCGAAGCTTTGAAGATCTCACTTGCCACCTGCTCGATGAGTCTTGCCCCCAACGTCAGCATTCTTTCCCCTGGGCCCTTTTTCTGCAAAATAGCCCAATCAGTAATCCAGCAGCATATTCGTTTAATGATCCCAATCGGGTCGTTTACTTTTTTCTTATCAAACACAATGTCATTGCGGCAATTCCAAATCGCCCAAAGCAGAGCAGAAGTGCCAATCAACACCAGTTTTTTACTCTCTTTGTTAAAATTGTTTAGCCACCCCCCAAAACAGTCGTCAATGTTTATGGGAGTTTTCTTAAAGTCAAATGAACATCTCACCAGATTCCAAATGATTCTGGCAACCGAACAGGAGAAGAAAAGATGATCAATGTTTTCCTCCTGTCCACAAAACACACAATGTTTGTCCCCTTTCCATCCTCTTTTCAATAGGGTGTCTCTAGTAAGGATACTTTTTTTGCTTAGCAACCAAAGAAAGAACTTGATTTTTGCAGGTACCTTGACTTTCCACAGGAATTTGTGTGGAAAACCCATGTCAGTACGAACTAGGTGTAGATATAAGGATTTTACAGTGAATATTCTGTTAGCATTGAGCATCCACATGGGCTTGTCTCTGCCCCCGTGCATTAATATGTCCTCACATCTTCTTTTAAGGCTATCCCACAGCCCCCCATAGCCTCCATCTATATTTCTTCTGAAAGACATAGCATTCCACCCTTTTTCAATCACCCCTCTGACAGTAATTTCTCTGTCATTGCTAATCGCATACAATGAGGGGTATGCCTCTTTTAGTGGTTTGTCATCCACCCACCAATCTTCCCAGAATCTGGTATTTCTCCCATCCCCTAGTTTTTTTTATGTGAGGGAAAACTAAATTCTTGATACTTATCAGGCTAGTCCAGAATTGCGAGTCCCCCTGTCTTTTTTTAATGCCTGACAAGCATTTGTTCTGGATATATTTAGATCTAATGATATCTTGCCAAAGTCCCTCCTCAGCTTCTAGTTTCCAAATCCATTTAGCTAGCAAGGCAATGTTAAATTTCTCTAGATTGATTAGCCCGAGACCTCCTTGTTGTTTAGGAAGGCAGCATGTTTTCCAGTTAACTAAATGATACTTTTTTTATCCTCTTCCGCTTGCCATACCAGTCTCGCCCTGAAGAAATCAACTTTTTTCCTGACTCCAACAGGGAGCAGATAGAAAGACATCATGTATATAGGAATATTTGTTAGGCACGACTGTACTAATGTGACTCTGCCAGCAATATTGAGCAATCTGCCTTGCCAGCACGCACATCTTTTCTCTATTTTCTCAGTTACATTCCTCCACATCCCATTACTGATCCTTTTATCATGGACTGGTAGGCCTAGGTATTTCAGTGGCATCTCCCCAAACGCACAAGTAAAAATCTCTTGATATATATCTTTCTTGTCCTTAGCTTCTCCAAAGAGGTATATGTCACTTTTATGAAAATTAATCGTGAGTCCTGACATTTGTTCAAAAGCAGTCAGAATAAATTTGAGATTTCTCGCTGACACCTCATCATCCTGGATTAGGAATATGGTGTCATCTGCATATTGCAGCATGTTCACTCCATTTTCATGATTGTCTGTGAGAACCCCTTTAATAAATCCCTCATTTCTAGCTCTGTCCATAATAATGGCCAGGGCGTCAATAGCTAAATCAAACAATAGGGGGGATAATGAGTCCCCCTGGCGAAGCCCTTTAAAAGTTTTAAAAAACTTTCCAATATTGTCATTTACCTTCACACCCACTTGTCCCCCCCCTCATGGTGTGCATCACCCAGTCACACCACTTGTCAGGAAATTTTTTGAGTTTCAGCATTTTATGGACAAAAGGCCATTTGATTTTGTCATATGCCTTTTCAAAATCTACCTTAAATAGCATAGCATTTTGTTTTTTCATTTTGATTGAATTTATAGCTTCATGTAGGATCACCACTCCCTCCATAATGTATCTGCCTTTCACAAAAGCAGTTTGAATGGGGGAGATGATGGGGTTAACAACCTTACTAAGCCTGTTCATCAGGACTTTAGTGATGATTTTGAAGCTGACATTCAACAGGCAAATGGGTCTCAATTTCTGGATCTGTTTGGCATCTTTGACCTTTGGGACCAAGGTAATGATCCCATAATTCAACCTAGCTAAATCAACCACACCTCTGTGGAAATCATCCATAATGTTTTTTATATCATTCTTGATTAAATCCCAGAAGTTCTGATATAATTCTTTCTTGGGCATTAATCCCTCTCAATTCTGCATTTTTATCTATCATGTCCAGCATATTTAACAGTTCCTTCTTTCTTTTCCTATACATAGCATTAGCATTTAAAACCCACCCTTTGATTTTTTGTCTAATGTTTCTGAGTCTTTTTTGCCAAGTGTCCATACTAGATCCATTACACCTCACCTTCTAGTTTTTTTCCACAAATTCCTTAAATCCTTCCATATGAATCCATGCATTTTCAAATCTAAAAATGGGAGGAGCATTTCTCTGCTCACCAGAATCCAACAACAGTGGAGTGTGATCTGAAATCTCTCTTTCTAATGCTGTGACCATAGTCATGGGGTATTTATCTTCCCAATCTGGGCATACCAAGACCCTATCAAGTTTCTCATATGTAGGGTCTGGCATATTATTTGCCCAAGTGAATTGTCTCCCACTGATTGGGATGTCTCTTAATCCAGCATGTTCAATAATAGCATTAAAAACAAAGCTGAAGTGATCCACACCCCCCCCCCAGGTTTATTTTTCTCTGCACTTTTTCTAATGATATTAAAATCCCCCCCCCCAATGACACAAGGGGAGAGTGTTATCTTGATACAATCTAGATAATTCAGCTAAAAAAGCTGCTTTCCCTTCTCTTTGAGCATCACCATAGACAGTCACCAAGTTCCAACTAAACTTAGCTTTTTTTATCAAAAAGTAGTGTTCTGATAAAATATGTGCCTTTTCCACTTGTATCAAGTCAAAATTATCATTATTAATTCCTACCAATATTCCTCCAGATTTGCCTCGAGGGGCAATCCATTCCCAGAGAAATTTTTTTCCCCTAGCAAGGTTGTGAAATTCATTTTTTGTAAAGTCACCCTTAATGGTCTCCAAAAGGCCAACAAAATCTAATTTTTTTTCTATGATTGCCTCTCTGATAAAGTTTTTCTTTGTGTCATGTCTAATCCCCCTCACATTCCAAAATATTCCTTTCATTGTTTCTTTTTCTTCTTTCTCCCTCCCCTAAAAGATATAGCAAGCTTCCCAGCACTAGCAGCTGAGGTGTCAATCTTATTTTTCTTATTACTAGAGAATATTTTCCTCAAGGTGTCATTGTAATCAAGATCCATTTCTGTATCAGAGTGATCATCACCTGAGCATAGTTCTTCTAGTTTAGCATCTCCAATATCAATTAGATTTGGAGAACTTTCATTTTTTCTTTTTCCTCTTGATTTCTTATGTTTTGTAGATATATATCTCTTCTAGCCTGTTCCATATTGGAGATCAGGTCTAGGTTTTGGCTGACCAGGTCAATAGTACACCCCAGCTCCACCCCCACTTTCTCTGCCATTTCAAACAAAGAGATTTGATCCTTAGTAAGGGTTGGGGACTTACCATAGTTATCCTTGTCAGCAGCTCTCTCCTTAGCCAGATCTTCAATCTTGGAGTCCTTTTTTTCTAGATTTCTGTCACTTCTTCTGGTTGGTCCTTCTTTGTCTTTTTCTTTCTTCTCTTTATCAGAGATCCCCAGTTTTGATCCAGAGATTCCACACAATCCTGGCTAGCATTATAATCCACTGGTTCAGTGTAATTGTCTTCTATCAGAGGATCTTGAATATTATCTTTATCAGAGTCATTTTTCTCTCCCATATCATCTCGAGAGATATCTTTTTCATCCCACTGGTCTACTTTTTCTATGCATTTGTCTATCATCACTTGCTACTTCTTGATCATATCCATCATAGCTCTCTTCTCCTCTTCCCATGAAGTGTATTTCTTTTCTTCCACAGCCCTCCGGGTTTCTTGTTTGTTATTGTCTTCCTCCATCTCTTGAATTCTATGTATCAGTCTATCTAAATCAGCTTCAACTTTTTTCCTCAAGCCAACCTCAGCCAGATATTCTTTCTGAATGTTCATGATCTCTTCATTTTTTTCCTCATTTCCTCAAATTGCTTGAGTCCCACACTTCCCAGGGAGATGTTTTCTTTGTTTCCTTCAGCATCTACTCCACCAATCTTGATCTTTTTCCTCATGTCTGCAATTTCACATTCTCTGTCTGTTTCAACATCCATATGTTTCCTCTTATCTTCATACCACCCCTGTTCCACCACTTTTTCAAGTTCCAAGGTGACTCTGTATATCATGAGGTCTTTGTCAGTTACTTCAGTATGTGTAGGAATTTTTTCAAAATCTCTCACTCCCACCCTGGCTCTGATTTTTTCCAGCAAAATTGTTGTCATATCTATCTCCAGGACTGGGCCAACAGTGGCAGCTACTTCACAAGCCCCAAAAAAATGTCTGAAACACTCAGGCATTTTGCCAATTTTCACCCACACAGTGTGCAACTTTCCTATGGCTTGTGTATCATAGGTCCAACTATCCACATTTATGACAGCCTTTGTCCCCAGCAAGTTAAAGTTTCCAAACTTGTGTAATTCAGTCAGTCTGCTCTTGTTGGGGAACCTCATGAGATAAGCCATGTCTCCATGTTTTTTGCATCTCCATTGCCAGTCCCATTTGAACATGTAGTTAAACCCCTCCAAGAATTGTGTCTCATTGATCTCCCCAGAGGCAATAGTGACAATTCACATCGGGTTAATCGTCTCACTACTCACCACCTCCTTGGAATTTTGAACCAAGAGCACTCCCAAACCTCTGTCTGCATATCCAACATATTTAGGCAGGGGCTTAATCTGTTTCATCCAGTTGCAATCTTCAGTGATGTGAGAATTTTTTCCACAGATGATACAGTTAGGAAGCTTGCAATCTCTAGTTTGATGTCTGAAATCTTTGCACTTGTTACAGGGAATTCTGAAGTTGTTCCCACTTTTTCCTAAATCAGGGCCTTCTCTCTGTGGAAATCTGCTTCCCCCCCCCCCCCAAGCGCTTTGGTTTTGCCTGGATCCAGAACCATTATCCATATCTCCTCCGTAGCTAACCTTTCTGCTTTGTATCCCTTTCTCTCTCTCACCCTCAATCATCTTCCCCTCCTCTCGCTGCTTGTCAGCTCCAGTTACCATGCCAACCCCCTGCTGTGCCATCAGGGCAAGGAGAACCCCAAACCACTGTTGCTGTTGAAGAAATTCAGGAGGGGGAATGACACCCCAGCCTAGCTTGCTCTCTCTTCTTCCTCTCGCCCGTTTCCCATCGCCGGGGCTCGATGCATGCGCTCGTCCTCACCGGCGACGTACTTCCGCTGGCTACAGCGCCGCCCCCGCGATTAGAGGCATGCATGCATATTCCCATGGCCTGCATGTAGAGTAATTTGATGGGAGAAACAAATACTCGTAATAAAGAAGAAAGACGTGCATCTGCATGCAGCAAATTAAGATGCAGTGCGCATATAGCTCGATGGCATGCATTATTGGGCTGGCCACGCATGCATGGCTTGTCTGTTTTCCTTAATGGAGAAGCAAACTGTTTAAGTTAATCAAGACACTAGAATTAAAGCTAGCATGGGCATTGCATGCATGCAAAATCTGGCAAAGCATGCCTTTTTATTTATTTTTTTACACCCACTTCTTCGTATGGGTCCAGGTACTATTTAACTATAACTACATCTTTTGCATGCATCACATGCATGCACGCGACGTACATTTTTGCACGTGAACATGCCTGCATGCCGCATACGTGTACTTTTTTTTTCAAACAATGCATGAAATTTTAAACCCACCACCATTCAAAATATGTAATGAAAGAAAATCAGTCGAGATGCCATCAACAGAGCTGCTTCCTTTCTTCAACTCGTCTTTAAGATTCCCTTTTACCTTACCCTTTTCTCACCTTATCTTCATATAAGAAACTTTGAAAGGCACTTTTTTTTTGGCAAAGCATTTGTATAAATCTTTAAGCTGCTACTTTTTTAACAATTGCTTGCTACCTTTCGAGAACAAAATGTGCTCGCTACAAGTTTGAATTAGTATAATCATAGCACTACAAACTATTGTGCACATGCTAATGTCTGTATAACCAGTCTAGGTAGAAAAAGTGGTCAAACTTTCGCAACACAGATTGTAAGACGCATGTCGAAGAAAACAAAAGAGTGATTAAAGCTGATTTTGGTGGGTTCAACAGTTTTGAAGCACCCAATCACAGATCAGAATCACACTGTAGAACATACTTTTCACGAAAGAAAAGGGTTTATAACAGCCACGTGAGGTCCATTTAACAATGCTGACTTGGCAAAAAGAGACACGTACGCGGGCGCTCTGCTTGTCTTCGACACCCAAGCCTAGCCCCATCTCTCTTCTTCCTCTCGCCCGATATGATTCCCATCGTCGGGGCTAGATGTGCTCGTCTTCGCCGCCGAGAGTGCAGCCGGAGGCGAACTTCCACTGGCTGCATGCACATTCCCACGGCCATAAAGAGGAAAAAAAGAAGCGGGCATCTGCATGCAGTGCGCGTACGCTGCTTAGCCTCCCTTTAGACTTTGTGAAAAGCAGTTACATGGAGGCATGGAGCAGTTCATTACTTAGTCGTGGCTGGCAACAAATTCTTTAGTAAATACAGTACTATATATTTTCTTTTGATTTCGAAACAAAACAATATAAAATAAGACGTGCCGCCGGCCGGGTTACTTACCGGCGAAGAAACAATAATCTTCTTGCTTATATCTGTTCACATATATGTAAAATACAGTATGTTTGTTCATGCATGCGCATGTGCATCCATCTATCTTAGCTCGATTAATTTGTTTTTCTTGTCGACGTAAAGCAGCTATATACAGCTCGACGGCATTATTGGCCCTTGCTTATCTGTTTTCCTTAATGGATAAGCAACGCAACTTGAGGGCTCCTTTGATTCAAATGAATTCTATAGAATTTTTTCTACGCTGGTCCTTTGATTCATAGGATTGGATTTCATAGGATAGTTTCCTATGTAACCTTTTGTACTATATTTCGTAGGAAATCTAACATCTACTTCAACCTTTTTTTTACATTTTCTTTATTTTTGGATATGCCACTCCAATCTTATACTTTTTCTGTTATTGTATTTGCAGAATCCTATGAATCAAAGAGGCCTAAGACCCTTTTTTAACAAGAAGAACAACTTATGTCAATTGAGATAGATGCTCGCAAAAAAGGTTAATTAAGATATTGGATAGCTAGTGTAGAAGTGCACGCTCTAGCCAATGCAACCAAAAGACCGATCTGATGGAAGAGACTAGGCAGCACATTATACGTCAACACTCCCCCTCACGTGTGTCTCCCTCAGGCCTAAACGTGGACCGAAAGTGGGCTGCAATTTAATTGCGCCAGCCGGGTCCTGAACTCGAGACCTCTTGGCTCCGATACCATGTAGAAGTGCATGCTCTAGCCAATGTAAAGAAAAGATTAATCTAATGAAAAAGACTAGGCAGCACATTATACCGTCAACAGCTAGCATGGGCATGCATGCAAGAACTGACAAAGCAAAGCAAGCATAGGAATGGGTACATGTATTGTCATATCGCTTGCATGCCATGCATGCGACGTACAGTACATTTCTGCATGTTCATCCTTCTGTGTGTGAACGTGCAGCTGGCTAATGAAAAGTTGACCCAAGAAATGTCAGATCATGAAGATTCAACCCACCACCAAATTAACATCGACTATACATAATGAAAAGCAGTCGAGATGCCCTTCTTTCTTTCTTCAAGTCATCTTTAAGATTCCCTTTTAGCTTACTCTTTTATCTCCCTTTTTTTTCTCTCCTTATCTTCATATAAGAAATTGGAAAGGCACTTCATCAAAGATGTGCCTTTGTGGAGTACCATCGGGTCTGGGTGAAAGGCACTGGGTGATATTTTCTTATTGTTTTTGCAAAGCATCTGTATTAATCTTTTACATGTTCATTTAACAATTGCTTGCTACCTTTCGCAAACGCAAAAAAACTCCTTGCTATAACTTTGAATTATTGTAATCATAGCACTACAAAAAAGAAACCTATTGTGCACATACGATTGTGTAAGTAGAACAAGTGGTCAATCTTTAGCAACATAGTAGATTTTACGGCGCATGTCAGAGAAAAAAAGTGGGTAAGGCTCAGTTTTGTGCGTGTCGGATTAATCGAGTTGTGCTCAATATATATTAAAATCTAAAGTGGAAAAATGATAGCAGCAGAGAAAATTGGTTAAATAGGTGACAATATATGCAATATGTTGGTGTTCCGCAATACTTGGCCACTAAACCAGTGTTGAAGCCTCATTTCGCAATGAGCCCGGCCGCTATATCAACGTCCTGTCCAAACCCAACCGTAGAGTAAGCACATGTTCATAAAAGGCCTTGGATTCTTTGTCCTAAAACATTACATAGCCATTCTTCTTGGTTCTTCGTGGTTTGGCTCTTCTTCTACGATTGATAGATACACATGTAGTATGAGACTAAACCCAACAAATTTTGTCCTTGCATGTCGGTTTGTCCCTAAACTATGATCATTTATTAAACTACGATCGAAAGTTCTTGGCACCTGTGCGCAATTTTCTGGATTTATTTCAGGCCTACCAGTGACGTGCGTTCTGTGGGAGTAGACATTCCCGTCGACTACGAAGGCATTTGTGATGACTTCATCAATCTCAAGATGATGTGCCGGCTTAGTCTTCAAGAGCTGCTCGTAGGGATAGCGTGTACGTGCGTGCGTTCATAGGGGTGAGTGTGTGTGCCTATGTATGAGTGTCTACGTCTATACTGTGTTAAAAAAAAGTTTCCGGAAAAAATGCAGCCTGTTAAACTAGCAAGGTCGAAGCAACATGGAGCCTTGATCATAATATAAAGTTAGTAGATGCCTGAATCTGTGGCCTTTGCCCGTAAGATCGAGTCCACATTCAGTAAGACAACTGTCTGGTTGGTTGGTCACTTGAGGAGATGGTGTGCATGGGATCAGTTCATATACACTTTATTAGACCGACAAAAACCAGACGCAGCATGTGCTAACTACTCTAGCAGCTAGGGCATGCATAGCAATAGCATACCTGCAGGCTATATATACATGCAGCTCGCTAGCTAAGCTTGTCAACATCGATCGAGAAAGCAAACCATCGCCCATTCAGCGTATCAATCCATCGACATGGTGCCCAACGGTAACAATGACAACAACAACGCCGCCAAGGACTACCGTGACCCTCCCCCGGCGCCGCTCATCAACGCCGGCGAGCTGGGCAAATGGTCGCTCTGGCGCGCCGTCATTGCCGAGTTCACCGCCACGCTCCTCTTCGTCTACGTGACCGTGGCCACAGTCATCGGCCACAAGCGCCAGACCGACGCCACCGTCGGCTGCGGCGGCGCGGGAATCCTCGGCATCGCCTGGGCCTTCGGCGGCATGATCTTCGTCCTCGTCTACTGCACCGCCGGCGTCTCCGGCGGCCACATCAACCCCGCCGTCACCTTCGGCCTCCTCCTCGCCCGCAAGGTCTCCCTGGTCCGCGCGCTGCTCTACATGGTCGCCCAGTGCCTCGGCGCCATGTGCGGCGCCGGCCTCGTCAAGGCCGTGCACGGCGCCCAGTACGCGCGCCACGGCGGCGGCGCCAACGAGCTCGCGCCCGGATACTCCAAGGGCGCCGGGCTCGCCGCGGAGATCATCGGCACCTTCGTGCTCGTCTACACCGTGTTCGCCGCCACCGACCCGAAGCGCAAGGCGAGGGACTCCCACGTGCCCGTGCTGGCGCCGCTGCCCATCGGGTTCGCCGTGCTCATCGTGCACCTGGCCACCATCCCCATCACCGGCACCGGCATCAACCCGGCAAGGAGCCTCGGCCCCGCCGTGGTGTACAACAACAAGAAGGCGTGGGACGACCAGTGGATCTTCTGGGTGGGGCCCTTCATCGGCGCCGCCATCGCCATGGTGTACCACCAGTACATCATCAGGGGCGGGGCTGGCAAGGCCTTCGCCTCCTTCCGCCACAACTACATCGCTACCGCCTAATCAATTTGTTTCCACCATTCATCAGAGAGAGAATCTGCAAAATGTACATGCACGGCTTGCATTCACCGCCTCGTGTTTCTTAATTAAATCGTTCTGTAGTTTTGGTCATGCAAACGAGCATATATATATATGTACGTTTGGTGTTGTAAGTTTTTCTCTTTGCAGGGTTTAATTTGGTGTTGTAAGTTTATTCAGTAATTACATTACAAACATGTATGTTGTGCTGTGTGTTTCGGGTTTAGTTAATCATCTTCCTACTAAATGCACGAGAATTGGTCGTTAATTCACTGTCACTCATTCATCACCTTCTCTTGAGCACCATACAAACTTGTTTGAAATTTCTTGAAACTGATTCTTTTGTGTGAAAAAAACCGGATCTATTGTTGCCCATGGTTGCAGCTCCGTGGTTCGCGGGTCCTAGATCGGCTCACCGGTTGCAGCACCATGCTTACCGGTCACATATCTACGCTCGTCGTCATTGTCATGGGCGCTTGCAGCAGGGCGGTCGCCCCTCTGCAGCTCCAGCCGTCAACGGTTGCAATATTCCCCATGGTGAGGTAGGGTGCGTTGTGTCACGAGGATTGTAGCTCCCTGACTCGATGGTTGTAGCTCCCTCCGGTGGTGGTTGTAGCCCCTTCCATCGGTGGCCGCAACATCCGTGGGGTGACAGCTGCTACCTCACCGGTTGCCAGCAGCGCGGGTGTGGGTTGCAGCACTGCGTTGCCGGCCATGGACAACATCAGTCTTGACACCGCCGACGACCATCGCCGGTCAAAGTTGTGAGAAGGAGAAGAAGCGCGAGCGTTGGCCTCTGGCTTGCAGCAGCCATCGTCATCCACTGTAGGGTTTACAATGAGTCAAGATAAAGAATGGAGGCGGTGGATGAGTGTCTCATATCCCTTATATCTTGATGTAGTTAGCCGGTTGGATCCTTGGACGAAATTTTGCCATTGACAATCAGCTCGTGTCTTTGCAGGTGTCTGGTTTGACAACAGATCCTTTGGTGTGGCCGAGGTGCCCTTTGGACATTGCTACCCAGATGTTCATATTTAGTACTCCTTCCGTCCCATAATGTAAGACATGTTTTGACACTAGTGTAGTGCGAAAAAACGTCTTACATTATGGGACGGAGGGGGTACCTTTCATCAACAAAATACCAATTTTTGTTGTTTGTTTATGTGTTCCCTCATGCGTGTGCAAGTCCTAGGCCCATTTCCATAACAATGTTTACAATTGTTTTAGTCCATGGTGCATCCCTTTTTTTGTGTGTGAAAAAGGATCATGTTATAAAGGTTCGTTGAAAGTACAAAGCACCACAAGGTTAATAAAAACTATATTTTGAATCTTGCACCACTGAACGATCACTGCCATCGTCAAAACAAGCCGCTGCAACTGTTACAAAGGAGAGAGGTGAGTCCATATGACATCTTGACTCCGAGACGACCACTCTAGCTTCTTGAGCATTAGAGTTATCCTCCTATCCCTTTTCCATGTTCAGTTGTGTTAGAGTTGTGTCGAATATTATTGTACAAGTTAAGTTACAGTTGGACTTGGAGTTTATTTTCTTTTTTGAGGGAGAAGCGACTTGCAGTTGGATTATGGATCGAGAGGCAGCCGATACATGTGACAGTGTTTTTGGCGAACTTCTTCGAGGCCGAATCGATGGACGCGCAGGAGTCAGATCCAATCTGTGTGGCGGTGTGTTCAGGCGTGCAGCACCAGAACTCCTCCGCAGCGGCGCGTACAAGGCGGCTTCCCGGGCGCTGGGGTCGTACCAGTCGGCGGCCCAAGAGCTGGGCGGCTTTTCCAAGCGGAGGCCTAGCTCGGGACAGCTCGTGGTCCAGCTGGGATGGTGGTGTGCGCGGGCGTACGGAGAGGATGGAGCAGCGATATGCATGCGTACGGAGGTTCTACTACTAGGTTGATCTGCATTGAAGAAAGAACAAGAAAAGAGAGTCACAGGTGTTAGGTGGTGGAGTTGAGTTAATCGGAATACTTTGCTACGTACACAAGACTACAGGGACTTCTTTTGGGTTCTTTGCTTGGTAAACTGGTCAAAGATGGTGGTGTGGCAGCATTGTCGTTCAACGGGCAGTCAAATGGAAACCGAGGATGGCGACATGTGTATAAGGCTCGGAGGAGTCCGGGGCATGTCGTGGCAAGGATCATGCATACACAGGGCGTCAAGCAATGCACGGAGATGTGCGGAGGCGGACACGACGCAGGTGGAGCATGGTTGCAGTCAGATTTAGTTCGGCTGGTTTGGACTAGACAGTATGATGGATCGACATGGATGTTGGTCAAAGCAGAAGACGGCGGCAATTTCAGCGACGATGACATAGGAGCGTGATGCTGATGGTGGCCAACTTCTGGGGCGTGGAAACACGTGGTGCAGGCCTGAGGGCTTGTGCGGCTTCGACAGACTATGTTGCGGGGTTGATTCAAGACGGTGCAGATGAGAGCTTGGAGTCGACGGAGCGCGAGGGGTGGCACGTACAACCATCATGGATTCATGTTGAAGGTGGAGCTAGAGTCTGATGGACGACTTCACTCTGTGCTAATGGTGTTGGAAATATGCCCTAGAGGCAATAATAAATGGTTATTATTATATTTCTTTGTTCATGGTAATTGTCTATTGTTCATGCTATAATTGTGTTATCCGGAAATCGTAATGCATGTGTGAATACATAGACCACAACGTGTCCCTAGTAAGCCTCTAGTTGACTAGCTCGTTGATCAACAGATAGTCATGGTTTTCTGACTATGGACATTGGATGTCATTGATAACGGGATCACATCATTAGGAGAATGATGTGATGGACAAAACCCAATCCTAAGCATAGCATAAAAGATCGTGTAGTTTCGTTTGCTAGAGCTTTTCCAATGTCAAGTATCTTTTCCTTAGACCATGAGTGCAACTCCCGGATACCGTAGGAGTGCTTTGGGTGTGCCAAACGTCACAACGTAACTGGGTGACTATAAAGGTGCATTACGGGTATCTCCGAAAGTATCTGTTGGGTTGGCACGGATCGAGACTGGGATTTGTCACTCCGTGTGACGGAGAGGTATCTCTGGGCCCACTCGGTAATGCATCATCATAATGAGCTTAATGTGACTAAGGCGTTAGTCACGGGATCATGCATTGCGGTACGAGTAAAGAGATTGCCGGTAACGAGATTGAACAAGGTATTGGGATACCGACGATCGAATCTCGGGCAAGTAACATACCGATTGACAAAGGGAATTGTATACGGGATTGATTGAATCCTCGACATCGTGGTTCATCCGATGAGATCATCGTGGAACATGTGGGAGCCAACATGGGTATCCAGATCCCGCTGTTGGTTATTGACCGGAGAGGCGTCTCGGTCATGTCTGCATGTCTCCCGAACCCGTAGGGTCTACACACTTAAGGTTCGGTGACGCTAGGGTTGTAGAGATATGTGTATGCGGAAACCCGAAATTTGTTCGGAGTCCCGGGTGAGATCCCGGACGTCACGAGGAGTTCCGGAATGGTCCGGAGGTGAAGAATTATATATAGGAAGTCAAGTTCCGGCCACCGGGAAAGTTTCGGGGGTTACCGGTATTGTACCGGGACCACCGGAAGGGTCCCGGGGGTCCACCGGGTGGGGCCACCTATCCCGGAGGGCCCCGTGGGCTGAAGTGGGAAGGGAACCAGCCCCTAGTTGGCTGGGCGCCCCCCCCCCCATGGGCCTCCCCCCTGCGCCTAGGGTTGGAAACCCTAGGGTGGGGGGGCGCCCCACTTGCCTTGGGGGCAAGGCACCCCCTTGGCCGCCGGCCCCCCCTCTAGATGGGGTTTGGCCGGCGCCCCCCTCCCAGGGGGCCTATATAAAGGGGGGGAGGGAGGGCAGCAAGATAGCAGCCTTGGGCGCCTCCCTCCTCCCCTGCAACACCTCTCTCTCTCGTAGAAGCTCGGCGAAGCCCTGCCGACATCCCGCTACATCCACCACCACGCCGTCGTGCTGCTGGATCTCCATCAACCTCTCCTTCCCCCTTGCTGGATCAAGAAGGAGGAGACGTCGCTGCACCGTACGTGTGTTGAACGCGGAGGTGCCGTCCGTTCGGCACTCGGTCATCGGTGATTTGGATCACGACGAGTACGACTCCGTCATCCACGTTCATTGGAACGCTTCCGCTCGCGATCTACAAGGGTATGTAGATGCACTCCTTTCCCCTCGTTGCTAGTATACTCCATAGATGCATCTTGGTGAGCGTAGGAAAATTTTAAAATTATGCTACGGTTCCCAACAGTGGCATCATGAGCCAGGCCTATGCGTAGTTACTATGCACGAGTAGAACACAAAGAAGTTGTGGGCGTTGATGTTGCCAATTCTTCTTGCCGCTACTAGTCGTTTCTTGTTTCGGCGGTATTGTAGGATGAAGCGGCCCGGACCGACCTTACACGTACGCTTACGTGAGACAGGTTCCACCGACTGACACGCACTAGTTGCATAAGGTGGCTAGCGGGTGTCTGTCTCTCCTACTTTAGTCGGAACGGATTCGATGAAAAGGGTCCTTATGAAGGGTAAATAGAAATTGGCAAATCACGTTGTGGTCATACGTAGGTAAGAAACGTTCTTGCTAGAAACCTACAAACCACGTAAAAACTTGCAACAACAATTAGAGGATGTCTAACTTGTTTTTGCAGCATGTGCTATGTGATGTGATATGGCCAGAAGATGTGATGAATGATATATGTGATGTATGAGATTGATCATATTCTTGTAATAGGAATCACGACTTGCATGTCGATGAGTATGACAACCGGCAGGAGCCATAGGAGTTGTCTTTATTATTTTGCATGACCTGCGTGTCATTGAATAACGCCATGTAAATTACTTTACTTTATTGCTAAACGCGTTAGCCATAGAAGTAGAAGTAATCGTTGGCGTGACGACTTCATGAAGACACAATGATGGAGATCATGGTGTCATGCCGGTGACGAAGATGATCATGGTGCCCCGAAGATGGAGATCAAAGGAGCATAATGATATTGGTCATATCATGTCACTATTTGATTGCATGTGATGTTTATCATGTTTTGCATCTTATTTGCTTAGAACGATGGTAGTAAGTAAGATGATCCCTTATGATAATTTCAAGAAAGTGTTCACCCTAACTGTGCACCATTGCAAAGGTTCGTTGTTTCGAAGCACCACGTGATGATCGGGTGTGATAGATTCTAACGTTCGCATACAACGGGTGTTGACGAGCCTAGCATGTACAGACATGGCCTCGGAACACACGCAATACACTTAGGTTGACTTGACGAGCCTAGCATGTACAGACATGGCCTCGGAACACGGAGGACCGAAAGGTCGAGCATGAGTCGTATAGAAGATACGATCAACATGGAGATGTTCACCAATCTTGACTAGTCCGTCTCACGTGATGATCGGACACAGCCTAGTTAACTCGGATCATGTTTCACTTAGATGACTAGAGGGATGTCTATCTAAGTGGGAGTTCATTGTGTAATTTGATTAGATGAACTTAATTATCATGAACTTAGTCTAAAATCTTTACACTATGTCTTGTAGATCTAATGGCCAACGTTGTCCTCAATTTCAACGCGTTCCTAGAGAAAACCAAGCTGAAAGATGATGGCAGCAACTATACGGACTGGGTCCGGAACCTGAGGATCATCCTCATAGTAGCCAAGAAAGATTATGTCTTAGAAGCACCGCTAGATGAAGCACCAATCCCAGAGAACCAAGACGTTATGAACGCTTGGCAGCAGCGTGCTGATGATTACTCCCTCGTTCAGTGCGGCATGCTTTACAGCTTAGAACCGGGTCTCCAAAAGCGTTTTGAGAAACATGGAGCATATGAGATGTTCGAGGAGCTGAAAAAGGTTTTCCAAGCTCATGCCCGGGTCGAGAGATATGAAGTCTCCGACAAGTTCTTCAGCTGTAAAATGGAGGAGAATAGTTCTGTTAGTGAGCACATACTCAGAATGTCTGGGTTACACAACCGCTTATCCCAGCTGGGAGTTAATCTCCCGGATGACGCGGTCATTGACAGAATCCTCCAGTCGCTTTCACCAAGCTACAAGAGCTTTGTGATGAACTTAAATATGCAGGGGATGGAAAAGACCATTCCTGAGGTATATTCAATGCTGAAATCAGCGGAGGGGGAGATCAGAAAAGAACATCAAGTGTTGATGGTGAATAAAACCACTAAGTTCAAGAAGGGCAAGGGTAAGAAGAACTTCAAGAAGGACGGCAAGGGAGTTGCCGCACCCGGTAAGCCAGTTACTGGGAAGAAGTCAAAGCATGGACCCAAGCCTGAAACTGAGTGCTTTTATTACAAGGGAAGTGGTCACTGGAAGCGGAACTGCCCCAAATACTTAGCGGACAAGAAGGCCGGCAACACCAAATACTTAGCAGAGACGCACGGATACGGGCGATCTCCGCGCGATGCGCCGCCCCGGTGGGCGGCGGTGGCACTGGGACCCCGCCGGCGCTGATCCTCCACGCCCCGGGCACCCGCATGTCCGGCGGGACCAGGTACTCGGCCTCATACAGAAGCCGGGCTTCGTCCTCGTGAAGGTGGCGTCGGCCGAAGCCGTCCGCCGCCGCGCCATCGCCTGGAAAGCGCTCGGCCATTGGGTGAACTGGAAACGGTGAGAATAGAGGGAGGAACGGGGGCGTCGGCGGTGGAGAGTCTGTGTGTCACCGGTGTGGGAGGGGCGGCTTATATAGGCGGCGCTCACGTGGCCGCCGTGTGTACGCGTGGCGGGCGAGGGACGTGCGTCGTCCCGTCTTCATTGTGCCGCCCGTGAGGCATCAATGGAGGAGGCTGACCGGCGGGGCAGCGCGCGATAGCTTTGGCATTGACTCCGCCGCGGGAACCGAGGTGATGAGGACGACGAAGCGACGAGAAGAGCCAAGTCGCTGCCAAGGAGGGCCCGCCGATTTTCGCGCCAAAAACGATTCGGCCGGCGCCCCCCAGCGCGCCAGGTTCGGCCTGGATCCGCCGGCGCCAATTTCGGCCCGATCCGGCGAAAAAATGGCCTTTGGGGACGTGACTGGGTCGATTTTTCGACGCCAGCGGCCGAAAAATCGTCTGAGGGGCCTTGTTGAGGGCGCGGCTGAAGATTCTCTTACACCCCTAGCTAGCAACGTACATAGTGTACCTGAGGAAAGTATTTCGTAGTGTGGGCCAACTTGAAGATTTGAAACACACTCGTAACCTTTGTTGAAAAAGGTTCTTTTGTGATAGGGATTTCATAGTGCTTCCATCCATCCTATTCACAGCAAACTGATGGATTCCTCTAAAATCTAAGTGAACACAAACGAATAAGATCTATATCGTACAAATCAAAACGTAAGAAAGAAATAGCAGCAAAATTAGTGCAAGAATTAATATTAATAGACCACCTGCAGGAAAGGAACAAGACTTCGGGATTAACTGATTGATCAGCAATTGGGGTTGACCCTTCTACAGTTGCTCCTGATTTGGCCGTTGCCGCCGGTGAGCAAATAATGTTCACGAATTTTAAAAATATTCTTGAATTCTAAACAATGTTCACGAATTTGAAAAAAGCCCCGCACATTTAGAAGATTTCACATACTGTAAAAATGTTCATGAACTTTAAATTTAGAAGTACTCATGAATTAAAAAGTGCTAATTAATTTTTAAAAATGTTCATGGATTTAAATAATTCAACATTTTTAATAATTCAGGAATTTTATTAAACATTCATGAATTAAAATGTGGAGAAAAACTAAAAGGGAAGAAATAAAAATGAAACAAAAAAAGAAAAAGGAAAATATTAAAAACAGTAGCATAGCACAAAAAATAAACAAAAACTAAACAACAAGCAATGCCTTCCCAAAACCGGAAAAACCGGTTGGTCCATTTTGGCCAGGTGTGCATTTCTTTCAACCAGCAACACACACCCATACAAGCGGGGCCGATAGCCACACTCATAGCCATCAATGCACCAGACGGCTCTAAATATAGAAAGCTTATTCATTATTAAAAATGTGAAAATGTAATTGAAAATAATAATAATAATAATCAAACAAGCAAAGAAAAAATATATATATATATATATATATATATATATATTAAAAGCATAACAATAGAAATAAAGAAAAACATAAGCCAAACTATACCTTCTCAAAACCGGGAAAACAGCAGCCCATTACGGTTAGGTTTGTGTTACTCTCAACCAGCGACACACACCCTTACAGGAGGGGTCCACAGCGACCCTATAGCTAGTCACCGACGCACCAATACACTCCAAATCTTGGGAGCTTAGTATCTCGAAGTTAGATGTGTATTACTACAAGAAGATCTAAAATGAGCATATGTGTATTTATGGAACATAGATTGATACAATGACATCCAAAATGAGCACCAATATACCCTTGTGTATTCTACGGACAATCATCATTTGGATATAAATGATCAAGCTATGTCACATTAATGAATCTGGATGAGATCCATGTTAGATGTTAGATGTTGTGTTGCATTAATGAATCTATGGATGATATCCATCTTGGATATCCATGATCAAGTTGTGTTGCATTAATGAGTCTATGGATGTTATATATGTTACTATGTGAAGATCTAAAATAAGTATATGTGTATTTGTGGAACACAGTGAGTATTAATACGATGAGATCCAAAATGAGCACTCATATATCCTTGTGCATTCTACGGTCACTCATCATCTGGATATCCATTATCAAGCTATATTTCATAAGAGCAGTGCTATACACACGATAGTGTGCAGACGATGTGTGCACGACAATGCAACCAGCTCCGTCCATTGCATGGCAACAGTAGGCAGCAGGCCGCTAGATGCTTATCGTGTAGTGGTCGTGCACATATTTGTCGTCTGCAAAGTAGTTCCGTTTCATTAGTGAATCTATGGATGAGATCCATATTGGATATCCATCTTCAAGTTATGTTGCATTAATGAGTCTATGGATGTTAGATGTGTTACTATGAGAAGATCTAAAATGAGCATTTGTGTATTTGTGGAACATAGAGAGCATTAATCTGATGAGATACAAAATGAGCACCAGTATATCCTTGTGCATTCTACGGACACTCATCATTTGGATATTCATGATCAAGCTATGTTACATTAAAGAATCTATGGAAGCAACATGTGTATTAATAAAAGTAAAATCTGAAATGTGCATCAATTGTATTTATGAATATAAAGGGCATTATTAGCCGGAGGTGCAAAATGTGCACAGACTGGACACTAATTAATATGCATATCCATGATCAAGCGGCATACTTCATTTATGAATTCTCATTGCACGCACTATAAATAAAACTCAACCTCACGAACACCTCCATCCATCTCTACAATACACACCCTTCTCTATCCATTTCACTCTATCTCCCTCTGCTTAAGGACAGTTCAAGGCTTGTATCTAGCCTTCTAGCAATGGCAATAATGCCGCCGACCTCCATCTTCTTCTCCGTGATCGTCTTCATGCTCCTTTCCAATGCCATTACTACTCAAGCCGGTGGCTCTGGTGGTGGCAAACCTAAGGCAACAAGCCTCGTAGTGGAAGCGTGCAAGAACGCTTCGGGCGAGACCCAAGACCCCGATGTCACAAAGGAATTCTGTTTGTCGACCCTCCAGTCGGACAAGCGGAGCGCCGAGGCTAAAGACCTCCCTGGCTTGGTGCTCGTCTCCATCGACATCCTTAAGGGCCGTGTCACTGATGCTAGTGTCAAGGTCAAGAAAATGCTACGAAACGCCAAAAAAGGCACAATGGCGATGCACGCTCTCAGTATTTGTGAGCTGCAATATGAGAACGTGGTGAGCACGCTCAACATCTGCCAAGCCATGATTAAGGATCACCAAGGTGACAAGGGCATCCTGCAGTCCTTGCGTCTGCCCCACTGTGTGGATATCGCCTGCGACACTTCCAACGAGTGCCAAACTGATCTTGAAGATGTGCCAGGGACGGAGGCGCTGCAAATTGATAACGAGAGGCTGCGCATTCTGTTCAACCTCAACGCCGCCTTGGTTGTACCATATGATGTCCGTGATTAGAATAGTATAATGATTGTTTTTTATCTGCGAGAAAGGATAATAAATTTGAAATAATAATCATAACGTTTGCTGTGGCATAAATTTGACTCATTTTTGTCTTATGGTATATACCCATGGATGGTTATGATCATCCACACAACATTAATCACGAACAGAAATGAGTAAGCCAGAATGTTAGTACTATTTGGATAAAGAATATATACCTCTAGCACGTCTACACAATATATATCTGCTATCTTTGAATATGATGAAGATAAAAGGAACTTGACGTGTAGAGCAAGGCGGGCATTGGCCATCCCATGTCTCGATCGCCTCCAGAAAGCTGGCACGGCACGTTTGGTGGCTATGCTAACCTTATGCTTTGTGTTGGCTTTGTTTTTTCCTTTGCTAGCTAATGCGTTAGCATGCACACTGTAACTGGCCGGCATTCTTTGTCCTCCTTCTAATCAATCCAAATACGCGGCTCTCCTGTAAATCTCGAGTGCATGGATCCTTGCTACAGCGTCAAGGAGATATGAGTTGGTCGCGCTGCTGAACCCCTCCTTTTTTTGGATGATTTGTAGCTGTATTGGGATTTCAGCCGAGGATTTGTTATTTGTGATGTTGGATGTTGTCCCATGTTTGTGCAGGATTGGATACATCATGATCACTGATGTCAAGAAGGGTTCATCGTCCTAATGAAGCTGAGTAAGATCGACTGCCTCTTTGGTGCTTCTGCAATTGGGAATTATGTTACTTGTGACTTGAGTGGCTTTGGAGAACAGAGCTTACTTGCACTTCCTGGAATATAATCATCATTTGTGATTTTGCTATGTATTCACTAGTAGAAAACAGACTTTACGTTCGGATCATTAGTCCCGGTTTGGATTCGGCCCGGGACTAATGTGACTATTAGTCCCGGTTTCAACGGCTAGGAGCGTGTCCCGGTTTGTGTTACAAACCGGTACTAAATGGGCTCTTGGGCCCCAGCCTGACGCCCCTTTAGTCCCGGTTTGTACCACAAACCGGGACTAATGATGCTCGTGCCTCCGATCGCTCCTAGCCGTTGGAACCGGGACTAATGATGCCCGTGCCCCAGACCGCTCTTACATAAACCCTTCGTCCAGCCCAAGCCCATTCTCTCTGTTTTCCCCTTTCTCTCCTCTGTTCTTCCACTTGCTCGAGCTCTTCCTCCATTTTTGCCAAGATTTGTCAAAATATGGAGACACCCCATCTATCCAAGTGTTCACAAAGGTTAGCAACTTTGTCCTTTCATCCCTCATTGCTAGATTAGCTCGTGCAATGCTCTATAAGTATAGTGATTTGTGGGTTTTAGTTTGGGAGTTTGTTTGATTTATATGCAATTTGAGCAAAAGTTAACTTCTTAGTTTGCATGTGTGTAGTTGTGGTTTCTGGGTATCAAGAGGGAATGTGTCCGGTTTGTGCAGGAAGTGCGGGGCATGTTGCTCCGGTGGCCTTGAAACTTCGTGTGCTCCCAAAGGAGGCCATCGCATGACACGTGCCACGCCCCCCGCATTTTCCAGGCACGTGTGCAATATTCGAGAAATTTATTGCTCTGCTAGGGTTTCATCGCCGAAAATTCTAGATCTGCAAGGCACCACATGAAATTATGCCCGGAAGTGGCATGGGAAATCCTGTGTGATGTCATAGGAAAATAAAGACCGAGCACCTATCTGATGGCCCTCGCCCGGTTCTACAGACCAAGCACCCATCCGGTGGCCCCTACGGTCTAGGGCGTTGACCGGCACCGAGAGGGGGTAGGCCACGGTGAACAACTGCTTCTTCGTGTTACGAAAGGTCATCGCGAGATGACAAACCAAGTCTAAGCCCGTTCTGTCACGGGATCGCCCACCGAAGACTCGGTTTCGCAGAGGGCCAAGCAAATGCCCGAGTTGAGAGATATGAAGTCTCCAACAAGTTCTATAGCTGCAAGATGGAGGAGAACCATTCTGTCAGTGAGCACATACTCAGAATGTCTAGGTATCATAACCACTTGACTCAGCTGGGAGTTAATCTTCGGGATGATAGTGTTATTGACAGAGTTCTTCAATCACTGCCACCAAGCTACAAAGGCTTCATGGTGAACTATAATATGCAAGGGATGGATAAGAAAGTTTTATTGCTATTGCTTTCTTCATGACTTATACATATTCGTTTGACTATGAGATTATGCAACTCCCGGATACCGGAGGAATACCTTGTGTGCTATCAAACGTCACAACGTAACTGGGTGATTATAAAGATGCTCTACAGGTATCTCCGAAGTTGTTTTGTTGGGTCGGCATAGATCGAGATTAGGATTTGTCACTCCGAGTATCAGAGAGGTATCTTGGGCCCTCTCAGTAATGCACATCATGATAAGCCTTGCAAGCAATGTGACTAAAGAGTTAGTTACGGGATGATGTATTACGGAACGAGTAAAGAGACTTGCCGGTAACGAGATTGAACTAGGTATGAAGATACCGACCACCGAATCTCGGGCAAGTAACATACCGATGACAAAGGGAATAACGTATGTTGTCATTACGGTACGACCAATAAAGATCTTCGTAGAATATGTGGGAACCAATATGAGCATCCAGGTTCCGCTGTTGGTTATTGACCGGAGAGGTGTCTCGGTCATGTCTACATAGTTCTCGAGCCCGTAGGGTCAGCACGCTTAATGTTCGATGACGATTTGTATTATATGAGTTATGTGATTTGGTGACCGAATGTTGTTCGGAGTTCCGGATGAGATCAAGGACATGACGAGGAGTCTTGAAATTGGTCAAGAGGTAAAGATTGATATATTGGATGATAGTATTCGGACACCGGAAGTGTTCCGGGATGTATCGGGTGCATATTGGAGTACCGGGGGGGCTTACCGGAACCCCCCGGGAAAAAATATGGGCTATATGGGCCATAGGAGGGAGGCACACCAGCCCACACTAGGGGTGGCGCGCCCCCCACAGGGATGGAGGCCGAATAGGACTAGGAGAGGGGGTGGCGCCCCCCTTTCCTTCTCCCCCTCTCTCTCTTTCCCCCTTTCCCCTTCTGGTAAAAGGAAAGGGGGGCCGAATCCAACTAGGAGCCCAAGTAGGATTCCTCCTACTTGGGCGCGCCTAGGGCTGGCCACCTCCCCCTCCCTCCTTTATATACGTAGGGGGGGGGGGCTACAACACACATCAATTATTCCAGGCCGTGTGGGGCGCCCCTCCACAGTTTACGCCTCCGGTGGTCCCGCACCTGCCAGGATTCCGGGTCCGCAATAAGGCTCTTCAGCTTGCATCTTCGACACGGACATCTTATCTCCGTCTCGTTCTTTTGAAGCATCTCGGCCTTCGCGGACCTCAAAAACCTATTCACGATGCCTTCGGTCATCATGCGGACCATGGTCGCCTGCGGAGTAGAGCAAAACGATATTTTAGAACCAAGAAAAAATTTGGCATGACTTTTCCTAAAAATAGGACCAAAAAGAATGCTTAATGCCAAAATTCTCGCCGAAACGGAAATGAATCAACATTCCGGCAAAATATTGGCAACTATCGCATTTCAAATACCGGTACACCTCCAAACACAAACACATATGCAACACCACAAACATATGCAACACCACGAACATACATAGATCTAGCTAGGCCATAAAAAGTGCATGTGCACATTGTTGTAGGGAGAACAATATAAATATAGCTTCCCCCTTACTTACCTATCAAAACAAGGTAATTTAACCACTTAAATTGAATGAATCTATGATGGAAATGAGGTGAAAAAGAGGAGGCACCCGAGACAAGGAGGAGGTGGAGAGAATGAAGTGGGGAGAAAGTGAGTGTGGGTAGGAGAGGCTGTCCAAAATATCTTGTTGCTGCCCACTTACTAATGGCGCACCAACTCTAAATGTGCCATTAGTAATCCAGGTTACTAATGGCGCACCCTCTGGTGGTGCGCCATTAGTATGTTTGGACAGGTGCACTAGTTAAAAAAAATTGATACTAATGGCGCACCCTGGACCTGGTGTCTGGATGCGCCATTAGTATGTTTGGACAGGCGCACTAGTTAAAAAAAATTTTGATACTAATAGCGCAACCTGAGACAGGTGCGCCATTACTAGTTACAACTAGTAATGGCGCACTGTGTCTGGATGCGCCATTAGTATGTTTGGACAAGCGCACTAGCTAGTTAAAAAAAATTGATACTAATGGCGCACCCTGGGCCAGGTGCGCCATTACTAGTTGCAACTAGTAATGGCGCACTCTGTCTGGATGCGCCATTAGTATGTTTGGACAGGCGCACTAGTTAAAAAAAAATTTGATACTAATAGCGCACCCTGCGCCTGGTGCGCCATTAGTAGTTTCAACTCTAATGACGTATCAGAAGGTGGTGCGCCATTAGTATATACTAATGGCGTATCGCTTGTCTGGTGCGCCATTAGTGTCAATCCCATCTATAACCCTTTTTCTAGTAGTGCAAAGTGGGAGGGGACGACTCGCAGGAACTTCCACACACGATCCCCTCGTCGTCAACAGTGTCCTACCTGTAACTATGTACTACTATTAAGAATGTGACGTGAATCAAAAAGATAATGTAGTAATGTACTATGATTTGAAAAGGTATAACCGCGTAGGGATTGGAGCGAGCGTTACAAACTAACTATCCAAGTATTATCTTTGGGCGATCAATACTACTTAGTGCCGGTTAACAAGTCTTGTGTTGCTACCATGCCCATCAGTCAGTTTTCATGGGGTTTTCGGAATATATTCGCAGGGAGACCTGGAAAGGGTCCGCTTTCAACGGGGACAGATGTACGGTGATATACTCGTCATGACATGTGGAAGATTTTGAAACGGTCATTACATGTCATCGGAGAGCCAACAATCAAAATTTGAACAGGAGAAAAATAATGCAGGGTGGAATACTTCTATCCCCCTTAGCGAGTCTCAACGCAAGTGCTTGCATAAGCGATTATCATAGGCGGAGCCAGGATTTAGGCATAGGGAGGAGGGGGGCTTTACTCAAAAGACAAAAGCTAGTATTGGGCTTTTCTCTCAAGTTATATATTACTAGGCTTCAGTTGGTGGCAGTTGGATACCCTCAAAAAAATAAGTTGGTGGCAGTTTTGTTTTTCCAATACTTGTTAAATTTAACTAAGACAAGCTTACGTACATATAGGACGAGACTGACCGAGACGTTGTTATATTTAACTCTTTTATCTCTAGCAGGTTATTTCATTCGGTTAACTTTTTCTAGTTTATTTTTTGTTGGCTTGGGCTTTAATTATGTTTTGTAAGTGTTTTTTCGTTTTTATATCGTGTCGCGATGTTGTTGGAGACTATATTTGTTCGGAGTTGTTCGATGCGTGGTTGTGGTGTCCTTACATCAATGTCGGTCAGTGGTTGTTATTTGAGCCCATCCCATTCAGAGCTCTTAATCCACGCTGAATATATGAAAATTGTTGTTATAATGCTCACATGGGTCGGCCAACAAAACTCTCGCTCGCACAACTCGGCTTCCTGTTCCGCTCGCTCGCTCGCTTAGCTTTTGTTTTGCTCCACAGCTTACTACTAGCTTAGGAAAACCGTCTATCATTTTCTTATTTGAATTTTTTTGCTAAATTCAAGGAAGGCACGGGTTTAAAAAAATATCTGGTTTTAGAAAACATGAATTTTAAAAAATGTTCCCAAAGTTAAAAAAATATTCATGGATTCCAAACAAACACGAATTTGAAAAAGGTACACAAATTTAGAAGATTTCAAAGACTATAAAAATATTCATGAACTTTAGAAATATTCATAAGTAAAAAAGTGTTCATTAATTTTCAAAAATGTTCATGAATTTTAAAAATAACTCAACATCCTAAATTGTTCAAGAATTTTAATAAACATTGCTGAATTAAAATGTAAATCAAATATAAGAATCAAAAATCAAAAAGAAAGTATAGAAATGAAAAACTATTAAAAAAAGAGTAGCAAAAAAACAAAGCAACACCTTAAAACTGGGAAAACAGGTCGGTCCATTTCGGCTAGGTGTGTGTGTTACTTCTAACTAGCAACACACACATTACAGGCCTGGCCCATAGCTAATTTTTTCTAAATAATACATTTTTTTATTAATTTTCATAAATATTATGCTGGATAAAAAAAATTCAAAAATAATACACCGTCGGCCCGCTGCTGGCCGACTGGGCCTAGTCGGCCCACAGCAGGCCGATTGGACTCCAGTCGGCCTACAGCTGGCCGACTGGCCCCTGTCGGCCCACTGTGGGCTGATTGGGTCCTGTCAGCCCACTGTAGGCCGACTGGAGCTAATTGGCTCGCTGAGGGCTAATTGTTTTTGCAGAAAAAGTAGGCATAAAAAATATATGTTTAAAAAAAGTTAATCATGTAATTAAAAAATGTTAAACGCGTATAAAAAAATGTTTCTGATGTATACAAAAAATGTACAATATATATGCAAAAAAGTTGACTAAAATATGTTTTAAAAAGTTTTAATCATGTATTTAAAAATTGTTAAATGTGTGTATAAAAAATGTTCCTTATCTATACAAAAAATATAGAATGTGTATGAAAAAAGTTGACACCCAAAAAATATGTTTGAAAAAAATGTTAATCATGTATTTGAAAAAATGTTCCTTATCTATACAAAAACTATAGAATGTGTATGAAAAAAAATTGACACCAAAAAATATGTTTGAAAAAAATGTTAATCATGTATTTGAAAAAATGTTCAACAAGTACACAAAAATGTTTCATGTATTAGAATGAAAGGTTAAACGTGTATAAAAAATGTTCCAGCTCCGGATCCGGTATGGGAGCATCCCGGACGTAAGTATGATTGGTTGCTCTTTTTGTATGGAACTGGAACATTTTTTTCAAACATATTTTTTTGGTGTCAACTTTTTTTCATACACATTCTATATTTTTTGAATAGATAAGAAACATTTTTTATACACACATTTAACAATTTTTAATCATGTATTTGTAAAAATGTCAACTTTTCAAACTTATTTTTTTGGTGTCAAATTTTTTTCATACACATTCTATATTTTTTGTATAAATAAGGAACATTTTTTATACACACATTTAACAATTTTTAAATACATGCTTAACACTTTTTAAAACTTATTTTTTATGTCAACTTTTTTGCATATATATTGTACATTTTTTGTATACATCAGAACATTTTTTATACACGTTTAACATTTTTTAGTTACATGATAAACATTTTTTAAACATATATTTTTTATGCCTACTTTTTTTGCAAAAACAATTAGCCCACAGCGAGCCAATTAGCTTCAATCGGCCCACAGTGGGCCGACAGGACGCAATCAGCCCACAGTGGGCCGACAGGGGCCAGTCGGCCAGCTGTAGGCCCACTGGAATCCAATCGGCCTGCTGTGGGCCGACTAGGCCCAGTCGGCCTGCAGCGGGCCGACGGTGTATTATTTTTGAAATTTTTTTATCCAGCGTAATATTTATGAAAATTAATAAAAAAATGTATTATTTAAAAAAAAGCCGCCCTCACAGCCCTCGATGCACCAAGCGGATCTAAATCTAGAAAGCTTATTAACGAATAAAAATGAGAAAAAATAAAATTGAAAATAATAATAATAATCAAACGAACAAAGAAAAACAATAAGGAAATTATTTTAAAAGTTCACAACAGAAAAGAAAGAAAAGCATAAGTCAGACAGTACCTTCACAAAATGGGGAAAAGTGGCAATCCATTGCAGCTAGGCGTGTGTTACTGTAACACCCACAATGCGGCTATATCTCCGACGTGTCGAGGCACGACTTAGAGGCATAACCGCATTGTGGTTTTGTTGCAAGAAGGGTCATCTTCACACAATCCCATGTAATGAACAAGAATGGGATAAAGAGTTGGCTTACAATCGCCACTTCACACAATACATAAATAAATCATGCATCAACCAGAGTACACACATAGGTCCGACTACGGAACCAAAAGAAAAGAAGACAACCCCAAATGCCAGATCCCTGATCGTCCCAACTGGGCACCACTACTGATCAACATGAAAAGAAACATAGTAACGACCACGGTCCTCGTCGAACTCCCACTTGAGCTCGGTTGCGTCGCCTGCACTGGTATCGTCGGCACCTGCAACTGTTTTGGTAGAATTTGTGAGTCACGAGGACTCAGCAATCTCACACCCGCGAGATCAAGACTATTTAAGCTTATAGGAAAGGATGGGGTAATGAGGTGGAGCTGCAGCAAGCACTAAGTAGATGGTGGCTAACATACGCAAATGAGAGCGAGAAGAGAAGCAACGCAACGATCGCGAAGCTAGAAATGATCAAGAAGTGATCCTGAAACTACTTACGTTCATACATAACCCAAACCGTGTTCACTTCCCGGGCTCCGCCGAAAAGAGACCATCACGGCTACACACACAGTTGATGTATTTTAATTAAGTCAAGTGTCAAGTTCTCTACAACCGGGCATTAACAAATTCCCATCTTCCTCATAACCGTGGGCACGGCTTTCGAAAGATAATACCCTGCAGGGGTGTCCCAACTTAGCCCATTATAAGCTCTCACGGTCAACGAAGGATATTCCTTCTCCCAGGAAGACCCGATCAGTCTCAGAATCCCGGTTGACAAGACATTTCGACAATGGTAAAACAAGACCAGCAAAGCCGCCCGATGCGCCGACAATCCCGATAGGAGCTGCACATATCTCGTTCTCAGGGCAACACCGGATGAGACATCCTACGAGTAAAACCAGCCCTCAAGTTTACCCGAGGTGGCCCCGCGGTCTACTCGGTTCAGACCAGCACTTAGAGAAGCACTGGCCCGGGGGGGTAAAATAAAAATGACCCTCGGGATGCGCGACTCCCAAGGGAAAAGGCTAGGTGAGGCAAATGTAAAACCAAGGTTGGGCCTTGCTGGAAGAGTTTTATTCAAAGCGAACTGTCAAGGGGGTCCCATAAATCACCCAACCGCGTAAGGGACGCAAAATCAAGGAATATAACACCGGTATGACGGAAACTAGGGCGGCAAGAGTGGAACAAAACACTGGGCATAAGGTCGAGCCTTCCACCCTTTACCAAATATATAGATGCATTAATTAAATAAGAGATATTGTGATATTCCCAAAATATCCATGTTCCAACATGGAGCAAACTTCATCTTCACCTGCAACTATCAACGCTATAAGAGGGGCTGAGCAAAAGCGGTAACATAGCCAAACAACGTTTTGCTAGGAAAGGTGGGTTAGAGGTTTGACATGGCAATATGGGAGGCATGGTATAGCAAGTGGTAGGTAGCGCGACATAGCAATAGAGCGAACAACTAGCAAGCAAAGATAGAAGTGATTTCGAGAGTATGGTCATCTTGCCTGAGATCCCGCAAGGAAGAAGAACGAGTCCAAGAAGAAGATGAACGGGCGTAGTCGAACGAATCCTCACAACTCCGAAAGGAAACCGAAGCTAACGAGAGAAGCAACCCGGAAAGAGGCAAACAACATAGTAAACAACCACCACATACACATGGCATGATGCACAAACAAGTATGATGCATGTCCGATTTAAATAGCATGGCATGGCAAAGTGCAACAAACAACACTACAAATTAAGTGGAGCTCAATATGCAACGAGTTGCATATTGACGAAACTTCACAACATTTATTTAGTTCGCTCTTGTTTATGTATCCAACAATATTAAATGTTTTTAAACATGGCAAGGGGTGAAGCATATGAAAACTACCTATCTAGGCAAGTTTAAATGAGGCCGGAACAACAAACAACAATACCAGAAAATCCCCATATGCATATTTTGGATTTGGTACTGTTCTGCCCTAAACCATATTTTAGAGTTGTTAAACATGCAAAGTAATGCCACCATGTTAAACTAGACATTTTTTCCACCCCATTTACATATCAAGTTTATTAAATTCGGAGATACGGTTATTTAGTTATGAAATAAATCATTTTAGCATGGCATTTGAGCAAACTTAAACAAACAGCATTTTAAACATTTTAAACAGGGGTGAAAGTTGCATATTATGAAACTAGACAGAATTCTACGCATTTTACATATTAAAATCATTTTAAACCGATGCACCATTTGTGAGTTATTAAATGCATGATCTAGAGGGACTTTTCTGTAAAACAGGTAAATCACTGGATAATTGATAAAACCGCAGGCAGGAAAAAAAAACTACATCGGGCCAAATCTGACTGGCCCGATGGGAGCATGGGCGCTGGAAGCTCACCCAGCTGGCCCTGGCCCAGGGCGGTGGGAAGGTGAGGCCGGAAAGGGGGCGCTGGGCCTGGAGCTGGACTTGGCGAAAACGCGGTCAACGCGAGGCGAGGCGAGCGAGCTGCTGCTCGTTACTGAAGAACAGAGGCGACAACAGCAGGTTTATGGCGACGGACGGCGGGAACGGCTGCCGGCGACGTGGGACTTGGGCGCGACGCTGGAGAGGAGGCAGGCTGCGGACGCGGCAGGAGGCAAGGGCTCGTGCTCGTCCTCGTCTCCGTGAAGCAGAACGACGACGACGGACTTGGCGTGAGCTCCTGGCAACAGGGAGGGGCGCGGTGAACGCTCAAACGACTCGAAGCAGAGGCAGGAGCGTCCTCCTCCTGCTCGATGCAGAAGCAGAGGAAGAAGGCGCGGCGGCGCAGAAACTTGGCGGACGGAGGCGAGCGGCAATGGGCGTCAGGAGGTGCGGGGAAGGCCGGGACGGTCCCGATCTGGGAGGACCCGAGGCGGACGAGCGGTTCCTGGTGGTGGCTTGAGCGTCGGCGGCCATGGAGCTCCATGTGCCCCTGTGTTCCCTGCGAGAGAGAGGAAGTAGGGAGATGAGAGGGAGAGAGAGAAAGCGAAGGGAAGGGAGAAGAGACAAGGGCGCGCGGGGAACTCATCTGCTGGCAATGGTGAGCTGCGGCTTGCTTGGGGACAGAAGGACGGGCGCCACGCTCGGGGTTGCTGGTGCTGCTAAACATCGGGAGGACGGAGAGGACAGAGCAAGGCGGCGGTGGAGCATCTGGGCACGAGGAAGTGGCCTGGTGGTGCGGTGGTCGGTGGCTGGCCTCGGGAGGAGCTCGTGCTGAACCGGCGGGTGGCGCTACAGCAGGATGGAGTTGGATTGGTGAGTGGCTGCGAGATGTGGTTGGATCGGGGATGCAAAACGAGGAGGTGGTTGGTTCGGCCGGGTGGGGTGGATGGATTGGATCAGGGAGGATCCCGATGTAGATGGTGGCGGCACTAGGGTAGGATCCCTAGAAATTGGGTGGTTTGTCTAGGTTAGGTTAGGGGGTCTATATATAGCAAGTCGGTTTTTGGATAAGGGCATTTGGTCCCTCCGATCTTAATCGGACTGTCCCGGAAAAATAGGCTAGGGAGACCAAACAAGAAAACGGAGATGTTATATAGATGTTTGGGGATAATCTGGACCCAACTGTAACAACAAACCGGGTCGGGTACGGGACAACTTTCGGACGCGCGGGAGGGGATCGCGGGCTGACGAGAGATGTTAGTTGGTTTGACAAGAGGGAACCGAAAACACGGTTGGTCTCGGAACGGTCAATGGAGACAAGGGGGGGACGCGGCAACTACGAACGAATGCAAGTTTTAAAAACAAAGACGGTAACGAATGCCGATGCAATGCGGATGATGCCATGATGAAATGCAACAAACAAAATAAAACACACGGTGACAACAAGGTGGTTGGAAGACTTCTGGAGCGTCGGTCTTGGGGCGTTACAGTTACGCTCAACCATCGACACACACCCTTACAAGCGGGGTCCACAGCAACCCATAGCCACTGACGCACCAGGACGCTCCAAATCTAGGGAGCTTAGTATCTGCAAATTAGATGTCTATTCTAGGAGAAGATCTAAAATGAGCATATGTGTATTTATGGAATATAGAGAGCATTAATACCATGAGCTACAAAACGAGCACCACTATATCCTAGTGCATTCTATGGGCACTCAACATTTGGATATCCATGATCAAGCTATGTTGCAATCATGAATCTATGAATGAGATCCATGTTATATGTTAGACTTCGACGTTGTGTTGCATTAATGAATCTATGTATGAGACCAATCTTGGATATGCATGATCAAGTTGTGTTGCATTAATGAGTCTCGATGTTATATGTGTTACTATGAGAAGATCTAAAATGAGTATCTATGTATTTGTGGAACATAGAGAGCGTTAATACGACGAGATCCGAAATGAGCACCTATATATCCGTGTGCATTCTACAGACATTCATCATTTAGATATCACTGATCGGGCTACATTAATGAATCTGTGGATGAGATCCATCTTGGATATCCATGTTCAAGTTTTGTTGCAGTAATGAGTCTATGGATGCTAGATGTGTTACTATGAAAAGATCTAAAATGAGCATTTGTGTATTTGTGGAACATAGAGAGCATTAATACAATGAGTTCCAAAATGAGCACCAGTATATCCATGTGCATTCCACTGACACTCATCATTTGGATATCCATGATCAAGCAATGTTACATTAAAGAATATGTGGAAGCTACATGTGTATTAAAAAAGAAAATCTGAAATGAGCATCAATTGTATTTGTGAATATAAAGGGCATTATTACCAGGAGGTGGAAAATGTGCACAGGTTGGACACTAATTAATATGCATATCTGTGATCGACCGGCATACTGCATTTATGAATTCTCAGTGCACGCACTATAAATAAAACTCAACTTCATGAACACCTCCATCCATCCATCTCTACAATACACATCCTTCTCTATCCATTTCACTCCATCTCCCTCTGCTTCAATATAGTTAAAGGTTTCTATCTTAGCTAGCCTTCTAGCAATGGCAACAATGGCGCCGACCTCCATCGTCTTCTCCGTGGTCGTCTTCCTGCTCCTTTCCAATGCCATCACCACTCAAGCCGGCGGCTCTGGCAGTGGCAAACCTAAGGCAACAAGCCTCATAGTGGAAGCGTGCAAGAACGCCTCAGGCGAGAGCCAAGACACCGGTGTCACAAAGGAATTCTGTTTGTCGACCCTCCAGTTGGACAGTCGGAGCGCCAAGGCTAAAGACCTCTGTGACTTGGTGGTCATCTCGATTGACATCCTGAAGGGCCGTGTCAGTGATGCTGGCGTCAAGGTAAAGAAAATGCTGCAAAACGCCAAGAAAGGCACGCTGACAATGTATGCTCTCAGCATTTGTGAGTTGCAATATGAGAAGGTGGTGAGCACGCTCAACGTCTGCCAAGCTATGATTAGGGATCACCAAGGTGACAAGGGCGACCTGAAGTCATTGGGTCTACTCCATTGTGTGGATATGACCGGTGAGACAATCAAAGAGTGCGAAAATGAGCTTGGAGATGTGCGAGGGGCGGAGGCGCTGCTTCGTGAAAACGAGGGGTTGCGCATTCTGGCCAACCTAAACAGAGCCTTGGTTGCACCGTATGATGTCTAATGTTTGTGTTTTATCTGCTTGAAAGGGATGTAGATCGATGTGACATCGGTTTTACTGTTATTTGAAATAATAATCACAATGTTTCTTCTGGCACAAATTTTACTGCTCACTCGTCTTTTCTGCTTCGAAGGCTAACAATTAATGCGACTGCTGGTTCACTTGGTGTGTCACCTGTTAATTAGAACCTGAGCGAGTATTTTGTGAGGGAGATTTGTGCAATATAGGTACTTTCTGTATTGATGATCGAGTGATTACTCTCTTTTTCTTTTTTGAGGACAAAAGATTAACAAACTACTCTTAAGTCTTAAGCAAGCTCAATAAGTTAATTTAGAGAGTGCGTGGGCAAGATTGACGTGCATGCATGTTAATAAGGTTTTGCCCAAGCAAACTCTTCACTTCACTGCTAGTATAATTTTGTCTACTGCTAGAGTTCCATGGACATGCATGCAGATGGGAGCCCGCAGCTGATTAGCTCCTGTCCTCCTCGTACTTAAGAAAAAGGAGGGATCGGCTGATGAACTCCTTTCCTGCATTGTGACTTGACTCCAATCGTGGATCTAGTAGGAACCAGCACCGCCGCAGCAGCAACAGCAACAGCATTTTTTGTCCTAGACTTTGGGTTACACCAGTATTTCTAAAATAAAAATGTGCCCTGGCGACTCCTCTGTTCTAATATATACGCTGGTAATTTATTTATTTATTTACTTTTTACTCTAGTAGTCAATAACAGCAGGGGAATTAAATATCAACTGGAGGGAGTATATTCATTGTGCATGTCGTCTTTAAACAGGCAGGTTTGAGAGAGTTTCTATCCTTCCTGTGCTTGGTTCCACACTCTGCACATAATCATCTTATACTAGTAACTGAATTACGTACTGTAACAAATCAAGTAGACAAACAAACAGCTGTTAACACCGAATTTAAATCTCACAACGTGTATCCATATATATGCCTATTAACCTTCAACAAATACTCCTAGTTACCAAGGATCATCGATCAAATCAAAGTGATATTAATCTATTCGGTGCAGGTTTCGTTTCAGCGTGTTTAGTTTTCCATAGCAACCTTCCTTTCAGCGCGTTTAGTTTTCTTCTAGATACATCCATTTTTGAGACAAGTAATTCCGAATGGAGGGAGTAGTACAGTAGCTCTTTTTCCTGTTGCTTCCATTTTATATTATATTTTGTTGAACGAACCTGATTTTTAAGTGATTATTATGCTATTACTGATATGTATTGAAACCACTAGGTATCTTTTTTTGCTTTGCTGCATGTATTCTTAATTTGTTTTCTTATAAATAAATGCTGGGCTAAGGAAATTTTGAAGCTTCTAGGATCGATCTTAGATGCAAACTGGATAAAAAACGATCTCTCTTGCTCTGCTTAATTAACACGCTGAAAGTGCATTATATTGTTTTTCAACTAGTATATATTCTCTTGTGCGACAGTTATGCAGCCTTTTCTTTGTTAGTTCGCTTCACTTCACTGAATTTGCATTGTCTGAGCTAATTTGTTAAAGAGACTAGTATTTGGTTTACTACTCATATTATTCAGGCTCATGCGAAACATCTTATTTGAAACCTTATAAGCTCGGGGAGGCTCCTGCAGTCGGGGCACCAGAGGTACGACAAGTGTCGCTTGTACCGCGACCACGCCTAGATCGTCTCAAGCTGAGCATCATCCAGTCCAGTGTAGCACTTTTTTTTTTTTGAAAAGGAGTCCAGTGTAGTACGTAGTTGATTAATTACAAAGGAGTTATAATTAACTAGTATTTCTCTCTTGTATACTAGAAAACGCGAGAGAGGCACTACCCCCGCGTCGCCAACCCTAGGCGACACGGGGGGCGACCAGCCCGCCGGCCCTAGGCCCCCTCCCCTCGCCTCCTCCATCCTGCCGCCGCCTGAGGTCTCACCGGCGAAGCCTGGCCTATGATGGCAGCGGCGGGGCCTTATCCCTCGCGCGGTGGTGACGTTTTTTCGGGGCGGCGGCAGCGCATCGTTCGATGCAGATCCGACGGCAAGGAGCGGCGGGATCCCTACGGCATGCGTGACGGCGGCGTCAGCGGAGGCGCAACCTCCCCGCGGCGGAGTCGCCCCTGTGGCGGCGTCCGAGATTGCCGATCTGGTCTTGCCCAGATGGGCTTGGGCGGGCCGGCGGTTCCAGTGTGCATCTACAGGCGAGCGCGATGGGCCTGACGGCGTCGGCTGTAGGCACCGTGGTGGTGCCATGGCCGGTCAGGCGGCGGTGGCCTGGATCCCTTTCGTCCAGTCCCCGAAAGAGATGGCGGCAGTCCGTGCACAAGATGCTTGAGGGAGGATCTTCGAACAGATCTGGGTGAAAACCTGCTCTCGGCTAGCTGCCATGGCCGGCGGTGGCGGCGCTGTCTACGTCGTTCCCTTCTTGAAGGCATCGTCCTGGAGAAGTTCAAGGCCACTCTATGCTACCTCCGGGGGAAACCCTAGATCAGTAGATCAGATGACGGCGGCGCTATGGTGTCGTTTCCCTCTTGGGGGCGTCATTCGTGGAGGTGTACACGGACCGAGGGACCGGTGGAAGGCTCTTTGGTGGAGCGGTGCTTCAGCTTACACATTGATGGCGGCGGATCTCGGCGGCATGGCGCCGTGAAGACTCAACGTCTGATGCGCGAAGATGGACTCGCGCATGGAGGTGGCGCTGTCTGGTGTCGTGGTGGCGTCGACGGTAGCTAGACCGGGCAAGGTTGATGCAACAATACAACACTGAAGACGGATTGATGGCAGGTGGCTGTGGCAGCCTCATACCCGGCAGGCGTCCTGGTTAAAAAGTGTGCCGGACTGGTGGGTGCCCCATACCCGGTACGGTAACGGTAGTTTGCACTTTTAATCGATTTTGCTGTAACCGGCAGTGAAGTGCAGAGTGCTTGCTAGATTGGATCAAATATACGTGTCCTACGCTAGGCGCCTGCACGTTTTCTGCTGCTAACTACTCCCTCTGTCCCATGGTATAAGTTCGTTTTGCAAGCTAAAACAGTGGAACAAGATGAGCTGACAGATA
The DNA here is from genome assembly GCF_018294505.1 of Triticum aestivum. Taxonomy (NCBI): domain Eukaryota; kingdom Viridiplantae; phylum Streptophyta; class Magnoliopsida; order Poales; family Poaceae; genus Triticum; species Triticum aestivum. The sequence continues at coordinate 569,009,481 of NC_057808.1, forward strand.
CAGAGAGAGACATGAAGGAAAGCTGCATCAGCTCATCTCACTAATCAGCATGCATGCATATAAGCTAGCTTAAATTCAGCCCTCTTCACTCAACATCCTGTTACCGTACCTGCTGCCTGTAAAGCTAATCCAGTCGAGCTTAATTGATTTGAACCAAAACCAAAGGCCCTCCACTAACTTTTTTTGGAGCTCAAGTACACCAGAGCAGAGCTAGAAAATCATGTATGATGATATCTTGAGAAAATGATGGATGGATTAATGAAATGGACATTCTCCTCCTCTTTAATTGAATTGAATTGAATTGTTTCAGCAGTGATCGATGGATGCATATGTAATTCTCCCTCTGACTAACTAACCTAATAAGTGAGTAAATGATTAGGAGGAGTTCATGTGATGTGATTGGCTAATAAGTGAAGTGAGAGAAGCTAAGCAATCAGTCATGTCAGTCACATGGGTTGTTTGGTCTCAGTGTCTCACATCCATCTGACTCCAGATTTGATCCTCCTCCCCTCCTCCTAGCATATGCATGTGACTGCTCCAGGAATCAAGGCCCCACCCATTTTTAGCAGTCCATCTTGTCTGGAATGGAATCGATGGATGACAAACCTCTCTCATCACACCTCACCTGTTCTCAAAGAATCTCAACAAATTCCTTGACTAACCCACTGACTGACTGAATTTAGATCCATGCTGCATCGCTGAAGCTAAGCTAGCACAGTGTAACTAACTACTTCAGTTAACTGCTCCAAGCATGAACAACTAATGACAAATTAATCAGTAAAATTCAACCGTTTGGCCAAATTAAAATAGCATAAATGAGAGTTAGGTTAGCCTTATTAGGTCGCTGCACGCAAGAGTGGGGGCAGCTAAGTACCTTATTATTAGCTAGGATCCATGTATGCATGCATGAAAAGTAAGCAACTTGAATTAATTGCTGACACAATAATATTCGTTTGTCCCTCGTCGGCATACTTTCTCTTCCTCTCTTTACAGACTAAGCTGGGATCTTTAGTTAATTACTTAATAACTAGCTTGTCCCCCCCCCCCCCCCCCCCCCCCTCTTCTAATCAGAGGAGATCTCCAACCGCTATAGCAAATTAATCTCAAGCCAAACACCTACAAATGTCAAGGATATGTTGGTTGCTAGCTTAGGCCAAGTTTTGTTCGTTTCTAGCCGATCTCCTAAATTTGGCGGAGTACATAATTCATTTCATTTTCAGTACTGTATCTAGCTTATCTCGAATCAAAGTAACGTTTCTAGCTTATCTCGAATCGAAGTAACGTTGTGTAGATTAGAAAGGACGAAGAAAAGTAGATTAGGGAGGAGTTTAGTGGCGTACAGAGCTCGCATCCCTCCTGTATTCGCTTGTGCAACGGGGCACATCGCGTGTGCTCGAGGTGGCTTGAGCCAGCCTGGCTCGTTGGAAACTGCCGTTCCGAGCGGGTCAACATTTGTATGCGACCCAGCCAACCAAACGGACCAAATTCTTTCCGCGCGGGCCTGAACAATTAACTGCAAGCATGAACAATTAACCAATTAAACAAGACAGAAACTAGCAGCATAACTGGGGTTAGCTTAGCTTAATCAGCTCCATTCAAGCAAGAGTAGGGGCAGCTAGCTAGCTTAGCTAGCTAGGATCTACTACATGACACGAAAAGGAAGTATTATTGCTGACAAAATTTGTGTTCCTTTGTCTATCGTCAGCTGCCAACAAAGCCACGCACGCACGCATGCTTTCTCTCTTGCTACCTTTACGGCTAACCCATTTTAGTTAGTTAACTGTATATATATTCTCCCCTGCCCTAATCAGAGAAGATTCTCCAACTGCCGGAGCAAATTAATCATCAAGGCAAACACCCACTACAGGTGTCAAGGATACATTGCTTGCTAGCTTAATTAGGCGCCGTTTTTGGATTTCATCTCATGCATGACAACAACTGGAGTAGTTCATCTTGGATGCTTAATTATGTATGTGGTACCAAACTGCAATTATTCCAACTGAACCGGGCAGCTAGCTTACATACGCATACAGATACAGTGCACCAACCGATGAGCAGCAGGTTCAGAATATATCTCTTCCTTTTTGCAAGACCCATACATACATATATATATATATACATATATATATATATATACATATATATATATATATATATATATATATACTTGTAGTATTTCATTCTTCTTGTCAGATTATTATTATCAAGTGGCTGAAACACTAGTGTGAGTTTGGTTTGGACTGCACTAATGGACCACATACTATGTATGATATGCATGTACACATGTGGTAGTTGTTACGGTTAAGCACCAATCAATCAACTGAACAACTTCCAGAATTAATATTCCTCGTGTATATCAGATCAGTATATGCGAGTGAGTAGTGCTCAGAGCTCAGTCGACTCTGACACTAGCTAGTCGTTGTGTGATCAATTAACGTAGAAATGTACTACAATTCATGCATCCTTTGGGTTAAAATTGGATGTTTATTATTTATAGTGATTGGATGCTTCTTACCGGTGTCTGGAAACTTGTCATTGCTCAAAGGAGAGACTAAAAAAATCAATATTTATAGGGAGATGTAATTAATTGCGGAGCGAGTCAACTCATGACATTGGTTAATGACCCAAGTACTAATAAAAGAGGGGAGTGTAAACAAAATGGGAAGTAAGCTAGCTAGGCAGCAGACGTGACCTGCAAGTTAGGCGCGCATACTTAGAGATCTCCAAGGTAGGAGTATATATGATGACTCATTTGCTCCGGTAATCAATCGAATATATATTATTGTATATTAACCGTACTACTTCTAGTAGTACTAATTAATTTTAAGAAAGATATATTTTGCTTGCTTCTCAGTGGACATTGGGATGTTCATTAAAGTAATGTTTTCCAATTAAGATGGATGGATGCAACTTTGAGTTCATCGCACCCGGCTAGCTAATGCAGACTATCGGTCGGTCCAGCGCAGTCATCATGTGAGTAGTAATCACTAGTGTTTTTAAACGCTCTTATATTATGGAATTTCATGTATAAGTTTAGTGTAGTATACGTAGTAATCCGTTGTGGATTTGTGGATCAGCGGGCGAAAGGTTAGCTACAGGTCACAACAGTTAACAAAGCTAGCTAGGCGGTGCAGTGCATGCTAATTAAATGAATGTCGGTCGTCATCCGATCCCATCCCATCCCATCCATTTGCATGGCAGAAAAACTGGTTGCGTACATGTGCATGCATGCTTTAATTTGTCCATTTGTCTGTAGTATGTACTCCCTCCGTTTCTAAATACTTGTCTTTCTAGGCATTTCAACAAGTAACTACATACGGAATAAAATGAGTGAATCTACACTCTAAAATATGTCTACATACATCCTTATGTGATAGTCATTTGAAATGCCTAGAAAGACAAGTATTTAGGAACAGAGGGAGTATGTAGGTAGATTACATAGAGTTTCAGTTGGTGCCTGCCATGTTAAGATGAGAGCAGTATTAAGCTAAGTACGTATATATGTAATTATGTGTGTGTATAAATGTATGGACGATACCTGCCGGCTGACTAACTGCTATGGTGAAGGGTTTTACATAAAAAAAGGGTTCATTGTTCTCTCTCTACTCTAGAATGGATGGGATGGGCTGAGTTGGTTTGGTTTGACCCACTATACTGTATGTGAGTGCCATGCATCCACAGTGCATACCGTCTACAGCAATGCAATGCAATGCAATTTGTGACTTGACATTCCCCCATCAGCTCCACCTTCCACGTATGCTGGTCAACTTTTAGATGGTGATGAGTCATGATGAAGTGGATTTTAACACCACTCTTAACTCTTAAGGAGGAAGAAACGAAAAAGCAGGATCGACAAACAAAGATCCATACAGCTGGACTAAGCCAGAGTTTTTTGTTTTTTGACAGAATGGATTAAGGCAGAGTTGAGAGAAAAGTTGTTTCTCTGTCCACATTGCCATGTTAAATTACTTTAAGCTGAATTAAGCAAGAAATGTTTTCATACACTTTCCCAAGATTCAACTTTTAGTTTTTCGGACGCGCGGCTTTCAACCCGACCTAACTAATTAACCGGCCAACTATATGTCATGCGTCCGATTTTTTTTCCTTGGGTCAGTACATTTTTCCAGCCGTTTTTTGGATTTTAATCCAAAGACCGGCATTGTTCTTCTTCTTCCTCTCCCCTCCATCTTCCTCTAGACAGCCCATCCACGGACCGCTGGTTGGGCTGCTTGATGCCACCACCCGCGGCTGACGGTGTCCCTACACGTGCGTCCCTGCAGTGCTGCCCCCACCCGACCATCCCCCCTCCCCCGTCCCACCTGGATGCAGGCATGCTTTTCCCATCTACTCTACTTACATACTTCTATGTATGTGTAGATAGATGGTGACATGCATGATGTAACACTACTTAAGGTGAATAAATTTCTCGATAGAATTTTAGTTGGTGCCTGCCATGCTAAGGTGAGAGGATTATTAATTAAGCTAGGTAAGCGTGTCTAGTTACGCTTGGAAGTCGGTTGGTGGGTCTCTTCTCTTGGTAGCTAGTCCCTTCGTCCCAAAATAAGTGACGTGGTTTTAGTTCAAAGTGAGTAATAGGCTGCTTAATTGTACGTTGTCTAGAACTAGAATGGATGGGATGATGAGTTGGTTTGGTATGACCAATTCGGTTAGCAAGTCGTGTAACCCTAGGCCTCCTTCCACTTTATAAGGCAAGGTCAGGTATAGTTCAAGGAAACTTACAATCTCAACCCTAGTCTCGATAGCATACACATCAACTTAACACCCTCATACGAAGCAACCTATACATCAACCAAATCGAAGCAAGAGTAGGGTACTACCTCCACAATGAGGGCCCGAACCTAGATAAACAGGCCATGTGTGATTCCTTCTAGTGCTTTCGATCACGGGCATCACACTATCGCGACTCTTGACAGTTTTTTGTACTGTCACACAACACATGCATTGCAGCAGACCAAGTGTGAGAATAGAGTCAGGAACCATGCGTCCAAAGTGTTCTCGCCCCACCACAAATCACGCAAAGCGCCGTCGCTTCCCAGCACGACAAAAGTGCCTTACAGGTAGTGGTATCCATGAGGTCAGAGTCACAAAGATCACGCGAGTACGCCCACCCGTAGCACTCCATGAATCAAACATATCATGTCATGGAGAGTGGGGCATGAATGCGTTCTGTAGGCACAGATCACACATGCCCAATCATGAGCTTGCAGACCTCTGTCCACGCAATCTTGCACTGTGCACCAGTTACCATGGTCATTTTCTCAGAAGAAGGCATGACACCTTTTCTCGAAGGCGGTGTGGATGCTCTCAGCGAGCTGCAGCGATCCCATGGCGTAGGTGGGTAGGGCAATGAGAACAACGTCGACAAGAGTCCACTTGCCAGCCGATGAGAGTAGCATGCCTCACCACCTAGCGATCCATTTGTCAACGCTACCTATTTGGTGCTAAGGTCAGCGATCCGGAGATTGAGGGGGGGAGCGGGAGCCCAAGGTATCGATGCGAAGAACTAGTCACCGGACACCCGAAGATTGATGCCAACTGCACAGCCGCCTCTGGCTAGATGTTGAGGAACAAACATGCATTTGTCAAAAGTTGAGGGTGAGGCCAGTGTTCGCCATGAAGGAGTCTAGCACCATTTTTAGTTTGGCCACATGAGCAGCATCCGCTCAGAGTAGAATCAGGGTATCATCCATGTATTGCAACACTTGGCTTGTCGTTATTCTCACACTTCTCATCTTCCGTTTGGCATCTTCTAGATAGTTGTCAACTTCTGAGAGGTCCGAGCTACAGGTCAGGGTTGAGCAGAGGAGAGGTATTAGGGGGGTGGAGGGGGTAGGACTTATAGGAGGAATGAGGTCCAGTTAGAAGCATAAGGATTTGCCAACTTTCCACCCTTGGATCATGTTGCAACTGGTGCACGTGCATATACTCTTTCATTGCGGCTATGTCTCAGTGACTTAACCAAAGTTTTTTTTTGCATAAATCTCCATACAAGATCAAAAGAATATAGCATGGACTGAGACATAACCAAGAAAATATACATCGAATTGTTCGCCAACTAAAAGTGGGGCGATCCATTGATTTTTCGGTTGGTGCATATACTATACTTAACATCCTCATCGATCGATCTTACAAGCGTGACCAATGTCCTTTAATTTCGTCGCTAATAGTACAATAACTACTGCTTATAATTACGCAGCAGTACATAATCGGAGTATAGAAATGTATATGGAGGATGGTCCAATAATCCGGCCAAGCTCACATGCTCAGCTCATATCCATGCCATGGCCCATGTGGTGATCCATCCATCGATCCGAGATAGCTAGGACTAGGAGATGACGCAGGCGTTGGGGTTCTCGTCGCTGAACATCTGCGGCGGCCGCTCCATCATGTAGCTGCTGCCGTAGTTGTAGCTGTTGTACATCGGCATCCCCGGAGGTGGCGGCGGCGGTGGAGGCGCCCACTGCTGGTGCATCATGGCGTAGGGGTTGTGGTGGTGGTGGTGCGGCGGCGGCGGCATAGGTGGCGGCATGGCGTGCATGGCCATCCTCCTGGCCATCATGGCCTCCTCGGCGTCGGCCGGATGCAGCTTGTAGTGGATGCCGCCGCCGGGTGCGCCGCCGTAGGGCCAGTAGACCATCCGCTTCATCATCTCCTCCGGCGGGAAGCCGTCCACCGCCACACCTTCTTGCTTCCCCGGCTTCTGGTCCTCCTCGCCGGCACCTTCCTTCTTCTCCTCCCCGGCCTCTGCAGCTCCTTTGCCGTCTTCAGCCGCCTTGTTGTCGCCGGCCTCTTCTTTCTTGCCGTCGGCTGGTGCTTCATCCTTTGGTGGCTCAGCATCAGCAGCAGGAGCTGGTGGTTCCTCCTCCTTGGGCGGCTCCGGAGGCGGCGGCGGCACGACGGAGGCGATCTTCCCAGTCCGTCGGTGGATGTACTCCACAATCTTCTCGTCCTCCACGGTGGCACTGAGCGTGAGCCTCCCGGCGGCGAGGTCCGTCTGAGCGCTGACCACCCCCTTCATCCTCATCATCTTGGTCTGCAGCTGCTGCGCGCAGGCCTCGCAGTGCATGTTGACGAGCAGCTCCACTGTGCGGGCCTCGCTGACGAGCGGCGGTGCCGGAGGAGGGGGCGGCGGAGGCTCCTCGCCCTCGGCGGGCGGAGGAGGTGGCAGAGGGGAGATGAGGGTGGCGTCGCGCTTGGTCTTGGCGCGGAGGCGGTCGCAGAGGGCCTGCGGGTCGACGGCGCCCTTGATGGTGACCTGGTTGGCGGACATGTCGACGTGGACGGCCTCGACGCCCTTGCAGCGGAGGAGGGAGCGCCTGATCCGCTTGGCGCAGCCCGTGCAGTGCACCTCGACGCCCAGGATCACCGGCACCGGCGGCGGAGGGGACGGTGGGTCGGCTGCTGGTGGTTCCTCCTTCTTTGGGTCTTGGTCGGCTGCTGCCTCGTCCTTCTTCTCCTCTGCCGGTGCCGGTGCCGGTGCAGCTTCAGGTGCGGCGGCGGGTGCAGGTGATTCTTCCTTGTTGGCCTCCTCCTGCAGGATAGGGTTAATTTGGAGAAGATGGAGGTTAATTAAATGGATCACCGGCCGGGAGCAAGTAATACTAGTTATATGAAGCACTAGATGAGAGATTAATGGCTTGTTTAGTTAATTACCTTGGTGGCTACTTGCTCGCCCATGGTGATGGGATCAAACTGAAGCAATTGATGATTTGTGATGGAGGTGAAGATAGCTTAGCTAGGGTGGAGTGGTAAGTGTTGAGGTAGTGAATGTAAGATGTGTGTAGGCATGCAAATGGAATTGAGTTGCTAGATAGATGATAGGAGAGAGCAGAGCAGATGGCACAAGGGAGGGAATGAGATGAGATGAGCAAGGCTTTGGGTGTGGAGGCAGGAGGTCCAACTTATAGATAGTGCTCCTCTCCTAGCTAGCTACCTCAGTGAGAAGCATCTGGAAAGGATCCCCCAAACAAATTCAAAGGTATGTAGGTGGCCAGCTACATTCCAAATGAATGACGGGGCGGTGACGATGATCGATCGATAGATGTACTTACTACTATTCCGGCCGGCGTGCATGGAGTTGGAGTTGGAGATGGAGATGGAGTAGCTAGCAAACAAACAAGGACTGGAATACTGTAGGTAGGTAGTACTCCATTCGTTTTTTTTGTCTGCCTATTAGCTTTGGTTAAAGTCAAGCTTAGTAAATTTTGACAAAGTTTATAAACAATAACATGAGTATATACAATAATAAATCAATATCATTAGATTAGTTAAGAAATGTACTTTCACATCATATAGATTTGTTATGGTAAATGTTTATATTGTTTTCTATAAACTTGGTTAAACTTTATAAACTTGATTAAACTTTACGAAGTTTGACTTCAGTCAACCCTAATATGCAGAGTAAATTAAAAAAAGTACTACTTGGTGATGAGAATAATTAAACGAATGTGCATGCATGTACCAACTGCATAAAATAATAAAAGATATTACGTGAGGGAGGATTCCCATGCATTCATGCAGCAGCACCCACATGCACGCAACTAGTACTCGTCTTTCTAGCATCATCGATCGTATAATATAATATGTTTAGTGTATTCGTAGCAGCTGCTTTTGCATTGCATGGTTGTGCGGGCGACCTATATATACATGTCTATATCTCAATCTCTCTCTCACCTAGATACTCCACTTACCTACGTAGTATCCAGTAGTACACGTACTACTCTACGTACACGTAGAGTAGAAGCAAGTGGTGGAAGCAAGAGCAAGTATATACTTATATACATTGGTGTACAAACACATATATAGCACATACTTGTACATCTACATATCTATCTATCTATCTATCTATCTATCTATCTATGGAGAGATAAGAGATTCCACCCGGATTGGCACGCTTGTATAGGCAGGCAGATCGACGCACCGACCCTTGAACTCGATCGTCTCATCTACTAGAATAGATTTTCTTTTTTTGAGGGGCTACTAGAATAGATTAGTGTCCATGCGATGCGTAGAGGAGAGGAGTCCAATGCAAAGCAAGACCGGCCGGTGGAGTAAAATTACCCACACATGCATTGCATGCAACATCCATCGTCTTCAGACTTCAGGTATCAATCGACATGCTGGACATATATATCTATATATAGTGCTAAACTTGGGACTAGCAGGTACGCTGAAAACAGAGAGATGGTCCCGTTCTACAATAGTTGTTGGAGTTGGTAGCTAGGCTCTTCTCTTCTCTGGTACGGTAGAAATATATTGGTCGGTGCATGCAGAGCAAACTACTCTACTGGGAGAACCGGACAGCCGGGTAATATTTCCTCCCTTTAAATGTTGCTTGCTTAGCGAGTGGTGTGTGTGGGGCCAACCGTACCGGCGTTTGAGTATTCAATGGTAGCTCCATGCATCTTTGTTTGTTTGGAGAAAGAAGATACTACTTGGAAAAGTTGATTAGTGATTGATGGATCTGCGAGCCAAAAAGATGCACATGGGAGGGTTGGGTGGGACTTTCTTTGTCATACTCATACATACATGTCCATTATATTCCATCCGTCCTGCTTTGCTTTGCTTTTTCATTTCTTCCTCCTTAAGTAGTAAGCAAGCAAATAGTGTTAACAACCAATAAGCCACTTCATCGTGACTCATCACTAAAAGTTGGTCCACGAGCGAGCGAGCGAGCGTGCATGCATGCAGCTGATAATCAAGTCAGGTCACATGCATCCACAATTCCACATCAGCTTGCATTGCCTTGGAGTAGAGTAGATGACATGCACTGTTGATGCACGTATATATAGTCCTCTGTCTAGTCGGCCGGTCATACCAAACCAACTCATCATCCCATCACATCTCATCACATCCATACATTCTAGAGAAACATGGCAATTCAACAAATAAACCCTCTCATCGAGGATCTTAATAACATGGCATGCATGGCAGGCACCAACTACAATTCTATCTCCAGAAACACTTCGTCCCATAATGCAAGACATTTTTTACTCTAATGTAGTCTGAAAAAGCGTCTTACATTATAGGAGGGAGGGAGTACTGCAGTACCACACACTAGTAAGGGCATCTCTGGTCCATCCCCAAAAGTCAATGTGATGGCGAATTTTTTGTCTTGGAGGCCCATTTAACCCATCACACTGTTCTAATCTAGTTATGCAATGAACTGATTTAAACTTGTGTTTGAAATGAATTTGTGCGCAAAAGTTTTGTTTGAAATATTAAGTTTTAAGCTCAAAAAATTGGGCTAGAGATGCCGTAGGATTGAGTATGTACTCCTAGATGGGCAACTTAAAGCATGCATGCACATGTACGCAACCACCTAGCTACATCTGTTTGCCGCGCGTGGATGAGATGACCAGTCAGCTTTTTGCACTCTATATATCTGCCTTTGTTGACTGTTAGTTACTCACACCTGCAGCTCGTTAGCTCATCCACAAGTCCACAATAGATAGATAGATTAGCAACATAAACATACAAGGACGCAATGAACTCTACATAGTATATAGAGGTTGATGCCTGCATGGAAGAATTGCTAAATTAACACGGAGACGGAGTACAGATGGCAACCGACAAGGACGATTAATATTAGCTAGGTAGGCTGGGTTTACTGATACTCGATCGTATTAGCTAAGCTCAAAGTTGGATCTCGATCGGGGGAAAGGCACGCGTGGAAAGAGAGACTACTTTAGCTCTACTCTGACGCTACTTAACATGCATGCATCCCAATGTCGATAGTGACCGCCGAGAAGCACATTTTCTGTCCATTCACCCTGCTGCATCTCTCTTAGTGAGTACTAATACTACTGCCAGTACAATTTGTAGATTATCGGTGTACAAATATAATTCTTGTACCTTAACTCGAGATCTCTAATTAAGCGTGCAGTGTGTGTGCCCTAGCTTGCAAATCACGAGTGACTTAGTTCCCTTTTTTGTTTACGAAAATGAATGTATACCCCCGGCCGGTAAAAATGTCCGCGCGCCAAGTTACAAAAGCGACCAGCGGTTTGACAAAAAGGCCTACCTAGCAAAACCCGCCAAAAAGAGATTAATTATATTTCTCAGTTGACAAAGTTACTGCTAAGAATCATCCAATTACTGCAAGAAAATTTCTATCTAAAGATGAACTAGTTTGTTAGTGTGACACGGTGTCGATCAGAAGACGAATAGTGTCAACTGAGCTCTAGTCACTCCCAGACTCTTTGTGTGACGAGGAATATTCTAGAAGATGCGGTAGTTAGAGGGTCGATCAATTGCTTGCTTGATTGGTGCGCTTAACCGCGACAACTGCTATATATACAACATACATACAAACATATCATATATAATATGGTCCAGTAGTCCATGTTTCAGCGACTTAATAATAATCTAACAAGAAAAAGATATAAGTATGGGTCTTACATAAAGTTAAGATTCAGGGCTTGCTGATTGGTTGATGCGGTATCTAGAGTTAGCTAGCAGCTGCCCAGTTCAGCCTGAATAATTGTAGTTTGGTACTCCATAATTAAGCATCCATGATTAATTAGTTGTTGTTGTCATGCATGAAATCCAACAACGACCTACTAGCTAGCTAGCAACATATCCTTGACACCTGTGTGGCTGTGTTTGCCTCCGATGATTAATCTGCTCTAGCTTTGCTAGTGTTTGGAGATCTCCTCTGATTAAGGGGGACAAGCTAGCAATATGGTAGGAGAATATACATTAACTATAATTAATTAATTAAAGTTCCCAGCTTAGTCTGTAAAGCTAGTAAGAGAAAGCAATCGTGCGTGCCTTTGTTTGTAAGTGACGAGGGACAAGGGAATATTGAGTCAACAATTTATTGAAGCTCCTTACTTTTCATGCCATGGATCCTAGCTAAGGCACCTAGCTGCCCCCACTCTTTTATGTCTTGTTTATATTGGACTACGGTTGGCTCTTGTATATTATTGATTGATCCGTCGTTAATTCTTCGTGCTTGAAGTTAATTAGCTGGAGTAGCTACTTTACACTGTGCTGGCTAGTATTGTTGTTGGTGCACGCTAGCTTAGCTCAGTATGCATGGATCGATATTTAGTCAGTCAATCAGTCAAGGAATTTGTTCAGATTCAGGTGTGACGAATTTGTCATCCATCCAGACAAGACTAACAAAGATGGGTGGGGCCTTAATTAATTCCTGATGCAATCACATAGGTCCATGCATGTGCAATTCCCCAATCTAAAAGGAAGATCAAATCTGGGGGTGGTGATGGATGGATGAGTCGATGGATGTGAGAGAGACCAAAACCCATGTGAGATGCTCAAGGATTAGTTAGCTTCCCTCACTTATTAGCCAATCACTTCAATTGAGTTCAGCTGCAAGCCAGCATTCATATGGAATACGAATCATTTTGGGTTAGTTGATCAGAGAACTATATATGCATTTATCAATCATTGTTGTCGAAACAATTAAAGATGAGAACGTTGATTTTATTAATCGCGGGGAGAATGAAATCGGTCCATCATTGTCTAAGGGTGTTTGATTAGTTGCGTGGATTTTGGGCCTCCTACATCTTTGGCCCGGTTGAGCCTGGCTGGGATGAAACACGGCTTGGGCAGCTATGTTCCGCCTTGTGTTTGGTAGACCGCATCTCGCATCAATGCTCATTTCCCCCCTGAAGTTTGGTCACCATCTCCATCCTGGTGCACCTGGCCACCATCCTCATTAGTGTTGCATGCTATTTGGTCACCTGCATCTATGGTTTTCGGGTGAGCGGATGCAAAGCAAAGTTGATTGTGTACAAATGTGTGTTCTGTCAAACAACCTGTCACGTTACATCTATGAGCCGGATCAGGGTGATGCACCAACCTCATGCGCCGCACCAGGAGTCTTCATATCTTGGTAGAGATAGGCTTGGTAGTTAGTTGATATCTATCTATTGTAACCTACTCTATCCCTTACTCTCCAAGTCTCCTGTAAGATCTCATGTATGCGCTACAGGGTTGTTGCGCCCCTGCCTATAACATGAACCACGTCCTCTCGCACCGAGGTTAAGACGTTTCCGCACATCGCACATGGTAATCAGAGCGATCCTCTCCAAAGCCATCTAGCGATCCAATCTCCAGCCATGTCTTCCTCCGGCGCTTCCCAGACCAACCTCAGCGGCCAAGTCACGGAGAAGTTGACCCGCTAAAGACTGCTGGTACCGCTTTGAAGAAGATGAGGCTTCGTCCGAAGATGAGGAAAAGGTTGCTGCCGCTGCTGATGGTGCCTACGGCGTCGACACGAACTAGTACCTTGATAGCGGCGCAACCAACCATCTCACGGGTGAACTTGAGAAAGTAACCCTCCGTGAGAAGTACCCAGGCAAGGACCAAATCCACACCGCGAGTGGGGCAGGTATGAGGATCCGTCATATTGGTCATTTAGTTATACATACCCCTCATCGTAAAATCCACCTTAGGAAAATTTTGCATGTCCCTAGTGCCAACAAAAATCTCCTTTCTGTTCATCGAATTGCGCTTGACAATCATGTCTTCATTGAGTTTCATCCTTTTTCTTCTTGATTAAGGATCAGGCCACGAGGAAAATCCTATATCGAGGTAGATGTGTTCGAGGGCTCTACCCATTGCTTCCGGAGTTCAGAAGATTCAATAAACAAGCCCATGGTGCTGTCAAGCTTTCCTCCACACGATGGCACGATCGTCTAGGACATGCTTCTTTTTCCTTAGTAGAACGTTTGCTTAGAAAGAATAAGCTCCCGTTTGTTGGTGAGCGTCATGTTGAAACCATTTGTGGTTCCTGCCAAAGAGCAAAAAGTCATCAATTACCGTATCCTATTTCTACTAGTGTTTCTACTCTGCCTTTACAATTAATCTTTTCGGATGTTTGGGGTCCTGCCCCTAGTTCGGTTGGTAGACACACATATTACGTAAGCTTCATTGATGACTATAGCAAATTCTCGTGGATCTATCTTCTCAAGAAATGATCCGAGGTTTTTCAAGTGTTTCAAAACTTTAAAGCACTCGTTGAAAGAAAGTTCAATAGCAAGATCATTGCTGTTCAGTCAGACTGGGGGGGGGATACGAAAAACTAAATTCCTTCTTCCAAACACTTGGTATTTCTCACCATGTGTCTTGCCCACATGCTCACCAGCAAAACAGCTCGGCTGAACGCAAGCATCGCCACATTGTCGTAGTGGGTCTAGCTCTCCTAGCCGGCGCATCTATGCCCCTTAAATTCTGGGATGAAGCTTTTCTTACTGTTGTACACATCATTAACATGCTTCCTAGTCGAGTCATTCACAATGAAACTCCCATGGAAAGACTCCTTCACACCAAACCTGATTACAAGTCTCTTCGAGTTTTTGGTTGCGCCTGTTGGCCCAATCTTTGCCCTTACAACAATCGCAAACTCATGTTCCGCTCGAAACTGTGTGTCTTTCTTGGGTATAGTGCTCAACACAAGGGCGTAAAATGCCTTGATGTGTCTACTGGACGGGTCTATATTTCTCGCGATGTTGTCTTTGATGAGACGAAGTTCCCCTTTGCCGACCTTCACCCCAACGACGGTGCACTCCTTCGCAAAGAGATTCTCCTTTTGCCTTCTCATCTCGTCGGGTCCGATAAAGGGGAAATAACTGTGATGATTCAATATTGACTGACCCTCCTAATACCTTGTGTGAGCCTTGTGATGATGCAGGAGACTATACAGAAAAAAACGGAAGTCAAAACGATGCGGAAATACCCAATACAGAGCCATATTTCATGTGCTCCAACCAGGGGAACAAATCCCCCTCGGGATCTGCGTCGCCATATATGTCAGCCGGATCGTCTTCGGGATCCGGGGGATCAGATGCGCCAGACTGGCCAGGCGGATCTGCACCAGAATCCGTGCCAACGGCCTCGCCAGGCGCGGTCGGACGGGGGCCAGCGCGCGACTTCTCCGAGCCAGCCACGCGGCGTCCCACGGCTGGAGAGGCGGCCTCTCCCGCCCCGCGCCAATCAGACGCTGACACGCGGCGTCCTGCGGCTGGGTCTCGGTTCCCGACTCAGACGATCTGCTACAAAAGGCGTGATTTGCGCCGGCCGACAGGCGCGAGATCCCGCGTCGATGGCCCGCTCCTGCCATCATGCGCCCATGATGAGCCCCGCGGGGCGGGATCTTCTGTGCCCGTTGCAACGCCTGCACCTTCACCATCCGCCGCAGAAGATCCAGCTCGCCCAGATCCCGCTGCTGCCGTTTCAGGATCTGCTGCGGGATCGTCTGTGGCACAACCTGCTGCTGCATCATCTCCACGCCGTACACGTCTGCAAAAAGGGGTAATACAGCCTATTGATTATAAACATGTGACAAAATATGGAATGGTGTGTTCTACAGGTGAGCCAGGTGAGCCACACACGTTTGAAGCAGCACTAAAAGATGAAAAGTGGAAGAAGGCTATGAATGAAGAATTTATAGCACTGCAGAAAAATAAAACGTGGCATTTGGTTCCTCCAAGACAAGGTAAAAATCTTATTGATTGCAAGTGGGTATTCAGAATTAAGAGAAAATCTGATGGAACAATTGATCGTTACAAAGCTAGACTCGTTGCAAAGGGCTTTAAACAACGGTATGGCGTAGACTATGAGGACACGTTTAGTCCTGTTGTGAAAGCTGGCACCATTCGTCTTGTTTTGTCCATTGCTGTTTCCAGGGGCTGGAGTCTGAGACAGCTAGACGTGCAGAACGCGTTCCTCCATGGTGTTCTGGAAGAGGAAGTGTACATGAAGCAACCTCCTGGGTTTGTGAATAAAAATAAACCTTCTTATGTGTGCAAACTTGACAAGTCACTGTATGGGTTGAAACAAGCTCCAAGGGCATGGTACTCACGCCTCAGTCACAAAATGCAAACACTTGGCTTTGCTCCTTCTAAGTCTGACACCTCACTGTTCATTTATAACAAGTACAATACATACATATTTGTACTTATATATGTTGATGATATTATTGTCACGAGTTCATCAGATGAGGCCATTACAGGATTGTTAAAGGATCTCAGCGCTGAGTTTGCTCTTAAGGATCTTGGAGACTTGCACTATTTCCTAGGGATTGAGGTGAAGAAGCATGAGGACGGACTTCATCTCTCTCAGGAAAAGTATGCAGCAGATCTGGTAAAGAAAGCTGGCCTGCAAGTTTGTAAACCCTCACCTACTCCTTTGTCAAGTTCAGAAAAATTGTCCCTTACAACTCTAAGTCAAGATGATAGTACAAGGTACAGAAGCCTAGTAGGTGCACTTCAATATTTAACACTTACTAGGCCTGATATCTCTTTTGCTGTCAACAAAGTTTGCCAATTCCTTCATGCACCCACCACAGTTCATTTGACTGCTGCAAAACGGATTGTTCAATATGTCAAGAACACTCTTAATGTTGGTCTCAATTTCAGTAAGTCACCATCTACACTTGTAAGTGCCTTTTCAGATTCTGATTGGGCAGGTTGCCTGGATGATAGGCGGTCTACTGGTGGTTTTGCAGTGTTTTTTGGTCCCAACTTGATATCATGGTGTGCAAGAAAGCAAGCTACAGTCTCTAGATCCAGTACAAAGGCTGAATATAAGGCACTGGCAAACGCAACATCAGAGATTATCTGGCTACAATCCATTTTGAGGGAACTTGGTGTTAGAGGCACTCAACCTCCATGTTTATGGTGTGATAATCTAGGTGCTACCTATCTCTCTGCTAATCCAGTTTTTCATGCCAGGACAAAGCACATTGAGATAGACTTTCACTTTGTGAGAGAAAGGGTTGCCAAGAAGCAACTTGAGATTCGTTTTGTGCATTCCAGAGATCAAATTGCAGATGGGTTCACAAAACCTTTGCCCACAAGAAGCTTTGAAGATTTCAAACATAATCTCAACTTGATGAAGTTGTGATTAAGGGAGGGTGTCAAACAACCTGTCACATTACATCTATGAGCCGGATCAGGGTGCTGCACCAACCTCATGCGCCGCACCAGGAGTCTTCATATCTTGGTAGAGATAGGCTAGGTAGTTAGTTGATATCTATCTATTGTAACCTACTCTATCCCTTCCTCTCCAAGTCTCCTGTAAGATCTCATGTATGCGCTACAGGGTTGTTGCGCCCTTGCCTATAGCATGAACCACGTCCTCGCACCGAGGTTAAGACGTTTCCGCACATCGCACATGTTCAGCTAATCCTGCTTCAAATATGATGACCTTACCAGCCCTACACAACACAGTAATCACCCCTGAACAACGTGATTCGAAGACAAGATCAAAACACACAACACATTAACACCAATAGGCACACTATTAACATGAGGGGGTGAAACCGTGATCAAACATACTAACATTAAAACCAATTTTAAGACAACAAGGGCACCCCCATGCCCCTGCACAACATCGGGTGATGTTCCATGATCAAAGTATGGACAGTTTCCAGCAAACAAAGTACTAACTACCACTACTTAGTTCAGAAGGCCCTTGATAGTTTTCCACCTAGCTGCGATGAATGCAATAGTAGCATTTGATCGTGGAGTTGATGCTATCAAGGATCTTGACCCTGAATCCCCAAGTGTTGAGCTTGAGGACGATGATGACATCGGCTCGCCCTGGTGCTTCGGGCAGAACACTCTCCAGCCCTGCCCAAGCACCACATCACCGCAATTTTTTTCACATATACCCTCGTCTTATACCAGCGGCAGGCGGCCACCGGCATGGATTGGGAAAGGGGATGTGGAGCCAGGTCCGCGGAGGCTTCTGGAAAGCCTTTGGGACAACAAGGAGGACCAGTCCGCTAGCTGGTCCAACGAGATCCATGGTGCAGTGCTCAACCTCGGGCATCAGAAAGGAGTTGGTTGTGGCACATGAGGTGCTTGATGTAATGCCACATAGAAAGAAAGGAGGAGGAAGAAGACCAAGTCAATTCGCCCTCATGGCATTTTTTTCTGCCAACTCAGTCTGCGTGCGGGCCCAACCAATTAGCGACATCGTCAAAGCAATAAGCTCTGCACGTCAGTGTTTTTTGCCACTATTGTATTAATTCTTCTGTGCGGTAATTTTTGCCACAAATTGTAAAGTTATGGTTTCTTGCTAACGAGACCGCTATTGTAGTGGTGCTTTTTGCATTTAACTTGACGAGAGCGACCCAGAGCCAAGGACGACGTGACATTAGTGTCGCTGGTTGAGGGGAGTCAATATTGATGGTTTCGATGCGGAGTGGGGTGTCGGCGCCTAAGAAGAATAGTGGCGAGGGGGGAGGGTAGAGGGATGGTTGCGGGTGGCGGCAGCACTGTAGCAAGGCGCGCATAAAGACATCGTCGGATGTGGGTGACGTCAGCGGGCAGCCCAACCAATGGTCTATGGATGGGGCGTCTGGAGGAAGATGAACGGGAGCGTTAAAGCCGCGTCCGAAAAACTAAAAGTTGAATCTTGGGAAAGGGCATGAAAACATTACTTACTTAATTCAGCTCCAATTTTTGACATTCCAGCATAATGTCGACCAAGAAGCAAATTTTAGTTAATTCAGATCCAATTTGACTTTCCAATATAATGTCGACCGAGAAGCAATTTTTGTCTCAACTCTGCCTTAATCCAGCTGCATCTTTGTTTGTCATACATTCATGTCGATCCTGCTTTTCTTTTCTTCCTCGTTAAGTGTTAGCAATCAGGCCACTCGAGTCATCACTATCTAAACGTTGATCAACGAGCGTGCATGAAGCTGATGGATGCACATCAGATTAATTGCATTGTTGTAGTACGTACTCCCTCCGTTCCTAAATACTTGTCTTTCTAGGCATTTCAAATGAATATCACATACGGATGTATGTAAACATATTTTAGAGCGTAGATTCACTCATTTTACTCCGTATGTAGTCACTTGTTGAAATGCCTAGAAAGACAAGTATTTAGGAACGGAGGGAGTAGATGATATGCACTATGCATGGCACGCACGTATAGTGTAGTTGGTCAAACCAAACCCGCCCATTTTAGAGAGGGAACAATTAACCATAAGCTAGCTTCCAAGCTAGCGAGCGTAACTATACATGTTATACACATGGTTGCATACCTCAATCTATCTCATCTTAACATCTATCTACAGACTACATACAGAGGAATGGACAAGAAAAAAACATGCATGCACATGTACGCAACCAGCTAGCTAACTTTTTGCCTAGCGCTTTGTTAACTGTCGCCTGCAGCTAACCTAGCTTTTGTCCGCTGACCGACAAATCCACTACAGATTACTACTACTAAACTTATACTTACTCAATAATATACTGTATATATGTGGAGATAAATGCATGGCATGAATTATTAATTAATACTCCCTCCATCCCATAACGTAACACGTTTTTTGACTCACATGAACGGACCGGACCAACCGACAATATGCATTAGCTGGCCGCATCCGATGAACTCAAAGTTGCATCCGTCCATCTTGGGAAAGATTAAGTAGGAGTAATTAGCATCCCAATGTCCATCGAGAAGCAACTTATTTTCTCTCAATTCTTCACTAATATATCTTTCTTAAATTAGTTAGTACTACTAATTAATTTCCTCTCAACTCTTCACTACTAGTATATCTTTCTTAAATTAATTAGTAGTACTAGCAGTAGTACGATCTATATACTCCTCTGTAGTACTCCCTCCGTTCCTAAATATAAGTCTTTTTATATGTTTTAAATGGACTACAACATACAGATGTATGTAGACATGTTTTAGAATGTAGATTCAGTCATTTTGCTCCGTATGTAGTCCCTTATTGAAATCTCCAAAAAGACTTATATTTAGGAACGGAGGGGGTATGTAGTAGTACACAATAATACTGATCGATTACCGGAGCAAATGAGTCATCATATATACCTTCGAGGTCTCTCTAAGCACGTGCGCATGTAATTAGGTCATTGTTTTTTTTTAACTTTTACTACTTGGATCATCAATCGATGTCATGAGTTGACTGTCTCCCTAATTACATATTTTTGTTTTTTATCTCTCCTTTGAGAAATGACTCCAATCACAATAAAAGAAAACAAGCATCCAATTTTAATCTAAAGGATGAATTGTGGTATAACCAGGTGTTCACAACGACTAGTACTAGTGTGTGACTGATCGAGCTCTGAGCACTACTCGGATCTATATGATGAATATTGCAGAGACGATCGTCGTTGAGTTGATTGGTTGGTGCTTAACCGTAACAACTGCCACATATACATGTGGTCCACTAGTCACTCCAGCCCCAACTCAAGGTACTACTGCAAGTCTGTATGGGTCTTACAAAAATGTTGAGATTCTGATTGGTTGGTGCCCGGTTCAGTTGGAATAATTGCAGTTTGGTATGTACTAGTACATAATTAAGTATCGAAGATTAATTAGTTGTCATGCATGAAATCCAAAGACGGGCGTCAGCTCACAAGCAATGTAATGTATCCTTGACACCTGTAGGTGTTAGTTTGGTCTAGCAGTTGGAGATCTCCTCTGATTAGGGCAGGGCAGGGGGGGACAAGCTAGCTAGATGGCCAGGAGGATATACAGTTAATAATTAACTACAAAAGGGTTACTCTGTAAAGGTAGGAAGAGAGAAAGCATGCATGCTCGTGCCTTTGTTTGCAGCTAGCTGACGAGGGACAAAGGAATACTATGGGTGTCAGCAATAATACTTAATGCTTCCTTTTCATATCATGTCATGGATCCTACTAGCTAAGCTAGCTGCTAGTACCACTCTTGCTTGCATGGACCTGATTAAGCTAAGCTAACTCTAATTATGTTTTTTTATAAAGGACGATTTTATTATCTCAAAATGTAGCATCCAGACAAGACTAACAAAATTGGGTGGGGCCTTAATTCGTGATGCAATGACATAGATGCATGCATGTGCAATTCCACAATCTCTAAAAGGAAGATCAAATCTGGAGCTTGGAGCTGGTGATGGATGGATGAGTCAGATCGATCGGAGACCAAACCCATGTGACATGCCTGATTGCTTAGCTTCACTTTCACTTGTGTTAGCAATCATTTGAGTTCCGCTGCTTGCTAGCATTCTCAAGTCCCAAAATCAGAATTCACACCCATGTCCATCCATCCTGCTTTGCTTTTAATTTCTTCCTCCTTAAGTAGCAAGCAAACAGTGTTAACAGCGAACAATCCGGAAGGCAGCAGGCCACTTCATCCTGACTCATCACCGTGTGTGCATCTAAAAGTCGGTCCATGAGCAAGCGTGCATGCAGCTGATAGCCTGATAGCTAGATATAAGTACTCCATGTCAAGTCAGGTCACATGCATCCACATCACCTTGCATTCTAGTAGTAGAGTAGATGATATGTATGTACTCCTACTACTGTGCATGGCCGGCACGCACCTACACATCTATAGTCGAGGCGGTGTCGGTCATACCAAATCAACTCACCACATCACATCCATAGTTTCCATCCCTTCCTTCATAATCACAATTAATCGATGGATCTTAACATGGCATGCATGGCAGGCAACAACTAAAATTTTATCTATAGAAACGGATAAATCTATTCACTGCTACTGCAGTACCACATAGTAAGGGCATCTCCCGTCCATCCCCAAAAGTCAATATGAGGGCATTTTTGTTGTTTCGAAGGCTCATCTAAGAGCATCTCTAGCAGACCCCTTCTAAACGCCCGGCTTGTATAATTACAGTGACTATACGGGTTTGGCCTATTTTTTGGGCCAGACCAGACCCAGTATAATCGCCCCGGCCCATACAGCATCTACAGTGGCCCGAAAAACACACCCGCGCAGTATATCTACGGGTCCGCGGCCACTATACGAGGCGAAACCCTATTCCCCCGCCGTCGCAATCCACCCTATCCACTCACATTTCTCGCCGCCGGCCACCCCCATCCGCACCTCCGACGACAGATCCGCCACCGCTCCGCCTCATGTGGCGCGGGATGTGGCGCGGGATGTGGAGCGTCGGCCGCTCCGCCGACGGTGACGACGACGACGAGCACAAGCGCTGCGTCGCCGCCGCCGACGATGAGTGATCGCCGCCATGCCGCAGTGTCACCGCCGCACCCGGAGGGCTCCGGTGAGCCCCATTTTGGGCAGTAGGTTAGGGTCAGGCCGACGCTTCGACGAATCTACACTATGTAAATCGATGGCCTCGTATATGTATGGATGATGAACTTCTATCTACTACTACTGTTTTTTGTTCATCTTTCGCACGAACCCTTTTTTTCAAAGTTTAAAGTTTCATATGCGCTTTTTGTTCTGCCGCAGCCAAATCTGCCTCTTATAAGAGGGAAAACGTGAACCGTAAACCCCTTATAAGGCTAGCCTTATAAGGGGTCTGCTAGAGATGCTATAACCCATCACCCATTTTTGTTACTTTCCCATATTTGGCTTTTTTTTTCCCTCTCTGATCCCCCCCCTCCCCACCCACCCACACACACACTAGCCGATTTTTACTATGGGATAGATAACTCTCAATAAAAATGGGAAAGACCCTTGCCTCCTGTATTCACGTCGTAGCAACCGGAGCGATGTCCGATTGGTCAACTTTGGCTGCCCACTCGTCCCTAAAGCCTAGCCCACCCCAGCCGCCACCCATTCTCGCCGCCACTGCCGATTCAGACCTCGACCGGCCCCGATTAGGGTTCTCATCGCCACCGCCCTCAAGCTCTAGGTAACTGTCGCTCTGAGCTCCCCTGCCTCCTGAGCATTCTACGGCGCCGCCTGATCTGTCTTCCTTGTCGATCACCGTCGCTAGCCAAGCCTAGAGTCGCCTCCCAAAACTTGTGTTTGAAAGGAACTTTTGTGCAAAAGTATTATTATTATTATTTTATGAAACACGGGCAGTGCTGATTTCATTCATTAAGAAGGATACCAAAGACGACAGTTACAAGTGTGAACAAAGTTTAAAGAGAAGAAGTAGAAAAAGAAAGTGAAAAGGATAGCTAGGGCCATTTTCCTAGTCAGGTGGCATCCACATTGCCCGGCAAGGCCGGCTAGCCTCCATGAATTGAGTTCATTGTATATTTTCAGCAGGAGAGAAGGGATGTTGCATGCCTTGTTTTTGAAAATGTGATTGTTTCTTGCCTTCCAAATTTTCCACCAGACACAGATGAAAAGAGTGCATGTCTTGGTGATCATGGCTTGCGGTCTATTGCTGATCGATCAGATCCACCAATCCTCAAGGCTTCGTTCATTACTAGAAGGTGGCTCCATGTCCATGTTAAAGCGGTTGATGATTTCCTCCCAGATCATCCGACTGAGACTGCATTGAGCGAAAAGGTGCAGTGCAATGTTTCTGGTTGGGTGTTGCAAAGCTTGCAGATTGGGGTGTGCGGCCATCCTTTCTTCAACAATATGTCTAACAGTGTTGCATCTTCCTTGGATGGCCAACCAAGTATGGAAAGTCCCATATCAGTTGCTTGGCATTTGATCTCGTCAGTCCTTGGAAGAGCATAGAGTAGGCATCCATCGGCAGTCCACTTCCAAATAGTGGAGTCAGGAGTATCGTCGATCGTTTGGAGATGCACACCCTGTAGTAGATTCCCCAAAAGTATTATTTGAAGAATTGAGTTTTGAGGATGGGCTAGATGCCTAGATGGATAAAAATTTAATTCCTTGCGAAATGGGCTAGATGCCTAGATGTATAAAAGTTTAATTCCTCAAAAAATGGGCTAGAGATGCCGTAAGATTGAGTATGTACTCCTAGATGCGCAAAGCATTCATGCACATGTACGCAACCGAGCTTTTTGCTTGCCACGCGTGGATGGGATGACCAATCAGCTTTTTGCACTCTATATATATATGCCTTTGTTGACTGTTAGTTTTTTTTAACACCTGCAGCTAGCTAGCCACAAGTGCACAAGAGATTGATTAGCAACATAAACATACTTACTAGTACTGAATAAACTCAGCATACTAGTATATAGAGATCGATGCCTGCATGGATGAATTACTTCCGATTCATATTGCTTGTCGCTCAAATGGGTTTATCTAGATGTATTTCTGTGCTAGATACATCCATTTGAGCAACGAATAATATGGATCGGAGGGAGTATCATACGTGGTATGATGAATATTCTAGAAGATGGAGCGGGAGTAGATGATCGATCAATTGCTTGATTGGTGATTAACCGTAACAACCGCAATATAATCATGCATATCATAGACATGTGGTCCACTAGTCCAACCCCAACCAAGCTCGCACTGTTTTCAGCCACTTAATAATAATCTAGCAATATAAGTATGGGTCTTACAAAAAGTAAAGATTCGGGGCTTGCTGATTGGTTGATGTGGTATCTAGAGCTAGCTAGCTCCCCAGTTCAGTCTAAATAATTGTAGTTTGGTACTCCATAATTAAGCATGATTAATTAGTTGTTGTTGTCATGCATGAGATGAAATCCAACAACGCCGCTTAAGCTAGCAAACTGTGGGGCTGTGTTTGCCTCCAGACTAATATGCTCTAGGTTGCTAGCGGGCGGTTGGAGATCTCCTCTGATTAGGGGGGACAAGCTATCTAGGAGATTATACTAATAGTTAATTAATTAAAGCTCCCAGCTTAGTCTGTAAAGCAAACATGCATGCCTTTGTTTGTAGGTGACGAGGGACAAGGGAATATTGAGTCAACAATTAATTAAAGTTGCTTACTTTTCATGTCATGGGTCCTAGCTAATTAAGGTACCCTTTATGTCTTGTTTATATTGGACTACGGTTGGCTCTTGTATATTATTGATTGATCCGTCGTTAATTCTTCGTGCTTGCAGTTAATTAGCTGGAGTAGATACTTGCACTGTGTTGGCTAGTACTGTTGGTGCATGTTAGCTTAGTTCAAGTGATTCATGTATGGATGTATGTTCAGTCAGTCAGTCAAGGAATTTGTTCAGATTCAGGTGTGACGAATTTGTCATCCATCTAGACAAGACTAACAAAGATGGGTGGGGCCTCAATTAATTCCTGATGCAATCACATAGGTCCATGCATGTGCAATTCCGCAATCTAAAAGGAAGATCAAATCTGGGGGTGGTGATGGATATGGATGCGTCAGAATCAGATGGATAATGTGAGAGAGACCAAACCCATGTGACATGCTCAAGGATTGGTTAGCTTCTCTCACTTATTAGCTAATCAGTTGAGTTTCAGCTGCTAGCCAGCATTCTCAAGGCCAAAAAAGTGTGTCTTGTATAATGATCCATCCATGCGGACTACTAATCATTTACTTACTTAGGTTAGTTGATCAGAGAATTATATATATATATATATGCATTTATCAATCATTGTTGCTGAAACAATTAAAGAGGAGAATGTCGATTTCATTAATCATGGAGAGAATGAAGCGTCGGTCCATCATTGTCTAAGTGTGTATGGTTAGTTGCATGGATTTTGGGACTGTGACCCGGTTGAGCCTGGCTGGGATGAAATGTGGCTTGGGCTATGTTCTACACTGTGTTTGGTAGCCCGCATCGCATCAGTGCTCATTTTTCTGCTTGAAGTTTAGGCACCATCCCCATTATTGTGCACCTGACCACCATCCTCATTAGTCTTGCATGTTGTTCGGTCATCTGCATTTGTGGTTTCCGGGTGAGCGGATGCAGAGCAAAGTTGTTTGGTCGTGTACAAATTTGTGTTAGCTAATCCCGCTTCAAATATAATGACATTACCACCCCTACACAACACACTAATCACCCCTGAACAACATGATTTGAAGACAAGATCAAAACACATAGCACCAATAGGCACACTATTAACATAAAGGGTGAAACCCTGATCAAACAGACAAACATTAAAACCCAATTTTAAGGTAGCACGGGCACCACATGTCCCTGCACAACATCAGGTGTTGTTCCATAATCAAAATATGGACAGTTTCCAGCAAACACAATACTAACCACCACTACTTAGTTCATAAGGCCCTTGATAGTTTTCCACCTAGCCGTGACGGATGCAACTGTAGCATTTGACGGTGGAGTTGTTGAAGATCATGACCCTGAAGCCCCAAGTGTTCAACTTGAGAACGACGATGACGTCGGCTCGCACCTAGTGCATCACGCTGAATGCTCTCCAGCCCCGCCCAAGCACCACCTCACCACAAAATTATGTCACACGTACCCACATCTCATACCAACAGCAGGGCGGCCACCGACATGGATTGGGGAAGGGGATGTGGAGCCAGGTCCGCAGAGGCTTCTGGAAAGCCTTTGGGACAAAAAGGAAGATCGTTCCGCTAGCTGGTCCGGGGAGATCCATGGTGCGGTGCTCAACCTCGGCCATGGGAAAGGAGTTTGCTGGTGCACATGAGGGGCTTGATGTAATGCCATATAGAAAGAGAGGATGAGGAAGAAGAAGACCAAGTCAATTCACCTTGTGGCATTTTTTTCTGCTAACTCGGTCTGGCGTGTGTGCCGACCAATTAGTGACCTCATCAAAGCAATTAGCTCCGCAATTCAGTGTTTTTGCCACTGTCAATTCTTTCGTGCGGTGATTTTTGCCACGAGTTGTAAAGTGATGGTTTCTTATTAATGAGACCGCTATTGTGGTGTTTCCTTTTTTGCATTAAATCGATGGGAGCGACGCGGAGCCAATGATGATGTGACATTGGCGTCACTTGTGGAGTGGAGTCAGATGTTGATGGTTAAGATGCCTAAGAAGAACAGTGCAGAAGCGGGTGATGGAAGCACTGCAACGAGGCACCATCAACCGCGGGTAGCGGCAGCTGGCAGTCCAACCGGTGGTCCATGGATGGGGCGTCCGGAGGAAGATGTGGAGCGGAGGAGGAGGAAGAAGAAGAAGGCCAATCCAACAGCTGGAAAAATCTACTGAGTCTAGAAAAAAATAAAATCAGACGCATGACATATAGTCGGCCCCGTTAATTAGCTAGGTTGGCTTCAAAATGGTGTACAAAAAACTAAAAGTTGAATCTTGGGAAAGGCATGAAAACATTACTTACTTAACTCAGCTCCCATTTAGCATCTACTCCCACGGTTCCTAAATATAAGTCTTTTTAGAGATTTCAAATGGACTACTACATACGGATGTATATAGACATATTTTAGAGTGTAAATTCACTCATTCTGCTCTTTATGTTGTCACTTGTTAAAATCTCTAGAAAGACCTACATTTAGGAATGGAGGAAGTATGTTGAGCGAGAAACAATTTTGGTCTCAACTCTGCCTTAATCCAGTTGCATCTTTGTTTGTCATACATTCATGTGGATCCTGCTTTTCTTTTCTTCCTCGTTTAGTGTTCACAACCAGGCCAACTCGAGTCATCACGATCTAAAAGTTGATCAACGACAGATTAATTGCATTGTTGTAGTAGATGATATGCACTGTGCATGGCACTCACGTATAGTGTTATAGTCGGTCAAACCAAACCAAACCAACTTATCCCCATCCCATCCATTTTAGAGTTAAGCAGGCTAGCTAGCTATATATAACTATACTATACATGTTTATATCTCATCTTAACATCTATCTACAGACCACATATATACATTAGCTAGCAGCGTCCGATGAACTCAAAGTTGCACCCGTCCATCATGGGAAAATTACTTTAAGTAACTATCATCCCAATGTCCATCGAGAAGCAAACTTAATTTTCTCTCAACTCTTCACTAGTAATATCTTGGCCAAAAATAAAAACAACCTCTTCACTAAAATATATTTCTTATATTAATTAGTACGATCTATGATCTATGTATACAATATAATACTCGGTTAACGGAGCGAATGAGTCATCATATATTGATATATACCTTGGAGGTCTCTAAGTATGCGCCTCTGTGTGTACTGGCCTAGCCTTGCTTCCCATTTTGTTTCTAGATCTTCTTTTTTTCTCTTTTATTTATTACTTGGATCGGCAATTGATGTCTGCCTAAAGGATGAACTGAGGTGAGGTGTACATTGATCACGCAACGCAACGACTGGTGTACGTCTCAGTAGTCCAGCCCCAAGATTAATTACTGCCCGGTTCAGTTGGAATAACAGCAGTTTAGTATAGTAGTACATAATTAAGCACCCAAGATTAATTAGTTGACATCCAAAGACGGCGTTAGCTAGCAAGCAAGCAATGTGTATATCCTTGACACCTGTAGTGGGTGTTTGCCTTGAGATTAATTTGCTCTAGCAGTTGGAGATCTCCTCTGATTAGGGCAGGGCAGGTTAGCTAGGAGAATATATATATATATAATTGGATTATTAGTCTATAAAAGGTAGCAAGAGAGAAAGCATGCCTTCGTGCCTTTGTTTGCAGCAAATAATTCAAGTTCCTTTTCATGCTTGCTTGCTTGCTTGCATGGACCTGATTAAGCTAAGCTAACTCCAATTATGTAGCTAGTTTCTGTCTTGTTTAATTTCGACAAATACATATTGATTAATTGGTTAGATGTTCATGTTTGCAGTTAATTAGCTGGAGTAGTTGGTTAGTTAGTTACACTAGTGTGTTTGCTACTGCTGATGATCAAGTCATTCATGCATGGATCTATCTATGTTCAATCAGTCAGTGAAGGAATTCGTTGAGATCATTCAGGTGTGGTGAATTTGTCGTCCATCTACACAAGGCTAACAAATCAAGGTGTACGTTAAGTTGATGACACAACGACTAGTGTCTGTCGAGTCGACTGAGCTCTGAGTGTTGAGTATCGTGATCACTAGGAAAGCTAGGATAGCGTAGGATATTATTCTACCTTGCCTTGTACAACAAGATGACCATGTACTCCTATATATATGCCCACAAGGCTCAAGCAATACAACAATCAACGATTTCACCAAATCCCTCTATCCCTTTTAACACTGAGCACTACTCACTCAGTCGCATGCATACTGATCTATCTGACGAATAGTCTACTAGTCATTCAGATGATTGATTGGTTGGTGGTTAATTAACCGTAACAACTGACACATATACATACATGTGGCCCCAACCAAACTCACAAGAATGAAATATATACTTAAGAATGCTCTGCTCTGGTCTGGTGTACTTAATTAAGCTCCAGTTATATAGTGGAGGGCGTTTGGTTTTAGTTCAACGGACGGACTGACTGACTGAATTAAGCTTAGCTTTACAGGCAGGCAGAGGCAGGTACAGTAGCTAGAACATGTCGCTGTCTGTCTCTGTCACCTCATCATCTTCTTCTACTACTACACTACACTAGTTGTTCTACGTAGTTGGCAGCAGAATAAGTGCACACACAGACAGACAGACAGGCAGACAGACTCTGCACTTCCACTGCATGCTATCAATTAAAAGTAGGGGGGAAAAAGATGCACCGAAAGTGCAGACAGATCAGAATGCAAGAAAAATGGTGGTACCACCCACAGAAATAGACACAAGTAATCCTACTGAATTTGAAGGCACAAAAGAATTTTACTCCAGCCACTTAGTGTTGTTGCTTCCTATCCTATATTGTGTGTAACACAAGTAGTAGGTACGTAGTAAGAGAGAAACAGAGAGAAAGAGCTACTTGTAAACCTTCTGTAATCGAGCAACTACTAGACTGGACTTGGACTGGATGACGCTCGGCTCAGCTCGGCTCAGCTCCGCTAGAGATGACCGAGGCGTCGTCGCGGTACAGATGCCACTTGTCATATCTCTGGTGCCCCGGCAGCAGCGGCCGCAGCCGTGGCGCACCCATGCACTCCGTGCAGCAGCAGCCCCTCAGCTCCTTCAAGCACCCACCACAGCACCTGCAAAAGTCCAGTCAAGTTGAGCACATTCCACACTTGACTTAACACAACCTGCAGCTCAATCTATCTAACATATCTAGATGGTACAATCTAGAAAGGAAGGACCAAAATGCGTACAGGTAGAGCCTGTTGCAGTCGATACTGGCGCAGTTGCGGTGCCTCAGCTCCTCCACCTCCGACCCGCACACGTAGCACCGCCCCAGCCACCGAGACGACGACAGATCCCCGTTGTCGGCACCCCCTTCTTCTCCTGCCTCTGCAAACTTGGCTGGTGGCAGGGACAGCCGGTCGTCGAAGACAAACAAGTTACCCACCCACTCCGCGCTCCCTTGGCTCTTGAGGTAGTTGGACACGCCCCCCTTCAGAGTGTACAGATTCCCGAAACCCTTCTCCCTGTCAAGGACACGCACACAAGATTAAGGTATAATACATAGCCACCAATCCCTTAGCATATATGTGTACACTGCTTTTATTTACCTCAAAATCGTTGAGTACACGTCGCATCTTATGCCACCCGTGCAGTACATTAATATGTCTGTCTTCTCTTTGTCTACTCCATGCAGAGGGTCCGTCGAATCAATCTGCATATACATTCAATGAAACAAGAAATTACTTCTCGGCTATGTATGGACTGCATCGCAGCAAGACGGCATTAGCTAAAGGAGTACCTCCTGCTCCGACAGCCCAAATGAAGTGCTTCTGAAGCGGTCCACGTTAGGCCTCTTGGCTCCTTCAAAATGCCCAATGTCCCATTCATAGTCTGACACAAAAACAACATACGACATAAATACCTACTTAGGTGATATTACCACTTCAAATCATATCGGCCCACAAAACATAACAGACGGATTCATCAAAGTAGAGCAGGGGAGAGAACATAGTTTACCATTCCTAACATCAAGGAGCAAAAGCTTTCGTCCTTCAGAGGTATCTCCAGGTGCTTCGGTTTCAAGGCGTTTCCTAGCTTCAAGCTTCTCCCTCCACTCCGATGGGGTCAGTGGTGAAGCGCGCATGCTAGGTTCCACCAGAGGAAGATGACAACTCCCTCCTTCCAACTGCAGGTTTGCTTTTGTTTGTAGATAAGATGTCTGGTGACTTTACTGTTAAAAAACGGACTTATCTCTCCACATGAGTCTGAATATAGTAAACCAAATAGTCTCTTTACCAAATTAGCTGAAACAATGCAAATTCAGTGAATTAATGAAGAAACGGCTTCATAACTGCCGCACAAAAGAACACTTGAAAAACAGTGCACTTTCAGCATCTTAAATCTTAAGCAGAGCAAGAGAGATCGTTATCCAGCATGTTGATAGCCGCCTGAGTTCCCTCGTCCTCCCTTGCACGGTGGACAGAGCTGGGAACTCAGTTTGTCACCTTAGCTTCTTCAGGCAAACCAACGAACAGGTGGTCTGCACACTACAACTGAAACACACAAAGCAGAGGAAGAACAGCAGGAGATGCTGGTCGGCACTACACCGCGTGCCTTTTTGGTATTTTCTGGGGTTAATCTCTCCAGCAACACAAAGGAGGAGGAGATATACAAGACTCACACGGCCTATACAGATTGACCAATGCCCAGATTATTACAAAATGCAGATAAAGAAAGTCTGAAACTAAGACAAGGTTAAGTAGTACTAATAATTCTAACACATGTAAGATCCTACAAGCTTCAAAATTTCCTATCTGAACAACAGACGGTTCATGAAATTGACAGCGCAGGTCTTGGTTAAACTTAATTACTTTATAAGTTTTAGCCCACTAACTTGCGCTAAAGGCCTTAGCCAAGCGCAAAAAAATTAAGAATACATGGAGCAAAAAAGATACCTACTGGTCACAATACAAATCAGTAATATAACCAAGTCAATATAATCACTTAAAATCAGGTTCAAAAAATATATATAACCTCTTAAAACGGAAGCAACAAGAAAAAGAGCTAGGAAGATTGCTGCCATGCATAGTAGTATCAGGAGGAGCTCCAGGACAGATTAGAATGTGAAACCGTGAAATGATCGCATGAGTTTAGAAAAGACAGTGTTTTCAGCTGAATTTTTGTATGCAATATGAGAATGATTATCTTGTGAACTCTTGGATGGTCGCATGTTCATTCCTAATTTCACCGTTTTGACCTATTACCAGCAATCTGAGACAATATCTATTCGATTGTTTTCTTCTAACACGGAGTCAGTTACTAGAAAAAGGTTGGCACTTGCTAGGTTGGGTCTTCATCTTACCACCGAGACATGCAGGGAGAACATCAGACTGACAATGTGAAACTACCAAACTTTGCTTCGACATGCGATGAGATGAAAAGCAGATATACCATTGGTTACCTGAACCTAGTCGCATGCTCTCAAGTCTAAATACTGTAAACTAAGTAAATTTCCTTATCTTATCTTAAACAGAGCAAGAGCGATCTTTATCTAGCAGGAACTGGTCCACATATTCGGTGTGCAGTCTTGCATTTTCAGTATCTTTGACAGAGAAAGAGCGATAGTTATCTAGCATGTAACTTACTTTTAGAGTTAATCTGTAAGATAACCAAGTTAATTCCACCATTTTGAATGAAAACAACAGGAAAGGACCTAGGAGGCTTGCATCGATGCATAGTTATCAGGAGAAGCTCCAGGACAGTTTAGAATGTCAAGCGTGAAATTGTCATGAGAGTTGTAAGAAGACGAGGTTATGAGCTGAAATTTTGTACATGGTATGACAACAGTCACATATCTGTTGCTATGTTTTTCACCATTTAGACTCTTGTGACTAGAAGTAAGAGACAACATATATTCGATTCGATTATTATCTTGTAACATGTGGTCAGTTACTTGGATGATTATCACTTAATTAGGTGGAGAATATGAGCCTCTAAATGTGTGAAGGTACTGAACTTTGTTTCCCTATGCAGCAAAAAAGAGCAGGCATTGCTTACCTGAACAAGAGATTGTTTGTAGCGCAGTTTGAGCCGAGGAAAAGCATGCCCACTTAGCGCTGGCGAAATCTGGACGAGTATATCAGAGAAGCGAGGGTCTCTCCTGAGCCAGTCCGCGTACGCTATTGCATCTTTGCGCGGACCACTGTACTGTACTGTGACAAGAGCACAAGTTAGAAAAGTAGCCATGCTGACAATTTCGGCATTCAGATGTAGGAGTATCACTCTTTGTATTTTGCGCTACCCCGCAACGCAGTGATGTTGCTTGCTAATTAATATGCATCGAAGGGTAAGAGAGAGAGGCATATGAATACTAGTGTAGAAAAGTTATGAGGAGATGTGACATTTGGACTGTGGTGACAAACCAACCTAAATTCATTGCTTGTGCCAAGAGTATAGTAGAGTTGTTGGGTGGGTTAATGCAGTGTGACATTAACTTGAGTGTTAACCATATAGGTTCTGAGACCATATATGTTGAGAATGGTCCGTAACAGTCTCAAACTTGCAGAGATGCACAATCATTACTGTATTTATTTACAGCTGCTACGTGGTGTGCATTTCCCTCCCTATGATGTGCTGCGCTGTTGACTAACATAACATGTGCATCGATGGAAAACAGAGGATGTGTTTTGGATTACGTACGTACGTACCTGAGCGTTGATCCCCTGCTGGTTCATGTAGATGCGACCGTGTATGTCCATGTCGCGTCCCTGGATCGGATCAGGATCAGGATCAGGACAGGAGAGATGCAATTTTTTTTGTTGTAAGAAAAAAAAGATCCAGACTTTCATTCATTCAGATATCCAAAATCTGGTGGAGGGATGGAGTTAGGTGGACCGACCTGGAGGAATTGGAGGTGCGCGGCGACCTCTGCGCGGGGGTCCTCCAAGGGCACCAGCTTGTAGAAGGTGACCACCACGAATCCCGACTCATCTGTGCCGTCGGCGGTGAGGTGGGAGGTGGGGGCCGGGAGGGAGGAGCGGAGGCGGACGGGCGGGAGCAGAGGCGGGAGGGAGCGCCACGGCGAGGAGAAGAGGCCGGCTCGGCGAGCCGGCGGACATGGACGGAGGAGGTAATGGAGGTGGAGGTGGACGGCGGCCGCCATGGCTCCCACTCCAGGTCCAGGTCCAGGTCTTTTTCTTTTTCTTTTGAGGGATATCCTCTCTTCTTCTTCTTCTTCTTCTTCTTCTTCTTAACCACATGAACATTGCCACAACCGTTCCCT
The DNA here is from genome assembly GCF_018294505.1 of Triticum aestivum. Classification (NCBI taxonomy): domain Eukaryota; kingdom Viridiplantae; phylum Streptophyta; class Magnoliopsida; order Poales; family Poaceae; genus Triticum; species Triticum aestivum. The sequence continues at coordinate 569,043,274 of NC_057808.1, forward strand.
TTCTTTTTCCTTTTCCCTTTTTTTTCTCACAAAATTGTAGCAAAACCTGTGACTGCCTTGTTATTATAAATATAAATAAATAAATCGGCGAACCAACATGTGATTGAATGGTTAGGTGGACCACAACACAGATACACTACACTAGTCTGCGGTCGGCCACGGTGAATCTCTTTTACCTTCCCCATGTGAGGCATATTCTTTTCCATTTCCCTATCTCCGGCTCTGCCGCTTGCCGGGGTGGCAAAGAGGATGCTTCAGCCGGAGGGGAAGGGTTGCATCTGCTTCCGTGAAGCGCGGATCTGTGCTTGTTTTTGGGCGGGGAAGGACGATGGCCTAGAATAGAGGACGAGACACCCGCTGTGGCGACTCGCCTGCGGTGGCCTTAATTATTGGGACCAAAGCCGCAGTGGTCTCTCATGTTCTACTTTTTCCTCAGTGTCGTGGACGAACACGTACGCGCTGGCCACCGACTCGTCGAGCTCCACATAGCCAGCCTCTTTCTACATCGACCGGGTGCGGTTTCGCCAACGTTGACAACAGATGGCACGGTGTCTGGCCTCATCCATGCCGGCCTTGATGCCCCGCGTGCCTCCGTGGAGCAACTACTCGCCACTCCTCCACGCGCTGGCTTGGCTTGCTCCGTCAGGCTAGGCGGGGTAGGTGGAGTAGCAAACTTTCTTGCTCGTATCCAGCGGGCTCGACGGGCCATAGAACTGTTCTTCCTACTCGACGGATGCCATTGAAAGGGTGGAGAAAATTATAGAAGGAGAAGGGGAGCAGCGGAGCAATTTGAAGAAAACGCCTCGAGAGGGTATCCATCATGAGGCCTTTTTCAGCAATGCCTCGCAATCTAACCAATGGCATTTGTAGAAACCCCTCAGTATGTCTATTTTGTGGCAATCATAAAAGATGCCCGAAAAGCTTCATCCATCGGAGGCATTTTCCATATCTGCCTTCTTGTATATAGTTTAGAGGCATCTTCTATATCTAAATAGCTGCCCCCCCCCCCACTACCTGATTTTTCTGGCTTCTCGTGAGGCCACGTCATTGCTAATCCCCCTGCCGTTGATCGCACGACTACATCATCGCTAATCCTCCCACAGTGTAGGCAAGCGAGTCAGGGCATTGTTCGTTGGTGATAGCCCATGGTGGTGGCCCATGTAAATAAACGCAGGCCTATAGCTGGCTTATTTGATAGCCCATATAAATTAGGTTCATCTTCTCTGCTAGGGGAGTAATTTCCGCTGCTTTCTCTTCTGTTCGCGGCAGCCATGACCGATGAGATCCTCCGGCTAAAAGTGCAGCCACTAATGCAATGAAACGGCATCATTAATGCAATGAAACAGCCAAGAATTGATATTTTCCAGTCGGTGAGATATATATTTGTCGGTTTTGTGAAATATATTATAGGAGTTATGTTCGCAACCAGTGCCTAATCTAGCAGTTTCCATTCCAAAAACTACTGCACCGTCCCCTGGAAAAAAGAAGAGCCATTGTACTTGATGGAAAACAATGGACGTAGGCCAGCATCGAATAGATGTAATTTCCTTTTCTCTTTTGTCTAATATCTTTAGAAATTTATAGTCACTCACCCTATTAAGATTTTGATTTCCATAGAGGTTATGTGTGTGAGCACGTTTAATTCTAGACAGCTATTTTAGTCACCATTGTTGGTGCATATTTAATTCATTGATTCAGATTAAGTTCATTGTGCTCGAATCTGTACTGTGAAAAGCTATGGTATCAGACAGGTGGTTCTTCTTAATAAATGTGAACTGAAAGTCTACTCTCATCATTCAAAGAGAGAAAAACTTGAACAAGTATCTCTTAGTATCAAGGCACCGTGCCATGCTTTGAGGTTATGATGCACTCTTTTAGTGCCATTCACATAAAAAATATTGACACACTTAGATAATCGATGTAATCTCTTGGTAAGCAAGCATCAATAATCCAGTGGGCTCAAATGTTGATATATATAGTCTATTCATGCATCCACAAGACCCAATCTACTACCAACGGAGAACCTACTCTCTTTGCTATTACATTGTTTATTTTGGATTTTTAGCGCATTTAGGGTTTTTATTCAAATCATTACACTAGTTCAATTCGAGCGAAGAGGTCCCGCAGCAACGCACGGGGTACCACCTAGTTTATAGAAACACTCTTACGAAAACACCTCATATTAACAACCGTGTTGTAGTGTTTGGAGACAAAAGCCAAGTGTGTTTTGTGCAGGTTTGATTCTAGATTGGATTGAATTTGTATGTACATGGGTGTGGTGGTGCTGCTTTTTATTGCCATTGCTAGGTTAACATCCTGGTTTGTTATGTGAGAGGAAATAGTTGTTGTTTCACATATTTCTAACTATATACCATAGTAAGAATTAGGGTTGTGTAATTTGTAAAGGTGATGCGGCATAGAAAACAAAAAATGATAAAAACATTGCAAATTAGAAGACATATAATAGTTGTTTTTATGATTGATTAAAAAATAGGCCCAGGCGATAAAAATGGCGCATGAGGAGGAGAAGTTATTATATTATTTATTTATTTTCTTGGCTTACTTAACGCGTGGGTGTCACTGTTACCACTTCTCCATCTCCATCTTCTTCAACTAATAATAATAAAATAAATAGGAAAAGGAAAGAAATCCCCAACTCCTTGCCCTCCCCTCCCAAATCTGTCTGTCCCCAACCCTAGCCCCCAACTCCACTCCTTCATCAGCAAGCCAAGAAGCATGGCGCCGGCGGCCGGTCGCGGCCGAGGACGAGGACGGGCCCGGGGACGAGGCCGCGGCCGTGGGCGTGGCCGAGCGGCCAAGACCCCGCCGCCTCCCGCCGCAGGTGCTTCCTTCCTTCCTTTCTTTCTTTCTTTCTTTCTTTCTTTCTTCCCCCACCACCTTCATTCCTCTCTCTCTCTCTCTCTCTCTCTCTCTCTCTCTCTGTGTGTGTGTGTGTGTGTGTGTGTTTCTAACCAAGCAATCCCCTTCCTTGCTTGCTTGCTCCCGCCCGCCCGCCCGCAGAACCCGCGCCGGAGGAGGCTCCCGACGCCGCCCAGCAGGAGCAGGAGCAGGAGCACGAGCAGGAGCAGGAGCAGGAGCAGCTCACCCACACCCAAGGTACTTGCCCTTGTTCCTCTTCCCTCCGCCCTACCTAAATAAAAGTTTTCGACTTTCCTTGTTATTACTGCCCGTCTCCTCTTCTTCTTTCCAGATGCCGCCGCCTCTGCCTCTGCCTCTGCTTTTGCCGGGCGAGAGACGATTGAGATCTCTGACTCGCCAGACGCATCCCCTCAGCCCTCCTCGCCAGACATATCTAGTAAGTAACAAGTACCTACCTACTCTGTATATGTTTCCTTTCCACTACTCTACATACAAATACAAGCAAGCGTTGATGGATGGGTCTCTCGTCTCGTCTCGTCTCGTCTCGTGATTTACTAGTTACTTGCTCTTACACACAAGTCTTATTACTCCCACTACATAGTGTAAATATGTTGCTTTGCCCGCCTTCTATCTATTCTATTCTAATGGAATGTCATGTCATGATGCCAGGCTCAACCACAGTCCACCAGCACATCAAGGACGAGGAGCCAAGCTCAATCACACTGCTCCACAACAAACCCCATGAGCTGCTGAGTGAGGCCGACATGCCGTCTGCGTCTGCGTCTGCTACCAATAATGATGAGCAGCAGCAGCAGGAGAAAATGGATACCAATAATGATGAGCAGCAGCAGCAGGAGAAAATGGAGGTGGAGGCTGGAGAGCCTCATGATACGCCCGCAGAGGAACAAGAAGAAGAAGCAGTCCCTACACAAGAAGAACAAGAGGCAGCAACAGACGCAGACAAGCAAACGGTACAGAACGAGGCAGCACAGCCACAGGTGATAATAGAGCAGGAGGGTGAAAAAGCCGACGATGATGATGATGTAGCGGTCAAGACTGATGTTCCTGCACATACTCCAGGCGCTGACACACAAAATGAGCAACACACTCACGCTATTAACCCACTCCACCAGGGACAAATGCTTGCTGCAACTCATGATGATAATTCAGAAAATAAGCACCCATTCCACCAACAACAAATGGATGCTGAGCAGGAAGAGGAGGACCCTGAAGAGGTCATTTTCGACGACTCTGTCTCTGTTGGTGAAGGGCAGGCCGCATCTGAGATCAAACAAGGAGAGGACGATGACGGGCAGGCTGCAGCTGAGAGCAAACAGGAAGAGCACCGTGCTAGGGCCGCGGAGGCTGCAGCTGAGGTCAAACAGCAAGAGGATGAGCGCAAGGTTATGTCAGACATGGCCAACAACAGGCAGCGCAAAAAGGAGCTAGAGATCTTTGTGGGAGGGCTGGACCGTGAAGCCGTCGAGGAGGATATTAGGAAGGTGTTTGCGCACGTCGGTGATGTTGTGGAGGTCCGTCTCCACAAGGATTTATCCACCAACAAGAACAAGGGCTTTGCTTTCGTCAGGTTTGCAAACAAACACCAGGTGGCTCGGGCGCTTGCTGAGGTGAAGAATCCTATGGTAATACCTCAGCTCCCCTCACATTTTCACTTTGAAAAAAAATGTTAGGATACAATGTTCTGTGATGCGATATTCGATTGTTTGTGGGATGTGTGATACATGTTCTTTTTTTATTTATTTTCTTTTGCTGCAGATACATGGCAAACGTTGTGGTGTCGCTGCTAGCGAGGACAACGATACACTCTTCTTGGGCAATATTTGCAATACGTGGACAAAGGAAGCTGTATGTTTTCCTTCAATAATATGCGCAATCACGAGCTTGCCTGTTAATAAGTAATTTGCTGATTCTGTGCCTTTATTTTCCAGATTAAGAAGAGGCTGCTTGACTATGGGGTAGAAGGAGTTCAAAGCTTAACTCTTGTTCCTGATACTCAAAACGAAGGCCAGAGCCGTGGTTTTGCATTTCTCGAGTTTTCTTGCCACGCGGATGCGATGCTTGCATTCAAAAGGCTGCAGCAACCAGATGCTCTATTTGGTCATCCTGAGAGAACTGCAAAAGTTGCTTTTGCAGAGCCAATAAAAGAAGCAGATGCACAAGTTATGGCTCAGGTGCTTAACTACTTTACCATGCTTCCGTTCTGTATATACACAGGATTGTTGTATAAGCAAGTTGCCTTCAATTTTTATTGATGGGGTTAGTGAATTAAGTGACAAGTATAGAAAGATGTCATTGTACTTGCAATAATGGTCTTAAACCTATTGGTTAGTTATTTGTAGTTTATCCAAGAGTTATGATTTACAATGATGCTCATATTTAGCTGCTTGTTAATTATTTGGTTTTCATGTCCAACCATCACAAGTCTACGATTTGTCATGCCGTTGAATACTTTTTCATGCTGCAGGTCAAATCAGTTTTTATTGATGGGCTTCCACCATACTGGGATGAAGAGCGTGTTAAAAACCGATTCAGAGCTTATGGTTTGATAGAACGGGTTGTGCTTGCTCGCAATATGCCCAGTGCTAAAAGAAACGATTTTGGATTTGTCAACTTCTCGACCCATGAGGAAGCTCTTGCCTGTATTGAAGCCACCAACAACACCGAACTGGGTGATGATGGAAAAGCAAAGGTATTTTTCTGGTTTGGAATGGTGCCGTCTTTGTTTTCATGTCCTTGTGTTGATGCTTATAAGTGATAGATAATTTTGGTGTTTTTAACTTAGCTAAAAGTAAGGGTTAGACTTTCGAACCCTCTACCTAAAAGTCAGGCTGTGAAAGGTGAAATGAGTGGCGGGTTTCGAATTGGACATCCTGGATCTGGTTTTAACAGGCCTGGTAAGTAATTGTGCCCCCTCCCGAATTCCTTGGCTGCTTGTGTTGTTATATGAGGATTTGTTTGTTGACTTCTATGGCTGTGCAGGTAGAGGTTTTAATAGGGGAAGAGCTGCCCCTCGCCGGGAAGGTTTCTATGGTGATAGGGGTTTCAATACTCATACTCCTGGTCGTGGTGGCAGATTTAATTCTGCATACAGTAACAACAGTTTTGAAGCTTCGCCCTCTGATTTCCGAGCCAGGCAGGCTCCTCCTGCCTTTCGAGGTGGGCTTCCTAATGTGATTCAGAAACACAAATTTACTGCTTCAACCTTTTGAGCTCATTTTTACATTGCTGACTAATATTTGGCTTCGCAGGGGGTAGATGGGAACCTTCCTCAGGAAGGCAGCATGATTTCTTTGATAGAGGGCATGGGAGAGGATATCATCATCCACCTAGAGGGCCAACATTTGAGCCCGAGGGTGATTTTGGTAGACCCTTTGGTGAAAACCCATATCTCTATGAAGATGTTCGGCATGGTGCCAAGAGGCCATATTCTCACATGGTTTGTTACAATATTTATTACTATATTAAGTCCTAAGTAGTTCTCTGTACCATCTGCACTGAACTTGCTTTTTCTATGATAGGAACCCGGTCCTCCTGGATACTTTGAGCATGGTCCTCCTCGTGTGCGCCCTCGCTTTGACCATTACGAGCAGCCGCCATTTCCTGGAGGGAACCGTTTTGGTCATTATGACCAGCCACCATTTCCTGGAGGGGACCGCCACAGAGGTTGTAATCCTATGTTGTAACCATTTTGCTATGCCCCTTTGATCTTATTTTGTGATAGCTTCTCATTGTATATTGCCATTGCAGACTCTTTTGGAACGAGGGGCGGTTATTCACGTGATCACTATGGCCCTGGTCCTGGTCATCCCCCGCCCCCTGCCCATGCCCATGCCCATGCCCCGCCCCCTGCCCCAGCTGTAAGTATGATGTACCTTGGTGAAGTTTGGTTATCCCTCTGTCTATTTGTCTAATTATCTGGCTTCTACTTTTCTCTCCCATGTTATGCAGCAATATGGTAGGGGTGCATTCCGACCACACCATAGAGGCGGCGGGCATTCTGGAGGCGGTTATTACCACCACTAGGTGGTATCACAGTATGTCTCTTGTCACCGGGTGTGACTTTCTCTTACTGGTCTTGTTTGATATTTGCAATGATCGTGCGGCACTAACATCGGTTTATATGCAGACATCAGGTGGTGCCGTGTGACACTAGTGTTTGGTTTGGTATGACTAGTGAGAAACATTATGCCGCTTATTAGCTACTAGTACTCGCAAGTCAGTTGGTTGTTAGTTATCTTTCTAAGTACCGTTCGTTGTCACAGACCAATAATTAATTGTCCTTGTTAAAGGACATGTTTGGGGTCATGAATCTGTTGTGAGGATATTGGTGGATGATGTTATGTTATATGACTAGGAGTATGACATGGACCGACCTCTCTGTATTTGATTAGATAACATTATGGATTATGGATTTTAGACAGTTGATGTGGCTTTGCAGAGAATTACCTGAGATTGTTGATGTTGGTCTTGAGGTCAAATGGGGATATGAAATTGATATGAGGCTGTTGTTTAGTAAGATATTTGATTCTTGTCTTGGGGATATTTGGTGTAAATGTTGTGATTATATCGTGGAGTGGATGGATGATGCAGTAACTAGCATTCACATGAGGCTGCAGTTAGGTGTCACAATTGTTGGAGTTGGTCAAGTAGACTTTTTTTTTTTCTCGAGGTACATTGGCTGGCTATTTGGGGAACATGATGAGGTGCTCTTTGGGGAACATGATGACAGAATTTCAGCATGGATCAAGAAGTTGTTTTGGTGTTATATAAGAGATTGGTTCTGGTTGGTAACATTTTATAGTCAATTATGAGTTGGATTTTGGGTTGTTGATGATTGGTTCTGGTAGCAAGATTTCATGGAATTCGTTAGAACGTTTAGGCTTTTGTGTTTGTGGTATGTGAAGGAGTGGATATCAGTGAATGGTTTTGGCCCCTAACTTGGTGGCAGCGTATATTCTACTAGTGTGTATATATGTTATAAGTTGTATGTCCTGTGTTTGTGTTTTTTTAACACTTGTAGCTCTTCCTTCTTGTCTTGGTAATTTGCTAACATAGTTGTAAGCGATTATTACTGGAGCACTAGAGGGAGCATCTTCATGAGGCAGGTAAGAAAAGCCCTCCGGCATGTGGGTCTAGACTCTAGACTAGAGGTGTGCTGCATTCTTGGGGCGATGAAGGCATTCTATTTCTTGGTGTATGCATAGCAGCATTTGATTTGAACAAGGATTCTTCTGATGGATCTTGTGTTTGTACATTTGACGACCACTCTTGTGTTTTTAGATACTACATTCCCCAGATGTTTTTTTTTTTGGTTTTTTCAACTCCGTGCACACATGTTTTGAATGTGATGATAATTATAATTGCTTACTCCCTCTTGAAGCGAACAAGTCCGTCCGGCATGAAAATTTAGGTCGTCGATTTAACTAGTCGAGCATGTATAACATGGCATAAAAATTACTCCCTCCCTCCATCTCAAAATAACTGTCTCAACTCTGTACTAGCTCTAGTACAAAATAACTTATTTTGGGACGGAGGGAGTATGTTTCAATCTCATTTGATAATGAATCAAGAGACATAATTTTTATGGCTCACAATACATGTTTCGATAGTCAGATCTAGGACCTAAAAAACCATATGACCAAATCATATTTCACACCCAGGGCAGGTATTCGTTATTACTGATGGTTGGAACAAAAGGTGTTATCTTAATTGGTTCGTCTCGTGTGGTAGAAAGAAGTGCAAAGGTGCCAGAAAACAAATATCGCCAGAAAATGTTTCTATATAATCACATCGCACGTCACTTGGTGCGTTTGCGAGAAAAATACAACTTCAACATACTCCAAAACGTTTCTCAAAGCTCAAACAACTGGGTGATTTTACATGCTCAAATTCAACTCTGAACCATGAGAATTCTCGATGCCCAAAAGGGTGATTCTGTAATTGAAATCTAGCATTGATCTCTGTCGCATGCACCGGTCGACAACACTTGAATTCATCAGGTTGATGTACCAACAAGTCCCAAGTTGACGATCCAATCCTGTATTTATTTAAAGATTGATGATGAATGCTAATGACCATATATATATATATATATATATATATATATCACAAGATAAGATAGACCATGCTCGTCTCTTGATAAACAACAACAAGAAGAAGAAACACACAAGATCTGTATTGTATTTGGCCACGCCCTATATTGATGGCTGGGTACCCAAAAACGGATGCCCTATAATGTTGTTACCTCTTGTTCTTCTGCCAAAATATCACCTGCGCCTAATTCTTCCAGGTCCCCTCCTTACCAGCCATGTATGTTGTCAATTTCAATTATTAAACATGCAAGACAGACAGAGGTTACGGGTTACCTAGGACGATATGATAGTGCTATCATCATCTCAAGACTTTCAGCTCTATCGCACAACAATTCTTAAGTTCCTATACTGAAAGAAATCCCAATGTCGGCCATCCTCGTGTTTAACGATTGTACGATACACCTACTGCAGATACTAGTCAATGTCGTTTCTTAAAATCTGTCGACAAGAAATGCTGGCGCAGTACACACAAAATCTCTACTGGCAGTGCAAATTAAATCTTGTACTCCCTCCGTTCCGAATTACTTGTCACAGGTATGGATGTATCTAGATGTATTTTAGTTCTAAATACATCCATTTCTGTGACGAGTAATTTAGAACGGAGGGAGTACAAGACTAGGCATTCAGAAACCGCTCTACTATAATGTTACCTGAATTTTCCCAACCTTCTATACGTCATCAATTTGGCATGCAAGACCTTCCTACTGTTCTTCCAGGTCGTATCATCAACCATTTTAACATGTAAGACAGAGGTGACGGATTACCTTCCTACTGTTTCTTCCAGGTCCGGTCCAACCCAACCTTGTATATATCATCAATCATTTTAACATGTATAAGACGGAGATCACGGGTTACCTTCCTACTGTTTCTTCCAGGTCCGGTCCGGTCCGACCCAACCTTATATATATCATCAATCATTTTTAACATGTATAAGACGGAGATTACGAGTTACCTGTCTAGTGTTTCTTCCAGGTCCGACCCAACCCAACCTTGTATATATCATCAATCATTTTAACATGTATATAAGACAGAGGTTACAAGTTACCTGTCTAGTGTTTCTTCCAGGTCCTAACCAAACCTTGTATGTCATCAATCAATCAATCAATCATTTTAACATGTAAGACAGACAGAGGTTACGGAATACCTGCCTAGGATAGGATGATAGTATCATCATACGGCTTTCAGCTCAATCATATCAAACAACATTTTTTCAGTTCCTAGACTGGGAAACACAATCTCAGAGTGCACGTAAGATGTAATAAACACAGAAATACTGCCAAGAACAGATGGTACCTTCCTCTGTTTTTTATCCTCTCTATAATAAAAGGAAGACCATAGGTATGGTTTCAACAAAAAGCTGCTAGAGCAGAGTAAGGTTTAAATTTAATCATGACAGCACTCAGACATTGCGACTGAATGAATAAGCAAAGGAGCATAATGGTCTACCTCACGAGTCTCATAACTTGAAATGATTAATAACCATGCCTCCCCGGAGACCGGGACCTGCTCCTCACCCTCCCCGGGTCTCCTCTTCTTGAAAAATCACCACCGTTCCTATCTCTGGGCCTCGCCCTTTCAGAATCCCTGCGGCTGTTATAGGAACCGCCTCTATAGTCTGACCCTCTACCTCCGTGCTCATAGGGCCTCTCTCTTTCACGGCTTCGCTCATAGTAGCGGTCACGGTCATGCTCCCTAGATCTCTCCCTATAGTCGTCACGGTGGCCTCTGTTATGGTGGCCTCTCTCCCGGTTCAGACGCTCCTCTGCTTCCTTCTCCCTTGCAAGCTTCTCCGCTTCTTTCGCAGCCTGAAAAAGCAACTACCATCAGAACTTGGCCTCATAAAGCAGAAGAACATTGTTCTCTTTTGGCGCAACCAACTAACCTTGTATTCGGCGAGAAATTCCCTGACCAGACCATAACCAATGTGCTGTTTGCCGGTGACATGGGACTGCGTCCTCTCAAGGACGTCGTTGGTGACGAGAAAGGAGCCGCACTGCTCGCAGAGCTCCATCTTCTTCTCTTGCGGGACCATGGAGAGCTTGGTCTCAATCTGGTGGGTCAGAGCCGACTTCTCGAGGTTGAGAATGTCCACCTGCAAGCCAGGAACAGAAGCTTTGGTTGAGGCATCATGTAATTATCACCAATGGCTGGTAATAATCAGTAAGACGATGTTTCGTTCACTGTCCGTGCTAGCCTTGCCAAAGTTGGCCACGCGAATAATTTGGCGTAGGTTTTCGCCGCCAGCGATTCGGCAACCCGCGGATGTACAAAGGCTGCCAAAAAATTGGCGTGGATCCGACTTTTTGGTGTCTACTATCGAAAGCACGCCAACGCCAATTAATTAATTGGTAGGGCAGCCCCAGGCTTGAATTCAATCCAAGCAGACCCTAAGTAAGATTAGTAAACACAAAGAGAAGGCCAGGGGGGTCTACCTTCCTCATGAGCGCGGTGGCCTCGTCGATCTTGCCGGTGTCGCCGAGCTGCTCAATCTGCTCGAGCAGCTTCTTGATCTTCTCTTCGAGAATGGCGAGCTGCTCGACCTTTTCGGCGTGGGCGGCGGGGGGCGGCACCTCCACGACGTCCTGGGCCAGCCTGTCGCGGCCGCGCCTGATCTTCTTATCAAGGTCCTGGACCTGCAGCAGCAGCAGCAGCAGAAAGAGAGATGTGTTGGAATCTGGATAGATAATTCAACCAAAATAGCACCACCATGTCTGTGTAGATGCAAATCTGTGTGTGAAGAAGAGGAAGAGGAACACAGACCAGCCTCTCGCAGCGGTGGGCGAGGTCGGCCTCGAATTTGGGGAGGGCGGCGGCGTAGCGGGGGGAGGACTCGAAGCTGCAAACATATGTTGGTTGGGAGGGGATGATGAATCGAAAGAAATCGAAATCGAAATCTAGATAAGAAAGGATAAAAACCTTTGCTTGAGCGCCGGGTCGTGGATCTTTGGGCATACTCCGAGGTTGCTCTTGGTGTTGATGAAGAGGTCGTGGGGGCAGAAGCGGGCCATGTAGGGGGCGCACACGTCGGGGTCGTCCCACGCCACCTCCCGGTGCTCCTTCTTCTCCTCCTCCGTCAGGTCCCGCGACGAACCCATCAGCGCGTCAAGCAGGGCACGCTGCGCGTCCATCTCTATCGATTCTCTTCTCTTCGATTCGACTCGACTCGAATGGAATCGAATCCGAGGGATCTCCGGCCACAAACCCTAAGCCTCGGCGGCGGCGGCGGCGGCGGCGTGAGATGTTTGGGGCAGGAGAAGAGAGCCAGAGGAAGAAATACACCACAGAGAGAGAGAGAGAGAGAGAGAGGGGCCGGCCATTGGATTGGATAATTGTTATTTGGGCCCAAATCTCAATGAAATTTCAGATTCCAAGTCCAGTTACCCAAATTGTTGTATTTACTCCAACTCCTCTAGGATTTTCATCTGGTTTTACTCATGTATAGTATGTATGTGATTCTTTCCCTCTTGCGATTGCAGCGCCCGGGGCACTCATCCCCTCCATGCTTCACCGACGAGCCTATGGATCCGACTCCCTTCCGCCTCCCGCTCGGGCTGGGAGAGGGATTCGGGCGCCACAACTCCGGGCCAGTAGTTTAGGTTAGGAATATTTTCCCCTCAAAAGGTGCAGCCCTTAGGTTGGAGATGACGCTTCATTTTTTAGTTGCTCTTTCAGCCTTCAATCCTCCTTGAGTTTGTTCATCGGGGCGAAATCGACGTAGATTCATGTCATCTCCTTGGGGAAGCGACAGTAGGTTTTTTTTTGGTCGTATGGGTGCGACGGAGAGATTTGATGGCAAGCAAAAACTTTGTGGTTGTCATAGACAAGGTCAGGTCAGATTCCATAAAGGTGCGGCGACAACGGCTCATCCTGACGACGACAATAGAGATCGCTGGTGGTCCATGTACTTTTTAGAGTTAATTACACCCGGGGTACAAAAACTTGTGTGGCGGTAATAAAATCATGCATAAACTGAAAACCCCATAAAAATGGTATAATATTTTCGATAAGGACTCAGTTAGGCCCAAATCATATCCAAAGTAGCCACACGCCACGTATGCCGGGAAAAGGCGATTGTGCATGTGTTTTTATGAGGAAAGCCCCCCTAAGATCTATGCTAATTAACCCATGTCACTCCTCTCTATATTATCCCGTTCCCAAATCCCCTTCTCCAAATCCCTAGCTCAACGCCTGACGGCACGCCAACTTCTCGTGTGCACCATGGAGGGGGCGGGGGGGGGGGACGTGAGGCGCTCTATTGGGTCATCGTCGATGTCAAGCTCTCGTTGTGCACTTTTGAGGGGCAAGATCTGTGACAGGAACGGCGGCGGCAACCAAGCCAGTGGCGCCGATGGTGACATGGTTGGCAAATGGAGAATGACCTCAGCGCTTGGTTTTCAGCCTTTTTGATGTTGCTGATGCCAGTCACCAAATGTAGGCGAGTGAGACCGGTGAAAGGATCGAGATGGACCTAGAGGGGGGTGAATAGGTACAATTACTAATTTTAATTGTTACTTAGCAATTTTAGGCAATAATGCGGAATATGAAAGTGAGCCTAATAATTGCAAGTATGATGCTAAGAGCTAAGCAAGGTAAACAAGTAACACAAGTATGTGAGTAAGCAAGCACAATATGATATAAGTAAAGACTAAGAGACAAGTAACCACAAGTAGGAAGTTAGGGTTAGGGATAACCGCAACTTCGAGAGACGAGGATGTATGTCGATGTTCACTTCCTTGGAGGGAAGCTACGCCACCGTTAGAGAGGTGGATGTTACCACGAAGGCACACCAACGCCACGAAGGCTCACCCTATTCTCCCTTTGAGACAACACCACGAAGGCGTTCTCAACCACTAGTGGTAGACCTTGGGGTGGTCTCCAAACCCTCACAAACTTTCCGGGGGTAATCACAATGGTCGATTCCTCTCCGAATGACTCCTACCGCCTAGGATCTCCAACCTCCAAGAGTAACAAGAACGATGGGGAAAAGCTCAAGACTTGCTCAAATCACGAATTCCTTTGGTGCAAGGATGGGGAAGGAGTGGATCTATCACTTGAGTGGACAACTTCTCTCAAATGCTCTCAAATTCCTTGGGGATCTAAGATTTGGTGTAGGAGTGTGAAAGAGAGAGTGAAAAGTGTTCTTGAGGATGTTCTAAGTGAATGGTCAAACCTCTCACGGGATAGGTGAGAGGTATTTATAGTATCCCTCAATAAGTGGCCGTTGGAGCCACTTGGGAGCAGCAGCTGTCGGACGTCGAGGCTCACCGGACGTCCGAGGCCTCGACAGACATCGGACGTCCGACAGGGACCGGACGTCCGACGTTTTGGCTCATGTATAGTATAGTATGTATATGTATGTAACTCCTCTTACGGCCTACTTGCTTGGTGATTCTTTCCCTCTTGCGACTACGGCGGCCATCCCCTCCATGCTTCAGCGACGAGCCTCTCAATCCGACTCCCTTCTGCCTCCCACTCGAGTTGGGAGAGGGCACTCATCGCTCGGGTTGGAGATGACGCTTCGTCTTCGAGTTGGTCTTTCTAACTTCAATCCTCCTTGAGTTTCTTCATCGAGGCAGAATCGACAGAGCTTCGACGTAGATTCATGTCATCTCCTTGGGGAACCGAGAGTAGGAATTTTTTTTGTCGTATGGGTGCGATAGAGAGATTTTATAGCAAGCAAACACTTCCCAGTTTTCATAAACAAGGTCGGGTCAGCTTCTATAAAGGTGCGGCGACAACGGCTCATCAGATAGAGATTGTTGTGCTCCATGTACTCAATGCACTTCTTAGAGTGATAATTACGCCTGAGGTAAAAAAACTTGTGTGGTGGTAATAAAATCATACATAAACTAAAAAAACATAAAAGTGGTACATTATTTTCGATAAGAACTCAATCAGGCCCAAATCATATCCAAAGTAGCCACACACACCACATATACCGAGAAAAGCCGATTGTGCATGTGTTTTTATGCGGAAAGCCCCACAAGATATATGCTAATTAACCCATGTCACTCCTCTCTATTTTATCCCAGTTCCCAAATCCTCTTCTCCAAATCCCTACCTCAACGCCCGACGGCACACCAACTTCTCGTGTGCACGCCATGGAGGGAGGGAAGAAGGTGAGGCTCAATACTGGGTCATCGCCGATGGCAAGCTCTCGTTGTGCACCTCTGAGAGGCAAGATCTGCGACAAGAACGGCGGCGTCAACCAAGCCAGCGGCACCGACGGTGACATGGCTAGCAAATGGAGAATGACCTCAGCGCTTCATTTTGAACCTTTTCGCTTTTGCTGACGCCAGTCACCAAATGAAGGCGAGTTAGACTGGGTCATGTGAAACTGCCCAAGATGATAGGGCTAAATCGTGTGGGTACGAAATGACGCCGGTTCTTACATTGTGCAATGAAGGATTTGATGCAGACCAACGATTTTAGAGCTGTTCATATGAGGTACTAAATTAGGTATTTTGGTTTCACTAACTTTTGCATTGTCTGAAATTTTGACTTAATGTGCTTTTTCCATTTAAAACTCGATCATAGGGGTTTCACTCCTATGGGTACTTGAGGTGGATCGATCAAGAGCGGCAGGGAAAAGCAAGGCTTGTGATTCACAAGCCTGCAGATTGATACGTCCATTTTGCATCATGCTTTTATATTGATATTTATTGCATTATGGGCTGTTATTACACATTATGTCACAATACTTATGCCTATTCTCTCTTATTTTACAAGGTTTACATAAAGAGGGAGAATGCCGAAAGCTGGAATTCTGGGCTGGAAAAGGAGCAAATATTATAGACCTATTCTGCACAACTCCAAAAGTCCTGAAACTCCACGGAAGTTCTTTTCGGAAATAATAAAAAATACTGAGCGAAGAAAATACTAGAGGGGGCCCACACCCTGGCCACGAGGGTGGGGGCACGCCCTACCCCCTGGGAGCGCCCCCCTGCCTCGTGGGCCCTCTGGTGGCCCTCCGTGCCCATCTTCTGCTATATGAAGTCTTTCGTCCGAGAAAAAAATCATAAGCAAGCTTTCGGGACGAGACTCCGCCGCCACGAGGCGGAACCTTGGCGGAACCAATCTAGGGCTCTGGCGGAGCTGTTCTGCCGGGGACACTTCCCTCCGGGAGGAGGAAAATCATCGCCATCGTCATCACCAACGCTCCTCTCATCGGGAGGGGGCCAATCTCCATCAACATCTTCACCAGCACCATCTCCTCTCAAACCCTAGTTCATCTCTTGTATCCAATTCTTGTCTCTAAGTCTGAGATTGGTACTTGTAGGTTGCTAGTAGTGTTGATTACTCCTTGTAGTTGATGCTAGTTGGTTTATTTGGTGGAAGATCATATGTTCAGATCCATTATGCATATTAATACCCCTCTGATTATGAACATGAATATGCTTTGTGAGTAGTTACGTTTGTTCCTGAGGACATGGGAGAAGTCTTGCTATTAGTAGTCATGTGAATTTGGTATTCGTTTGATATTTTGATGAGATGTATGTTGTCTCTCCTCTAGCGGTGTTATGTGAACGTCGACTACATGACACTTCACCATTATTTGGGCCTAGAGGAAGGCATTGGGAAGTAATAAGTAGATGATGGGTTGCTAGAGTGACAGAAGCTTAAACCCTAGTTTATGCGTTGCTTCGTAAGGGGCTGATTTGGATCCATATGTTTAATGCTATGGTTAGGTTTACCTTAATACTTCTTTTGTAGTTGTGGATGCTTGCATTAGGAGTTAATCATAAGTGGGATGCTTGTCCAAGTAAGGACAGCACCCAAGCACCGGTCCACACACATATCAAATTATCAAAGTACCGAACGTGAATCATATGAACGTGATGAAAACTAGCTTGACGATAATTCCCATGTGTCCTCGGGGGCGTTTTCCTTCATATAAGAATTTTTCCAGGCTTGTCCTTTGCTACAAAAAGGATTGGGCCACCTTGCTGCACCTTATTTACTTTTGTTACTTGTTGCTCGTTACCAATTACCTTATCACAAAACTATCTGTTACCGATAATTTCAGTGCTTGCAGAGAATACCTTGCTGAAAACCGCTTATCATTTCCTTCTGCTCCTCGTTGGGTTCGACACTCTTACTTATCGAAAGGACTACGATAGATCCCCTATACTTTTGGGTCATCAAGACTCTTTTCTGGCGCCGTTGCCGGGGAGTGAAGCGCCTTTGGTAGGTGGAATTTGGTAAGGAAAAATTTATATAGTGTGCTGAAATTTACTGTCACTTGTTACTATGGAAAGTAATCCTCTGAGGGGCTTGTTCGGGGTATCTTCACCTCGACCAGTAGAGCAAAGAGTTGCTCCTCAACCTACTGGACCTACTGAAAATGTCTACTTTGAAATTCCTTCGGGTATGATAGAAAAACTGCTAGCTAATCCTTTTGCAGGAGACGGAACATTACATCCTGATGAGCACCTAATCTATGTGGATGAAGTTTTTGGATTATTTAAGCTTGCAGGTATGCCCGATGATGTTATCAAGAAGAAGGTCTTCCCTTTATCTTTGAAGGGAGATGCATTGACATGGTATAGGCTATGTGACGATATGGGATCATGGGACTACAAACAGTTGAAATTGGAATTCCATCAGAAGTTTTATCCTATGCATCTTGTTCATCGTGATCGTAATTATATATATAATTTTTGTCCTCGCGAAGGAGAAAGCATCGCTCAAGCTTGGGGAGGCTTAAGTCAATGTTATATTCATGCCCCAATCATGGGCTCTCGAGGGAAATGATTATTCAAAAATTTTATGCTCGGCTTTCTGACAACAATCGCTCCATGCTCGATACTTCTTGTACTGGTTCTTTTATGATGAAGACTATTGAATTCAAATGGGATTTATTGGAAAGAATTAAACGCAACTCTGAAGATTGGGATCTCGACGAAGGTAAGGAGTCAGGTATAACACCTAAGTTTGATTGTGTTAAATCTTTTATGGATACCGATGTTTTCCGTGAATTTAGCACTAAATATGGACTTGACTCTGAGATAGTAGCTTCTTTCTGTGAATCATTTGCTACTCATGTTGATCTCCCTAAGGAGAAGTGGTTTAAATATAATCCTCCCGTTGAAGTAAAAGCAGTTGCACCTATTAAAGTTGAAGAAAAGGCTATCACTTATAATGATCCTATTGTTCCTACTGCTTATGTTGAGAAACCACCTTTCCCTGTTAGATTAAAGGATCATGCTAAAGCTTCAACTGTGGTTAACAAAAGTAATATTAGGACACACAAACCTCCTAAGCAAGTTAAAGTTGAACCTAATATTGCTATGGTTAAAGATCTCTTGGCTGATAATATCGATGGGCATGTTATTTACTTCTGTGATGAAACTGCTAGGATTGCTAAACCGGTGCTAAAGATAAACATAGACCTGTGGTAGGCATGCCTGTTATTTCTGTTAAAATAGGAGATCATTGTTATCAGGGCTTACGTGATATGGGTGTGAAAGTGCGTTATATCGACTAGAGGGGGGGTGAATAGGCGATTTTTATGAATTCTTCACTGAGGAATTTGCCAGTGAGGAAATTCCTTAGTGAAGAACTACTTGCAGCGGAATAAGTACTCAAAAGTATGCATAGCAGAACACAAGCATGGTCATCATGATGAAATGAAGACAAGCACAGAGTACAGAAGCGTAAACACAGGATAGCACAAGATGAAGACAAACAGACTAAAGAAATTGAACTGAGGAAATTGAGAAAGTCTTCAGTCAAAGTCTTCAATCACAGATATGACAAGCACACAACACAGTAGTGAGGAAATGAAAGAGTTGAGGAAATAGAACCAGTAAGCTTGGTGAAGACAATGATTTGGTAGACCAGTTCCAACTGTTGTCTCAGTTGTACGTCTGGTTGGAGCGGCTAGGTATTTAAACCTAGGGACACACAGTCCCGGACACACAGTCCTCACCGTATTCTCCTTGAGCTAAGGTCACACAGACCTCGCCCAATCACTCATGGTAAGTCTTCAGGTGACTTCCAAACCTTCACAAACTCGGTCACTCGGCGGTCCACAATTTCCTCTTGGATGCTCTAGACCATGACGCCTAATCGTCTGGAAGAAGCACAATCTTCAAAGGTAACAAGCGTCGGATCCACACAGGATCAATCTCTTCAGTGATGCTCAATCACTTTAGGTTTGTGGGTGTTTGGGTTTGGGTTTTCCTCACTTGATGATTTTTGCTCAAAGTCCTCGGAGGATGGGATGCTCCCAAATGACAAGTGTCAGTTTCTCTCGGAGCAGCCAACCAGCTAGTGGTTGTAGGTGGCGGCTATTTATAGCCTAGGGAGCAGCCCGGCATGATAAGACATAAAATGCCCTTAAATGATATGACCGTTAGGTGGGTAGATATTTTGGGACAGCTGGCGCATTGCACAGCAACGGTCGGAAATTTGAGTATCAAATTCCTCAGGGCTATCATGTTCCTCACTGTGTAGGCAATCCGCACTGGCGAATTCCTAACTCCTCAGTCAGAACAAATTCCTCAGAGACCAGAAGAACTTTGTCTCTGTCACTGAAGAATATGACTGAACTGTATGAGATTTCCAATGGCTTCACTCGAAGGGATTGGTAGGTGTAGGATTTTGAGTTGAGCATCACATGGATATTTTTCCTTAGTATTTCCTCGACCCCCTTTAACAGTACGTTGTTTCCTATGACTCAAGAAAGAGAAAATGAAACTACGAAAACAAAAGTCTTCACGCTTCTTGTTCCTCAAGTGAATACCAAGTCTTCAAGGTCACACCAATTTCTTCACTTTCAAAGTCTTCAGAAAGTCTTCAGAAATCCAAAGTCTTCAGTCGAAGAACTTCATTTTTAGGGGTCGACTTTCACTGTAAATATCAAACTCCTCATAGACTTATAGACCTGTGTACACTCATATACACATTAGTCCCTTAACCTATAAGTCTTCAATACACCAAAATCACTAAGGGGCACTAGATGCACTTACAGGGTGCTAGTGCTAGTGCAATACCTATTTCCTTATACAAAGAAATTATGCATGATATTGCACCTGCTGAGATAGAAGATATTGATGTCACCATTAAACTTGCCAATAGAGATACTATTTCACCAATTGGGATTGTTAGAGATGTTGAAGTCTTGTGTGGGAAAGCTAAATATCCTGCTGATTTTCTTGTTCTTGGTTCCCCACAAGATAGCTTTTGTCCCATTATATTTGGGATATCCTTCTTGAACACTGCTAATGCTAAGATAGATTGCTAGAAGGATGTTGTTACTATTGGCTTGGATGATATGTCTCATGAGTTTAATTTCTCTAAATTTCGTAGACAACCTCGTGATGAGGAATTGCCTAGTAAAGATGAAATAATTGGTCTTGCTTCTATTGCCGTACCTCCTAGTGATCCTTTAGAACAATATTTGCTAGACCATGAAAATGATATGTTTATGAATGAAAGAAGGGAAATAGATGAAGTATTCTTTAAATAGGGAGCTATTCTGAAACACAATTTGCCTGTTGAAATCCTAGGGGATCCTCCTCCACCCAAGGCCAAGGGTGATCCCGTGTTTGAGCTTAAACCATTACCTGATACTCTTAAATATGCTTATCTTGATGAAAAGAAGATATATCCTGTTATTATTAGTGCTAACCTTTCAGAGAAGGAAGAAGAAAAATTATTGAAAACTCTGAAGAAGCACCGAGCTGCTATTGGATATACTCTTGATGATCTTAAGGGTATTAGTCCCACTCTATGCCAACACAAAATAAATTTGGAGAAAGATGCCAAACCAGTTATTGATCATCAACGGCGGCTGAATCCTAAGATGAAAGAAGTGGTAAGAAATGAAATACTAAAGCTCCTTGAGGCAGGTATAATCTATCCCGTTGTTGATAGTCAGTGGGTAAGTCCTGTCCATTGTGTCCCTAAGAAGGGAGGTATTACTGTCGTTCCTAATGATAAAGATGAATTGATTTCGCAAAGAATTATTACAGGTTATAGGATGGTAATTGATTTCCGCAAATTAAATAAAGCTACTAAAAAAGATCATTACCCCTTGCCATTCATTGATCAAATGCTAGAAAGATTACCCAAACACACACATTTTTGCTTTCTAGATGGTTACTCTGGTTTCTCTCAAATACCCGTGTCAGCTGATGATCAAGCAAAGACCACTTTTACTTGCCCTTTCGGTACTTTTGCTTATAGACGTATGCCTTTTGGTTTATGTAATGCACCTGCTACCTTTCAAAGATGCATGATGGCTATATTCTCTGATTTTTGTGAAAAGATTTGTGAGGTTTTCATGGACGATTTCTCCGTTTATGGATCCTCTTTTGATGATTGCTTGAGCAACCTTGATCGAGTTTTGCAGAGATGTGAAGAAACTAACCTTGTCTTAAATTGGGAGAAGTGTCACTTTATGGTTAATGAAGGTATTGTCTTGGGGCATAAAATTTCTGAAAGAGGCATTGAAGTTGATAAAGCCAAAGTTGATGCTATTGAAAAGATGCCATGTCCCAAGGACATCAAAGGTATAAGAAGCTTCCTTGGTCATGCCGGTTTTTATAGGAGGTTCATTAAGGACTTCTCAAAAATTTCTCGGCCTCTGACCAATCTATTACAAAAAGATATTCCTTTTGTCTTTGATGATGATTGTGTAGAAGCATTAGAAATACTTAAGAAAGCATTAATCTCTGCACCTATCGTTCAGCCACCTGATTGGAATTTAACTTTTGAAATTATGTGTGATGCTAGTGATTATGCTGTAGGTGCTGTTCTAGGGCAAAGAGTTGATAAGAAATTAAATGTTATTCAATATGCTAGTAAAACTCTAGACAATGCCCAGAGAAATTATGCCAGTACTGAAAAAGAATTCTTAGCAGTTGTATTTGCTTGTGATAAGTTTAGACCTTATATTGTTGATTCTAAAGTAACTATTCACACTGATCATGCTGCTATTAAATATCTTATGGAAAAGAAAGATGCTAAACCTAGACTTATTAGATGGGTTCTCTTGCTACAAGAATTTGATTTACATATTATTGATAGAAAGGGAGCTGAGAACCCCGTTGCAGATAACTTGTCTAGGTTAGAGAATGTTCTTGATGACCCACTACCTATTGATGACAGCTTTCCTGATGAACAACTGAATGTCATAAATGCTTCTCGTACTGCTCCATGGTATGCTGATTATGCTAATTACATTGTTGCTAAATTTATACCACCTAGTTTCACATACCAGCAAAAGAAAAAGTTTTTCTATGATTTGAGACATTACTTCTGGGATGACCCATATATTTATAAAGAAGGAGTAGATGGTGTTATTAGGCGTTGTGTACCTGAGCATGAACAGGAACAGATCCTACGCAAGTGTCACTACGAGGCTTATGGAGGGCACCACGCTGGAGATAGAACTGCACATAAGGTATTGCAATCTGGTTTTTATTGGCCTACTCTCTTCAAGGATGCTCGTACGTTTGTCTTATCTTGTGATGAATGTTAAAGAATTGGTAACATTAGTAGACGTCAAGAAATGCCTATGAATTATTCACTTGTTATTGAACCATTTGATGTTTGGGGCTTTGATTATATGGGATTGTTTCCTTCCTCTAATGGGTATACGCATATTTTAGTTGTTGTTGATTACGTTACTAAGTGGATGGAAGATATTCCAACTAGTAGTGCTGATCATAACACTTCTATTAAGATGCTTAAAGAAGTTATTTTTCCGAGGTTTGGAGTCCCTAGATATTTAATGACTGATGGTGGTTCACTTTTTATTCATGGTGCTTTTCGTAAAATGCTTGCTAAGTATGATGTTAATCATAGAATTGCATCCCCTTATCACCCACAGTCTAGTGGTCAAGTAGAATTGAGTAACAGAGAGCTCAAATTAATTTTGCAAAAGATTGTTAATAGATCTAGAAAGAATTGGTCCAAGAAACTTGATGATGCATTATGGGCCTATAGAACTGCATATAAAAATCCTATGGGTATTTCTCCGTATAAAATGGTTTATGGAAAAGCATGTCACTTACCTCTCGAACTAGAACATAAGGCATACTGGGCCATTAAAGAGCTCAATTATGATTTTAAACTTGCCAGTGAGAAGAGGCTATTTGACATTAGCTCACTTGATGAATGGAGAACCCAAGCCTATGAGAATGCCAAGTTGTTTAAAGAAAAAGTTAAAAGATGGCATGACAAAAGGATACAAAAGCGTGAGTTTAATGTAGGTGATTATGTATTGCTATTAGGGGTGGGCATATAAACCAAAAACCGAACGACCGAACCGATTTAACCTGAACCGAAGCCGAAGTGACCGAAACCGAATTGTTCGGTACTATGCTCGGTTAGCAATTCTGAGAAACCGAATTTTGTTCGGTGAATTCGGTCTGCACAGTCTGTCAACCGAATTGACCAAAGTACCGAGGCCTACCACCAACTATCTGGCGCGTCTCCATAAATTAGTTCCCATTTGTACGCTTTATGCTACCAGCCAACGAACATCAATTACCCTTGCAAAAAAATCAAATGAATTGATGGCGCTTTAATGTGATTGAGTGGCGAATAGTGCCATAGGCTGGCCGGCTGTCACGATCGTCCATGCTTCTCGTCACGTGTACTGGACGCCTGCCTGCCTTTCTTTTTTTATTGAACCTAGCCTAGGTGTTGTTTGTTGTTGCGTGCTGTCTCGCTCACACCCTATTTTTTTTCTTTGAGAATAACACGTGTTGTTATCTAGCCCACACAAACCATATCTCTTAGCCCAGCCGAGACAAATGAGTACAGCAGCCATCCCATCCGGCCAGCCCAATCTGCTAGCTGTTCGGTCTGTTCGGTGCAAAACCGAGTACCGAACCAATCAATGATGGCACCGAAGCCTCGGTTTTGTTTATTGCTAGAGACCGATCGGTCCATGTTTTCAAGGAACCGAGAAAATTGAAACACCGAAGTACCGAGCCGTTAGGTTCGGGGGAACCGAACGCCCAGGCCTAATTGCTATACAACTCTCGTTTAAGATTTTTTGCAGGAAAACTTCTCTCTAAATGGGAAGGTCCTTACGTTATCGAGGAGGTCTATCGTTCCGGTGCCATAAAAATCAATAACTTTGAAGGCACAAATCCGAAGGTGGTAAACGGTCAAAGAAATCAAACATTATATCTCAGGTAACCCTATAAATGTTGAAAGTAATATTATTGAAACCGTAACCCCGAAGGAATACATAAAAGACACTTTCCAGAACGTTTCACACTCCGAAAAGGAATAGGTACATGGTACGGTAAGTAAACTGACTCCAAAATAGTTCTAATGGCAAATTTTCTCCGTTTTGGAATATTTAGAAAAATAGGAAAATAAGAAGCAGTTCGGGAAGGACACGAGGCCTCCATGAGGGTGGAGGGCGCGCCCCCCTGCCTCGTGGGCACCTCGTGCGCTCTCCGGACTGCGTTTTCTTGCACGATACTTCTTTTGGTCGGTAAAAATTCATTATATAATCTCCCGAAGGTTTTGACCACCGTACCATGCAATTATCCTCTGTTTTTGTTTCGAGCTTTTTTTCTGACAGGACTAGATCATCATGACGTCTCCCAGCGCCCCCAAGGACAAGTTCTTCGAGAAGGTCATCAACCCTTACCTCGCGGAGGTGCTGCAAAACACTCAAACCATTGAGATGCGTGATGGGTTGCTGCACATCCGCGATGTTGAGGGACCAAGGAGGACCGGAAGCGTGGAGACAAGGCTCGAGGCAATGGAGCAACAAGTTTTCAAGTGCCAGGAGATGGTGGAGCGTGGACTTGACTCCAATCACATAATGATCACGGAGTTCACCAACAACCACAAGCTGGATGCCAAGGACATTGGGGAGGCCATCTTCAAGCTTCACGAGAAAATCGAGCACCTCCAAGCCCAAATCTATGACCTACAAAACCAAAACTGTGAGTATGAATATAGATTCAAGAGGATGAGTTTGGCTGCAGATTTAAGGATCCCGGAGACTCGATCATCCTTCTATGATGGTGAGCCTATGCCTTGGAAGATGGACGACAAGCCTACATCATCAACAACCCCTTCACCAGCAAAGGAGATATAATCACATGGGTATGGGCACTCCCCTTGGCAACTGCCAAGCTTGGGGCAGGTGCCCCGGTTCGTATCACCATCACACTCCTATCTTTACCATTTTTTAGTTAGATCCTTTTAGTAATATCTTGATCTAGTAGAATAAAGTTTTTGGTATGATCTAGTTTTGAGCTTTGCTTTATGATCCCTCTGTGTAATCGAGTCCGTGAGCTATATATAATAAAGATTAGTGTTGAGTCAAGGGCTTGATTATTTTGCCATGATCTTGAGGGAATAAAAGAAAAGAGAAAAGAATAAAAAGTAACAAAGAGATCATATTGATCTTATGGAGAGTGATGACTTCACATATAAAGAGTATGATGATTAAAAGTTGTTGAGAGTTGAAAAACATAGTTTTGGTCATCGTTGCAATTAATAGGAAGTAATAAAGAAAGAGAGGTTTCACATATAAATATACTATCTTGGACATCTTTTATGATTGTGAGCACTCATTAAAATATGACATGCTAAAGAGTTGATGTTGGACAAGGAAGACAACGTAATGGGTTATGTTTTCTTATATCTAAACTAAAGTATATTGTCATGGATCATCCAACATGTTGAGCTTGCCTTTCTCCCTCATGCTAGCCAAATTCTTTGCACCAAGTGGAGATACTACTTGTGCTTCCAAATATCCTTAAACCCAGTTTTGCCATGAGAGTCCACCATATCTACCTATGGATTGAGTAAGATCCTTCAAGTAAGTTGTCATCGGTGCAAGCAATAAAAATTGCTCTCTAAATATGTATGATTGATTAGTGTGGAGGAAATAAGCTTTATACGATCTTGTGATGTGGAAGAAATAAAAGCGACGGACTGCATAATAAAGGTCCATATCACAAGTGGCAAATAAAGTGACGTTCTTTCGCATTAAGATTTTGTGCATCCAACCCTGAAAGCGCATGACAACCTCTGCTTCCCTCTGCGAAGGGCCTATCTTTCACTTTTATCTTCTACCTTATGCAAGAGTCATGGTGATCTTCACCTTTTCTTTTTACATTTTATCCTTTGGCAAGCACCTTGCGTTGGAAAGATCCTGATATATATATACCCAATTGGATGTAAGTTAGCATGAACTATTATTGTTGACATTACCCTTGAGGTAAAAGGTTGGGAGGCGAAACTATAAGCCCCTATCTTTCTCTGTGTCCGATTAAAACTCCGTAACCACAAGTATTGCGTGAGTGTTAGCAATTGTGAAAGACTAAATGATAGTTGAGTATGTGGACTTGCTGAAAAGCTCTTATATTGACTCTTTCTGATGTTATGATAAATTGCAATTGCTTCAGTGACT
This sequence comes from Triticum aestivum, assembly GCF_018294505.1. NCBI lineage: Eukaryota > Viridiplantae > Streptophyta > Magnoliopsida > Poales > Poaceae > Triticum > Triticum aestivum. The sequence goes on from NC_057808.1 coordinate 569,069,668, forward strand.
GAGATTATAGTTTGTTAGTTCCCCACAAAGTTTCTGATTCATACTTTGCATTGTGAATAGATTATTACTTGAGCATAAGAAATCATATGACAACATCCATATATGTTGCTATTATAAGAATGATCATGATGCCCTCATGTCCGTATTTTATTTTATCAACACCTCTATCTCTAAACATGTGGACATATTTATCGTTATCGGCTTCCGCTTGAGGACAAGCGAGGTCTAAGCTTGGGGGAGTTGATACGTCCATTTTGCATCATGCTTTTATATTGATATTTATTGCATTATGGGCTGTTATTACACATTATGTCACAATACTTATGTCTATTCTCTCTTATTTTACAAGGTTTACATAAAGAGGGAGAATGCCGGAAGCTGGAATTCTGGGCTGGAAAAGGAGCAAATATTAGAGACCTATTCTGCACAACTCCAAAAGTCCTGAAACTCCACGGAAGTTATTTTTGGAAATAATACAAAATACTGAGCGAAGAAAATACCAGAGGGGGCCCACACCCTGGCCACGAGGGTGGGGGCGCGCCCTACCCCCCTGGGCGCGCCCCCCTACCTCGTGGGCCTCTGGTGGCCCTCCAGTGCCCATCTTCTGCTATATGAAGTCTTTCGTCCGAGAAAAAATCATAAGCAAGCTTTCGGGACGAGACTCCGCCGCCACGAGGCGGAACCTTGGCGGAACCAATCTAGGGCTCTGGCGGAGCTGTTCTGCCGGGGACACTTCCCTCCGGGAGGGGGAAATCATCGCCATCGTCATCACCAACGCTCCTCTCATCGGGAGGGGGGCAATCTCCATCAACATCTTCACCAGCACCATCTCCTCTCAAACCCTAGTTCATCTCTTGTATCCAATTCTTGTCTCTAAGTCTGAGATTGGTACTTTTAGGTTGCTAGTAGTGTTGATTACTCCTTGTAGTTGATGCTAGTTGGTTTATTTGGTGGAAGATCATATGTTCAGATCCATTATGCATATTAATACCCCTCTGATTATGAACATGAATATGCTTTGTGAGTAGTTACGTTTGTTTGTGAGGACATGGGAGAAGTCTTGCTATTAGTAGTCATGTGAATTTGGTATTCGTTCGATATTTTGATGAGATGTATGTTGTCTCTCGTCTAGCGGTGTTATGTGAACGTCGACTACATGACACTTCACCATTATTTGGGCCTAGAGGAAGGCATTGGGAAGTAATAAGTAGATGATGGGTTGCTAGAGTGACAGAAGCTTAAACCCTAGTTTATGCGTTGCTTCGTAAGGGGCTGATTTGGATCCATATGTTTCATGCTATGGTTAGGTTTACCTTAATACTTCTTTTGTAGTTGCGGATGCTTTCATTAGGAGTTAATCATAAGTGGGATGCTTGTCCAAGTAAGGACAGCACCCAAGCACCGGTCCACCCACATATCAAATTATCAAAGTACCGAACACGAATCATATGAACGTGATGAAAACTAGCTTGACGATAATTCCCACGTGTCCTCGGGAGCGTTTTCCTTTATATAAGAATTTGTCCAGGCTTGTCCTTTGCTACAAAAAGGATTGGGCCACCTTGCTGCACCTTATTTACTTTTGTTACTTGTTGCTCGTTACCAAGTACCTTATCACAAAACTATCTGTTACCGATAATTTCAGTGCTTGCAGAGAATACCTTGCTGAAAACCGCTTACCATTTCCTTCTGCTCCTCGTTGGGTTCGACACTCTTACTTATCGAAAGGACTACGATAGATTCCCTATACTTGTGGGTCATCACAGATGACAACAAGAAGGTGCAAAAGGCTCTATTTTAGAAGGATCCGGATATCTGTAGGATGAAGCAAGAGAGGAATCAACAGAATGAGTAGAGCAAAAGAAGAGGGAAAAGATATTTATTTGTAATATTGTGGTGTATGCAAGTGTTGTTCATGACAGACCAGGTCCACTCCAAGTAAAATATGGCTCTCCCAGGGCTTCATTCCCTGGGAACTTAGTATCTCTAAGTGATGTATGCATATAACTCCTCTTATATAGCCTACTTGCTTAGTGATTCTTTCCCTCTTGTGAATGTGACGACCAGAGCACTCATCCCCTCCTGGCTTTGCCGACGAGTCTCTAGATCTGACTCCCTCTGCCTACCACTCGGGCCGGGAGAGGGATCCAGGTGCCTCGTCGCTGGTCAGTAGTTTAGGTTAGGATTTTTTTCCCTCAAAGGGGCAGCGCTCAGGTTGACAACGACGCTTCATCTTCGAGTTGGTCTTTTAGGCTTCAATCCTCCTTGAGTTTGCTCGTTAGGGTGGAATCGACAGAGCTTCGGCGTAGATTAATGGCATCTCCTTGGGGTAGCGAGGTTAGGGTTTTCTCATCGTATGGGTGTGACAGAGAGAATGGGTGTCAAGTAAAGACCTCTCGGCTGTCATAGACAAGGTCGGGCCAGCTTCAGTAGGGGCGCGACGACAACGTCTTATCCTGGTGACAACGATGGTGATTGTTGGTGGTCTAGGTACTCAATGTATTTTTTAGGTTAATAATTACACCTGGGTACATAAACTTGGGTGACGATAACAAAAATAAATTTTAAAACCCATAAAAGTGGTACATTGTCTTTGATGCAGACTCAATTAGGCAGCAACCTCACCCAAAATAGCCACGTTGGGCGCCACATATAGCAGGAAAAGCCGGTTGAGCATGTGTTTTTTTAACGAAAAGACCCCTGCAATATATGCTAATTAACCCATGCCACTCTTCTCTTTTTTATCTCCTACTGAAGCTGGCCTAACAGCAATGGCGACGCCACACCCACTTCTTGTGTGCATGCCATGGAGGGAGGGTAGAAGGTAGGGCACTCTACTAGTCGTTGTGCACCCCTGAGAGGCGAGATCTACGACGGGAACAACAACGTCAACCAAGCTTTTGACATCGGCAGTGACATGGCTAGAAAATGGAGAATGACCTCATAGCTTCATTTTGGCTCCAAAAAAGCCATTAAGGTGCGTTCTTTGTTCGGTGCATGATGGTGTTCTGCTGATGTCAGTCATGAAATAGGTGGATGAGATTGGGTCATGTGAAATTGGCCAACATGATAGGGTTGAATCTGTGGGCGCAAAAATAACGCCGGTTCTTAGAGTGTGCAATGAAGGATTTGATGCAGGACGACGATTTCAGAGCTATCCATACGAGGTACTAAATCAGGTTTTTAGGTTTCACTGATTTTTTTACTGACTGGAAATTTGACTGAATGTGTCTCTACCATTTATATTTTATACGGGTTACACTCCTATGAGTACTTGAGGTGGACCGATGAAGAATGGTAAGGGAGAGCAAGGTTTGTGATTCACAAGCTTGCAGATGAAAACAAGAAGCTGCAAAAGGCTAGGCTCAGTTTGAGAAGGATCGGGATATCTGCAGGATGAAGCAAGAGAGGAATCAACATAATGAGTAGAGCAAAATAAGGGGAAGAGAGTTTTGTTTGTAATATTTGTGGTGTTTGCAAGTGTTGTTCTTTATGATGGGGTTTGCATTGCTTATTATGCAGTTTGTGTCATTGTAGATCAATGTATGCTGAAGAAGAATAAATGGAACATGTCGGGTTTCTCAAGTTGATTATGTGAAGTTTTTGTCCAAGGTGTCAATTGAGCAACTGTAGTTTGTTACTCGAATGAAAATTGAGGTAAATAGTAATTGGATAGAATTGCAAACTGAAAATGCAAACTAATTTGGACAGAATTGAAACCGAATTTACCCAAAGAACATGATTGCATCATACTAACTAATGGTACAAAAAGCCGTCAAATTCCTCAGTAGGGTAGAGAACGTAGCTAAAAGTATCAGATGAGAGTTAGCACGAGGGCTTTACCCAGGTTCGGGCCATCATGGTGAGGTAATACCCTACCTAAATGATACAACATCAAAATAATGTACCAATTTTATGGGTTTTTTTTGTATGGTTATGTTACCAAAAATAGCGCAAGTTTATGTGCTCCAAATGTAATTAACTCTTTTTATTATGTTTTGGGTGCCTTGTTTATATAATGAACCTTTATAATAATAGATTGGGGTCATTTTTAAGAAGAAAAAACTCCTATGGCCTCCTCGGATTTTGAACCTCAAGTTCGATCATAAAATTGACTTATAAAATATTAGGTCATATGCTAGTCACATGGCATAAATTTGAAATGTCTCTGTCAAATATTAGGTCATAGATAGTGTGAGTTTAATTAAATCACATACTCTTGTAGAGCAATTTGAATCTCACCCAAAGGAAGGCATTGCAACATATCTGATATTCATCAAAGACAGAGTACAGAGTACAGCGACAAAATTGTACAACCAAATGAAGTCAAATTCTTGAATTCACCATGAATAATCGACACTACAAAACAAACTCCTGGCTGGTGGGGGCAGCATCTCCTTATTCTGTAAACTCCAAGAAGAAAAACATTCTAATCTAAACCTCAGATGGAGTTGCACTGAAGAAGCCCTTATTCATTCTCTTTCTTCTCTGCGCCGCAACTCGCATATCTACACCTCGGCACACTATGTACACCAACAAATCCGACCTCAAATCTAACAAAACCGCCTCCTCCCGCAATCTCGGAATAAATCGGAGAACATATACAACCAGCCAGATAGATGAGGTGAGGTGAGGTGAGGTGAGATGCTATCTTGACCAGGGCCCTCCACCAAACTGCCTGAAGCAAGCAGCAGAGGAAGAAGGATGGGTCATTCCCTGTGCCCATTGCAGATTGCTGTCGACCTGACTGCCTGCCACATTATTCTGGGTGTACCCATACATGTCTGTGGATAAAGGAACCATGTTCTCAGCAACACCAAGAGGAGCAACTAGATTCCTCCTTCCTCCAAGGAGCAGCTGGTCAGAGCCCGGCGGGCGTGAAGATACCTGCTGCTTGTACTGGGACAGGACGCTCAGAAGGCTCCCGTCCCCGCCAGGCAGATCCTGGCCTAAAACGACGCCGTTTGATCCCATTCCAGACCAATTATTATGTGATGGTTGGTCCTCATCAGGGAACCAGCTGCGACTCTGATCCGCAGGCACGTGACCAGCAAAACTTTGGGGCTCGGCCATAGGAAAGCTGTTCTGAGTACAGAGCGTTGCACTGGGATACATGTTAATGTTGTTCTCAACTTGCTGCGAGTAAAGTCCGCTGTGCCTCTCACCAAGCAACTGCATCTGCTCTTGGGCCAGACCAGATTGAGCTAGGTGTCCGTTTGTCATGGAATGCAAGCCCATAGACTGTTTCATGCCGTTCACATGTCCCAGGGAATAAGAGGGGACCATTCCGACACCCTTCACGCCATTTAGGAGCTGCTCACCGTTTAGCTGGTTCGTGCTTGGTTGCAACAGAGATGCTGAATTGCTCATCGGTTGTGCAGCAGGAACACTGATTTGAGCTTGCTGTCTGCGTCTGTCATCTACCTCCAAGTCAATCAAACAAGTTGCTGGCCCTCCAGAGAGATGATGTTTGAGCTGCAGGGCACCTGATTGTGCATACAGATCATTCCCCGGAGGGTGGTAAAAGGAATCCACAGGACTTGCTGGCTGCCATAATTCTTTCTGGCATTTTGCAGGCCCTTTTAGTTCAGGACCTTTCGCATTATTTTGTCTGCTCGAAGTACTATCAGAGGGCATCATTGTAATATTATCAGTCTCTCTTTGATCAAGAATCATGCCATTCATCTCATTTTTATTGTCAGGTCCAGTTGAGGCACTCGGGTAGCACATGTTCTTCAAGTCGTCAGTTCGCTCATCGAAACCGCCATGAACATGAATAGGAAAACCTATATAGCCAGTCTTCTTGCAATCTTGAACTAGCATATTTGAGCTGTTGAGGCCTTGAATAGGTGAGATCGTGCCGCTGATGGCCTTGGGCTCCTGAGATTGCATATCTGCTTGGAGAGTTGTATCATTGCAGCTGGTGTCTTCCATATCATCATCTGCCATGCCTGGATCGCTCTGGGAGATTCCGTTCCTACAGCTTATATCCATAAGGGCTTCATCTTGCGCGTCTGAGCTGTCGCCACTTTTAGCACTTGTGCTGCTGATCTTTTCAACTTCTTCATCTTGCTCGTCTGAGGTACCCTGACTCTGGGTAGGTATATTCGTGTTATTCATGTCCATAACATCTTGATCTGTCACGTTTGGGCCGTCATGAGAGTCAGTGGATGTACCTGTATCACTTGTATCATTGCCCTCTTGATCTGTCGTGTTTGGGCTGTCATGAGAGTCTGTGGATGTATCAGTAGTATCACTTGTATCATTGGCATCTTCTTCATCTTCAAGACCTGCACTGCTAGTATTCCCGGATTGCGGCACATCCTGAGGCGAGTGCTCTACCGGTTCTTCCTGTCCATCTGAGGTGCCACCATTTCGATAAGCACCATCTTGTTCAACTTCTGCGGTTCTGACACCTAACTGCTCTGCCTTCTCATAAAAAAATTAGAAGGCAGATTGTTAGAAACTAATCATAACTTTTAAATGAATACATAATAAATAAGAAATGCTTTGCAAATTTTCATGTTTACCCGGCGCCTAAACCGACTGTGCTGCATGATTACTAATACATTGCCATCATAAAATTGTATAATGACCCATTGGGCAGCAATGTGTATTAAAAAACCTGCTATTCTTGTGCACAATAGATGTATAGCTGTACCAAATACTATCAACAGCACGTCTTTTGAAGCAAGCATCTACAACCTAGTCCGGGATTTGTTAGAGATGCACGTGCAAGCAGTTTGACATCATGTTCGCTCAACCCATCTAAGCGAAAAATCCGGTTCATTTTCATATACAGAAGTTAAATTCCACGTCATGTTCTTCATATAAAAGTAGAAGTGCTCAAAATGGTAAGGCATAACAAACCTTTTCCACCTCAGACATATTCCTTTCTGCAATTTCAAGGCACAATGACCTCCTTAATTTCTCAGCAATCAACTTCTCTTCCCGTCGGGCCTTGAAAGCAGCAGGGAGTTCTTTACATGACAGAATGACCCTAGCATGGGTATAGTTTGACGTAAGAAAAGACCCATCAAAAGTAAAAACAGACAAAATTAAGATATTATTACTGACCAATGATCGTGCAGTTTCTGTTTCTCATCCTCCATCAGTGTCTCATATGGTTTCACATGGAAGTTGTCAATATCACCAATAACACCAACAAGATGTCTTGTCTGAATGCCATCACCAGATTGCTTCATTCTCTTAACAAGATCATGCTGAGCCCTGCTGACCTGAATAATAGGAACACCAAAGTAAATCTGTGATTCCAGATCAGCATAACATCAGCAGTACACTAAAAACAATTGCTGGTAGATACATCCAACAATATGGCATCTTCCTAAGGGAACATGATATATTACTATCGCTGTGGCTAATGGGTGCAACAATTAAAAAAATCAACATATTGTTCTCTAGGAAAACACTTCAGAAAACTGGATTTATGTCAGATCTAACGGTTACTTTAATCCTAAATGAATTCGATGCTACTGGGTTGAACAAGCAAATTAAAGCTTGACACTGCATTAGAAACAGAAGTGATATATGATTGCTTATATTATGTTAAGAAGAACTGCAATGGCTCGGACTTTATTTACATTTCAACTCCAGCATAGCGGAAGCAGAAATTTATTCTAAGCACCAAAAAGTTTACCTTAATATATGACATATACTTTGTGACGTCACCGTTTCGTACAACCTTCATGGGTATTGCATTCTTAGGAGCATTAGAAAATATGACATTTTCTCCGGATGACTGCCGGTCCCCTCGTCGCTGTTTAGCAAGGTTATCCCTACACGAGATAAGCAATAATAGGCTTCAAGTTAGAATAATCCAAAACACACGAGCTTTTCCTTTTGTAAGCGCCAATGGGAAGCAGTTGAACTATTAGTAGCAACTAACGAAGTATCACCAGGGTATTCAAACTAGTAACAAATATATGAGATATATATTTCACAAGATAACAAAAAAGGAAGTGCCAATCCAATGATAAATCCTAAAGGCTAGGTGGCGAGCCAGAAGCTTAAGGACTAAAAAGGAGCTCGAAAAGTTAGATGCTTAAAAAGAAACTTGCTTAAATCTCAGTGAATCATAAAACTATTCAAAGGTTGTTTGACAAGTGGGTCATTTTGGGGATGAAGGAGCAACTACCAATAAGACGTAGAAGCGAAAGCATTGAATAAATAAAATCTGAGGGAGAGAGAATAACCTGAACAAGCTTTTTGGATTGTCACAAGTCAACCATTTGTCCCTCCACCTCGTGACGGTATCAGTCATGCTGCATGGTTAGGGTGTTATTAAGAAGGGCATTGCAATATGAGCAGAATGGAGTAGATTATTAGCATTTTGACATACTCGGAGTGGTAGTTCTTCAAGTGTGCATGATATGCCTTCTTATCAGCTCTGATTTGCTGCTCCTTGTTAAGGACAGCATCTGGGTGAAGATCACCACAGCAAAGAGCAGAGGACCTGGAGTGCAACGGAAGCTAATGAGCACCCATATCCAAGAGAAACTGGGAAGTATGTAAGGAGGGAACCGCCAAGCAGCAGAGAGAAATTTTTTCTGAAGAGCAGCACCAGAGGCAGCAATACATTAATTTGGTAGTGATGCAATTACGTTCATGCATAAGAAAAAGGAACTGTGCAAGTAAAATTTGGTGCATGTGAGCTTCCTTTGTTGAATATATATAAATAATTTTCTTTTCTTTAAAGATATAGGTGAGGCACAAGAATCGCATCATACCAGTCATAACCTTATAACATTAAAAATGTGCAAGCCAACTAACTAAAGTTGTGTCATCGCAAAAAAAAAGAGTTGTTTGTTACACTGATAGTGGAGCAGAAAAAAAAATCATTATTGGTCATATGTATGAGGCAATTAAGAGTGTATGTATGGGGAGCAAAAGGTTGGTTTTAGATGGAAGAAAGAGGTTCCAATTCCAGTCTTGAGTGAAACTGGTCATGTTTGAGTAGAGTAAAGAAAAGGTAGGTATTGGACAAGACGTAGGCGTGGAATGTAAAAAGCTAGTGTAGTAGCAATTGTGAGTCCTTAACAGCAACAGGCATTGATATTGATATATAAAATACAAGCACCAAAAGCTAGTGAAGAGAGCATAAGTAAGAATGCTGCACAAAAAGGGATAATGAGCAGGAAAGCTAGCAATTGTCAGTTGCTAACACTTAGAGTAGTTAGCAGTCATGGGTAAAATAGTGACTAGTACTCTAGTAGTATAAATAAAATAGCAAACTGACTGAATGAAGACAGCAGAATCATCCGAAGGTCTGACACCAAGCAGTCAAGTCAAGTAAAAAAAGTAGGAAGGAAGGAAGGAATAGTAAGCAGTACTTGCCAGGTTACAAGGGGATTCCCAAAGTGGTGATTTTCCCCGGTGAGCAAATCCTGCACTGCTTCCTCGGCGTCGGACCCTGCCGGAAGAAACCGAGCAAGGAACCTCCTGTCGGCCTCCGTCAGGCAGGCGTCCCAGACCTAGGAAAATAGCAAAGCACCCACCCTCAGCATCCATCCATCCATCCATATACCCATCCATATACCCATCCATATACCCAGAGGGATTAGTACTATTACCTGGTAGAGGGAGAGGGAGAGGGAGAGGGAGAGGGATTAGTACTAGTACCTCGTAGGAGAAGACCCCACCGAGGAGAGGGATGTCGGCGAGGGAGAAAATCCGCCTGGGGACGGTGGCGACGTCGGCGAGGGTGCGAGGGGCGCGGGGCGGGGAGTCGAGGAAGGGCGCGAGATGGCGCCAGGGGATGCCGATCTGGTCGTCGGCGGGGAGGGCCCGCCTGGCGCGGTCATCCCAGCGGAGGTGGATGTGGGAGCTCAGGGTGAGCAGCGGGGAGCGGGGCGGCTGCTCGATGTGGGGCCTGGGCCGCTTGCTCGATCTGTGCTGCTGCTGGTGGTGGTGGTTGGGCGGGGGCGCGTTCGGCGGCCGCTTCCTCGGCTGGCCGGCTGACATCTCACCCGTCTTTCGCGGGGCGGCGGCGGCGGCGGGGGGAGTCGACGGCCGGGGGGGTTGGGAGGGGAAAGAGGGGAGAGGACGAGGGTTGGACTCTGATGATGAGGATCCCCTCCCTACCCCTACCCTCCCTCCGCTGCTGCGGCGGCGTTGGTGGGTTTGGATGAGGGATTATCCGCCGTCCGATCCCATCCAACATCCAACATCTCTATCCCGACGCCGTCCGATTCTTTTCTTTTCTTTTCTTTTCTTTTCTTAACCTAGCCTAGCCTAGCCTAGAAGATACTCGTATGTGTATCCGTGTAGGAAGGAGTGCTAGCTCAAAAAAGGATATTGTTGTAGCTCGGATTAATTTCACAAAATAAATATAGTAACACATTATTTATTATCAAGCTATTATCAGAAGATATGAAGATGGCGGTTCATGAAGCAGGCTTATTGAAGGCCCAAGACCCAAAGGCGACTTAAGGCCTAAAGGGATGAGCCGCCATATGTTTAACTTGTACTGTAAGGCAAGCTTCGTAGAAACCGAGCCGGTCACATTATTGTGAACCGACCGGATTCTGTAAGCCGCCGGGAATCAACCTGTATATAAAGGGGTGACCCGGCGGCGGGTTAACTCAAGAAACAACTGATCGAGAGCTAGGTCAAGCGTATTCGCTCCCTGGTATCAAAACCCAAGCAATACAACCTAAAGCAGGAGTAAGCTTTTACCTCGTTGAGAGGGGCCGAACCTGGGTAAACTCTCTGTATCTGTCGTGGAATAGTCACGGCAGATGCCTTTGTGAAAGGACTTAGTCGTGGAGCCATCGCAACTAGGAAGCTTAAAGGGGTTAAAACGGGACAAAGGACACGAGGGTTATACTGGTTCGGCCCCTTACGGTGAAGGTAAAAGCCTACTCCAGTTGAGGTGGAATTACTAGGGTTTCGATGACCAGGGAGCGAATCCGCTATGCCTGGCTACCGATTTGATGTTACTGCCCCTGAACCGCCGCTTGGGTCGTCCCTTTATATAGAGAGGTTAACGCCCAGCGGCTCTCAGAGTCCCGGCCGGCTTATAAACAGTGTCCGGCTCGGACTCTTAACTATTCTTGCCTTACACTACAAGTCATGCCATAACGGCGGTTTAACACTACGGGCCTTAAGTCGCCTCTGGGCCTTAGGCCCATTACTAAACCGCCATCCTTAATCTGTCCTTGGGCTTCTGAATGAAGAGCTGTCGCAACGTAACCCGGCCCATCCTGGGCGGGTTACACCAGTAACTATATTCCTAACATTAGGCCCCAGATTGATTTGAATCGGTTCATGTCAATCTTCAATACTTTAAGAAAAAATCTTCTGGCTTTTGTTTGCGCAAAGGCTATAACCCGTCATGACGTCATCTTCTGGATTCTTGGTAACCCGCCGTGACGTCATTCTCCATTAATGCACGTTCTGCCCAACGTATCTCAATGGATCCTTATCTTAATAACTATCCCGAAAATCGAGGCGTCTCTGCAGCTGGATAATCATGTCTTCAGCCTCCTCGTTTCTCGCGCCCACTTATCAGCCGTCCCTTACAAATAGGCACGACCGGGTCCTGTCTCATTCTCCCCTTTCCATCGTCTCCCTCCTCTCGACGTCTCAGAACCCGAGCTCCGCCGCCGCCACGCATCTCATCTGCACCAACCAAGGCCGCTGCATCGATCTGTCTTGACCAGAGAACCGCGGCGCACCTCCGCTGCTCATCAGCACCAGTAAGTCTTCGTCGTCCCGTACATTAGATCCGCATTAGGGTTTTGCGAGTTCTCTGTGTTCTTCATGGTTCCCCGCGATTCCTTCACAGTCCTTCCACAACGGTTTCTTTTGATTCGAAAACAGCACAGAACTCCTGCGGTAGCAGTTTCACACCCATTTTCAATACTAGCAGATCCCTTTTGCTTGCAAAAAGACCTCATTAGAGCTTATGAACTTCTCTGTACCAGTTTTTAGGTCTAGAAAATTTTCTTTTCTGGACGACCGTTTGATCCAAAATAATCACTGCAACCTGTGAAACTTGTTTGTGCAACACTTAGGCAAAAAACTGCATCTGTTAGCCATGGCGGCTCATATCACCGGCTTAAAAAGGCAATGCTTCATGAATATTCCGGATCATTCATAATAGATTTAAATAACTTAATTGCTCATGATATCCATGGCAGCTTAAATAACCTGACACAATTAGCCATATATATCATTAGGCCCCTTCATAAGCCGCCACCTTAAATACTGAACTGAAATTTTCCTCTGGCTTAAATTTGAACCGGAAACTTTATTTTGTCATAGGCTTTCATCCTTCACAATGCCGCCCAAGGCTCCCAAGGCACCCATTGCATGCAACTGGGTTAGATCCAACGTCACTGATAGCACCTTAGCTGATTTCGTGAAAACGGGTTACCTGCCAAAGAAAGAGGTCATGTCCTATCGTGCTCCTGACCCGTCCGAAGAGAGACCTCAACCCAAGGATGGAGAAGTTGTCATATTTGCTGATCACATGAGCCGGGGCTTTGCTCCTCCCGGCTCAAAATTCTTCAGAGATGTCCTGCACTTTTTCGACCTGCGACCTCAAGACATTGGACCCAATTCCGTGTCAAACATCTGCAACTTCCAAGTGTTCTGTGAGGTGTACCTTGGAGAAGAACCCAGCTTGCTACTCTTTAGAGAATTATTTTATCTGAACCACCAAAATGAATGTGCCAATGGGCCCAGCCTGGAGCTCGGTGGAATCTCAATCCAAACGACGGAGAGATTGTCTCTTCCCTTATGCTGAGCCGCCAAGCCACCCGAAAGATTGGAACCAGACATGGTTCTACTGCCAAGACACTTCTCCGGCTGATGAGAATCCTCTGCCCGGCTTTTGCGCCCTGCGTCTGGAATCAAATCACCCCTTGCCAGATAAATTATCTCAAGCTGAACGTCAACCATTTACTCCCACCATCAACAAGATCAAAGCTCTTCTGGGGAACGGGCTAAATGGCATTGATCTGGTCCGGGTTTGGATTGCCTGGCGGGTGATTCCTTTAAGCCGCCGCCCCGGCTTGATGTGCGATTACACGGGCCAGAAGGATGATCCTCTTCGGCACAGTCCAGACGACTTACCTGAGGATGTTATTGATGATACGACCAAGTCTCTTCTGAACGAGAGCCTGGCAGATTGCGGGAGAGTGGGCTTAAATCCTTTCTGCAAAGCTAACCCGGCTCCAGTGGTAAACCATTAACCTGAACACTTTACCTTCCATTTTAACGATTTCGTCTTAACTTTAAAAACCTTTGTTGTATTTTACAGGCTAATGATAAATTCTGGAAGGTCAAGTATGACCATGAAGCTGCCAAGAAAGCCAGAAAAGTTAAGAAAGCCGCCAGGAAAGCCGCTCCCCGTAAGAAGGGGAATAAACCTAGCGCCTCGGACCTGCTTCATCTGGAAGACACCTCCGAGTCAGAGGTAGCTCTTGACTCTTTAGGCCCCTTTTTTAACCATCTTATTGACATGGATTATCAGCAGGAGGACACCGGAGCAAGTCATGAAGCGATTGAAGAGGTAACTATAATTTCCTCCGGCTCCGAGCCTTTGCCGAGACAGAAAGTCCGAAGAGTAACCCGGAAAGTAAGATTTTCACATCCTTTAGCTTATCAAGATCCTGAATTTCTTTTGAAGCGACATATTTATGAGAGTCGGAGGCAGCCCCGGACCAGCAAAGATGCAGACCTCTCCTCCGGCTTACCCGAAGCATCAAGGAAGCGCCGGACTGAGGTTATCTCCGACTTATATTCTTTTCATCCTTTGGCGGGCGTCACTCGTCAACCACTCAATTCTTCTGACTCAAACTACCAGGGAACTTCACCTTCCTCCGGCGACTCAATGCAGTCCAGCTTGCCGGCTTTCAAAACCGCACCCGGGTAATGATGATCAGTTTATTTTGTGCTTATCTTACTCATGTTTTTGCACTAACCCTTTGACTTTCAGTGTACAAGTAAAGCCCAGCAAGAGGGCGAAGAAAAATAAGCCGGCCGAAGAGCCGGTCCTGGCTGATCCAGAACTTAGGATGGCTGCTCCTGATGCTTCTGCTCATGAGCCGCCGTCTGCACCAACTCCTGACGCTCCAACTCCCACCACTGATCCATCTACGGAACCAGTTATGGAGGGCTCTGAGAACCCGGAGATCCCTAGCCCGGCTCATCCAGATGATCCGGACGTTGAAATCACCCGGACAGAGTTTGTCGAACCGGGAAGACCTACCGTGTTGGCTAAGTGCTCTGACAAGGAAGAACTTCTGGAACGCCGCAGGGCCAAGCTGGACATCACTGAATTATGCTCGTCTGAGCATTGGAGATATTGTCTCTGGCTATGTTAATCAAGTGCACAACAGCCGGGATCTGGAAATTGATATGGTGAAACAAATACAACAAAAATCTGAGGTATGACCCTCTTGCTTACTCCATAGTTATCCTTACCATGCCAGCCCCCAAGTCTATTACTTATGATGAAATATGTTGTAGACTTAATACCGGCTTAGTAATCACTGCAAGAAAACCGGCTTATCTGGTAGCACTCAAGAGCCGGTTTAAACAACATATTTGAACCGGTCCTTACCTTGTTTTAATCAAGTAGTTGAGCAGCATTATGCATTAGCCCCCAAGTGCCAAGTACCTTTGCCTGCAAAGTGCTTGGGACTTATTTTCATGAACCGGCACTGTAAATAGAGCTCTTCAACATACATTAGCCCCCAAGTGCCAAGTGTCTTTGCTTGCAAAGTGCTTGGGACTTAATGTTGCATTATAATCACCCTAACTGTGACCCGGAATTTGTACAGGCCGCCTTTAAGCAATTTGAATCGGAGATCTCTGATTTAAAGAACCGCCTAAAGACTCAGGAAAGTGAAACCCAAAAGGCCAACTCCAAATTTGAATTCAGTGTATCTGCACAAGAGAAACTGAAGAAGAAGTTTGAAGCAGAGAGAAAAGCCTGGGCGGATGAAAAAACTGCTTTGCTCAGCCGGGCCAAACAAGCGGAGGCCACTCTTGCTGAAACAACCGCCGAGCTATCCGGCTTAAAACGCCATGTATCTCAGATGGTCTCCGCAATCTTTGGTAAGTTACTCTGTAAGTTTTTAGCTAGTTTACATCTTTCATTTCCCATAAGTATCTCAATTGCCATCAGCTCACCTGACTTTGTGATGCAGGTCCTAGGAGTTCCAATCTCAACCAGAACGTGCTGACAAAACTGAAGGCGGTTTATACCTTGGTAGAGCAACTTTACACCGGGTCACAACGTGCCTTAGCTGTTGTGGCTCTGTCAAATGAAGTTCCTACTCATCTGGCGGATGTACTCAAGCGGCTTGCCATGCTTCCTCAATGCTTCCAAGAGTTGAGACGAGCTTCTACAAGAGCCGGAGCCATAGCCGCTCTGAGCCGGGCCAAGGCGTTTCTACCGGAGCTAGACCCGGCTGACATCGCCCTTGGGTATCCCAGTTGGAAGGAAGATGGCACTCCCTTTGACCAGAAGGACTTCGCCGCTTGCGTGAAGAGCATACGCCCTGTGGCCACTTTGATTGGTTATGATACAGACCTTACCAAATATCAACCGGGCTATGACGCGGAGAATCAGAGGATCCCAACACCTCGTTATGAAGCAGTCAGCCTGATTCCTCCAACTCGTAAGCACACCTTCGCCCTTGAAGTTGACCCGGCCGGGTTAATTGATGATGAAGCTCAATTTGAAGCCTTGAGTGGCATTGACTGGAAATCATCAACCTTCCAGGACATGGAAACAGCCGGAGGAGCGGAAAGGGATGAACCGGAAGCTTCAGCCCAACAGCACCTTTGATCTCTGAGGCGGCTCATGGTTATGCCTTAAAAACAATGCCTCACCTTTTGGACTCGGGGAGTCATGTAACAGAGTAGGACAAACACTTAATTTTGTCGTGCCATCGTGCACGTGTGTAGCGCTCAACACTGTTTAAGCTGCCCTTTTATATTCTTCCAGGTTATGCTTGATCCTCTGCTTTCCTTATGTTTAAAGAGCTGTCTTTAATTGTCCTGTATAGAAAACAAATCACAAGTCCCTAGGCGGCTTACCGCATGGAGAGTCATATATTTTACATATAATCGGGAATATGAATCAAAATCATAATAAACCGGTTCTCAATTATATCTTTGAGATAACCATAACAGCATACCTGCGATCCTTCAAGTACACTTCCAGTTTATGTAACCCAAATAATGAGGTTGAGAACTCAACTCCGGTTCACCAGCACATATAATGCTTATTATGTGCTATCAACGTTATTAATCAAGGTTAAGCCGGTGGAATAAGAACCACCCTTGAACACTTTTGATATGATCAAAAGAACTTGTTTGCAACAAAGAGATCTCAAAAATTTGGAGGCTTCTGATTCGAATACGACCAGAGAACCGTCCCAAAGGGGTTAAGCTAAGATTCGAATACGATCATATAGCCCCCAGTGGCTTTGGCGTTGCCGATCAAGAGGGTACCGACAGCTATGTTCTCTTTGGTTCGAATACGACCTATGTTTGAACAGGAAGCCCCCAAATGACCTTGAGAGTTGTTTAACGATGCTGATTCGAATACGATCCACGTCGGTTCCCAAAGGGGGTTGAGCTATGATTCAAATATGATCAAGAAACTCCCTAGTGAGCTCGGCAATATGCCAATCAAGTGGGTATCGACAGTTATGTTCTCTTTGGTTCGAATACGACCTATGTTTGAACAGGAAGCCCCCAAGTGATCATATTTTTAACGGCTAGATTCGAATACGATCATAAGCCGGATCAGCCTCCAAGTGACCATGTTATATTACAATGAAAATAACAATGACACATTTACCTTTGGAGGGGAAAAAAGGACAGAGGTCCTGCTTTATTATTTATCATAATATATACATGGCTATAGAAATATGTACATTATGAGAGCCGGTGCCTCAAGTGTAATAAGGCCGAAGATGAGCAATATTCCACGGCCGGCGGGTCTCCTCCTCCGACTTACGTGAATCTTTGTGCTCTCGAACATCGATGAGGTAGTATGACCCGTTGTGCAAGTTCTTGCTGACCACAAAGGGCCCTTCCCAAGGTGGGGATAACTTGTGTGCATCTGTTTGATCCTGGATGAGCCGGAGCACCAAGTCACCTTCCTGAAAGGTCCTGGACTTAACCCGGCGGCTGTGATAGCGGCGCAGGTCTTGTTGGTAAATCGCCGAGCGAGCTGCTGCTACGTCACGTTGTTCGTCCAACAAGTCAAGAGCATCTTGACGCGCTTGCTCATTATCCGCCTCGACATAAGACGCCACTCGAGGCGAGTCATGACGGATGTCGCTAGGGAGAACCGCCTCAGCTCCGTAAACCATGAAGAAAGGCGTGTAACCCGTAGACCTGTTAGGAGTAGTATTGATGCTCCATAATACAGAGGGTAACTCCTCCACCCAACAACCCGGCGTCCGTTGCAAAGGGACCAAAAGCCGGGGCTTGATGCCCTTCAAGATTTCCTGATTGGCTCTCTCAGCTTGACCATTGGATTGGGGGTGAGCTACTGATGAAACATCAAGCCGAATATGCTCTCGTTGACAAAATTCCTCCATGGCGCCTTTAGACAGATTGGTACCATTGTCAGTTATAATGCTGTGTGGAAAACCAAAGCGAAATATCACCTTTTTCATGAACTGAACCGCCGTGGCTGCATCACACTTACTAACTGGCTCTGCCTCAACCCACTTTGTGAACTTGTCAATCGCCACCAAGAGGTGGGTCTTCTTATCTTTGGACCTTTTGAAAGGCCCAACCATATCAAGCCCCCAGACTGCAAACGGCCAAGTGATTGGAATCATCCTCAACTCTTGAGCCGGCACGTGAGCCCGTCTTGAGAACTTCTGACAACCGTCACATTTATTGACCAAGTCCTCTGCATCAGCATGAGCCGGCAACCAATAAAAACCATGATGAAAAGCTTTGGCCACAAGGGATTTTGAGCCGGCGTGATGGCCACAATCCCCCTCGTGAATCTCACGTAAAATTTCTTGACCTTCCTCAAAGGAAACACAACACTAAAAAGCTCCAGTGACACTGCGATGATGCAGCTCGCCATTGACAATTATCATTGACTTAGACCGCCGGGTAATTTGTCTGGCCAAATTTTCTGTTGGGGAACGTAGCAGAATTTAAAATTTTCCTACGCATCACCAAGATCCATCTATGGAGTATACTAGCAACGAGGGGAGAGGAGTGCATCTACATACCCTTGTAGATCGCGAGCGGAAGCGTTCCAATGAACGAGGTTGATGGAGTCGTACTCGCCGTGATCCAAATCACCGATGACCGAGTGCCGAACGGACGGCACCTCCGCGTTCAACACACGTACGGAGCAGCGACGTCTCCTCCTTCTTGATCCAGCAAGGGGGAATGAGAGGTTGACGGAGATCCAGCAGCACGGCGGCGTGGTGATGGAAGTAGCGGGATCTCGGCAGGGCTTCGCCAAGCTTCTGCGAGAGGGAGAGGTGTTGCAGGGGGAGAGGGAGGCGCCAGGGGCTGTGGTGCTGCTGCCCTCCCTCCCCCCCCCCACTATTTATAGGAGCCCTGGGGGGGCGCCGCCCCCCTGGAGATCTCATTTGAGGGGGGGGGGGGCGGCCAAGGGGTGGCTTGCCCCCCAAGGCAAGTGGGGCGCCCCCCACCCCTAGGGTTTCCAACCCTAGGCGCAGGGGGAGGCCCAAGGGGGGCGCCCCAGCCCACTAAGGGCTGGTTCCCTTCCCACTTCAGCCCATGGGGCCCTCCGGGATAGGTGGCCCCACCCGGTGGACCCCGAGGACCCTTCCGGTGGTCCCGGTACAATACCGATAACCCCCGAAACTTTCCCGGTGGCCGAAACTGGACTTCCTATATATAATTCTTCACCTCCGGACCATTCCGGAACTCCTCGTGACGTCCGGGATCTCATCCGGGACTCCGAACAACTTTCGGGTTTCCGCATACTAATATCTCTACAACCCTAGCGTCACCGAACCTTAAGTGTGTAGACCCTACGGGTTCGGGAGATATGCAGACATGACCGAGACGCCTCTCCAGTCAATAACCAAGAGCGGGATCTGGATACCCATGTTGGCTCCCACATGTTCCACGATGATCTCATCGGATGAACCACGATGTCGAGGATTCAATCAATCCCGTATACAATTCCCTTTGTCAATCGGTACGTTACTTGCCCGAGATTCGATCGTCGGTATCCCAATACCTTGTTCAATCTCGTTACCAGCAAGTCACTTTACTCGTACCGTAATGCATGATCCCGTGGCTAACTCCTTAGTCACATTGAGCTCACTATGATGATGCATTACCGAGTGGGCCCAGAGATACCTCTCCGTCATACGGAGTGACAAATCCCAGTCTCGATCCGTGTCAACCCAACAGACACTTTCAGAGATACCCGTAGTGTACCTTTATAGTCACCCAGTTATGTTGTGACGTTTGGCACACCCAAAGCACTCCTACGATATCCGGGAGTTACACGATCTCATGGTCTAAGGAAAAGATACTTGACATTGGAAAAGCTCTAGCAAACGAACTACACGATCTTTTATGCTATGCTTAGGATTGGGTCTTGTCCATCACATCATTCTCCTAATGATGTGATCCCGTTATCAATGACATCCAATATCCATGGTCAGGAAACCGTAACCATCTATTGATCAACAAGCTAGTCAACTAGAGGCTTACTAGGGACATGGTGTTGTCTATGTATCCACACATGTATCTGAGTTTCCTATCAATACAATTCTAGCATGGATAATAAACGATTATCATGAACAAGGAAATATAATAATAACCAATTTATTATTGCCTCTAGGGCATATTTCCAACAGTCTCCCACTTGCACTAGAGTCAATAATCTAGTTCACATCACCATGTGATTAACACTCACAGGTCACATCACCATGTGACCCACATCCAAAGAGTTTACTAGAGTCAACAATCTAGTTCGCATCACTATGTGATCAACACTCAATGAGTTCTGGTTTGATCATGTTATGCTTGTGAGAGAGGTTATTAGTCAACGGGTCTGAACCTTTCAGATCCGTGTGTGCTTTACGAATATCTATGTCATCTTGTGGATGCTACCACGCGCTACTTGGAGCCATTTCAAATAACTGCTCTACTATACGAATCCGGTTTACTACTCAGAGTCATCCGGATTAGTGTCAAAGTTCGCATCGACGTAACCCTTTACGATGAACTCCTTTTCACCTCCATAATCGAGAAAATTCCTTAGTCCACTAAATACTAAGGATAAGTTCGACCGCTGTCAGGTGATCCATTCCCGGATCACTATTGTACCCCTTGACCAACTCATGGCAAGGCACACTTCATGTGCGGTACACAGCATAGCATATTGTAGAGCCTACGTCTAAAGCATAGGGGACGACCTTCGTCCTTTCTCTCTCTTCTGCTGTGGTCTGGCCTTGAGTCTTACTCAATACTCACACCTTGTAACACAGCCAAGAACTCCTTCTTTGCTGATCTATTTTGAACTCTTTCAAAATCATGTCAAAGTGTGCGTTCTTTGAAAGTATCATCAGGCGTCTTGATCTATCTCTATAGATCTTGATGCCCAATATGTAAGCGGCTTTATCCAGGTCTTCCTTTGAAAAACTCCTTTCAAACAACCCTTTATGCTTTCCAGAAATTTTACATCATTTCGGATCAACAATATGTCATTCACATATACTTATCAGAAATGTTGTAGCGCTCCCACTCACTTTATTGTAAATACAAGTTTCTAACAAACTTTGTATAAACCCAAAATCTTTAATCATCTCATCAAAGCGTACATTCCAACTCCGAGATGCTTACTCCAGTCCTTGGAAGGATCGCTGGAGCTAGCATACCTTTTAGCATCCTTAGGATGGACAAAACCTTTCTGATTGTATCACATACAACCTTTCCTTACGAAAACTGGTAAGGAAACTTGTTTTCACATCCATCTGCCAGATTTCATAAATGCAGCTAATGCTAACATGATTCCGACGGACTTAAGCATCGCTACGGATGAGAAAATCTCATCGTAGTCAACTCCTTGAACTTGTGAAAATACTCTTTGCCACAAGTCGAGCTTCATAGACGGTAACATTACCGTCCATGTCCGTCTTCTTCTTAAAGACCCATTTATCTCAATGGCTTGCCGATCATTGGGCAAGTTCACCAAAGTCCATGCTTTGTTCTGATATATGGATCCTATCTCGGATTTCATGGCTTCTAACCATTTTGTCGGAATATGGGCCCACCATCGCTTCTCCATAGCTCGTAGGTTCATTGTTGTCTAGCAACATGACTTCCAAGACAGGATTACGCATTACTCTGAAGTAGTACGCATCCTCGTCGTCCTACGAGGTTTGGTAGTGACTTGATCCGAAGTTTCATGATCACTATCATAAGCTTCCACTTCAATTGGTGTAGGTGCCACAGGAACAACTTCCTGTGCCCTGCTACACACTAGTTGAAGTTATGGTTCAATAACCTCATCAAGTCTCCACCATCCTCCCACTCAATTCTTTCGAGAGAAACTTTTCCTCGAGAAAGGACCCGTTTCTAGAAGCAATTACTTTTGCTTCCAGATCTGAAATAGGAGGTATACCCAACTGTTTTGGGTATTCTATGAAGATGCATTTATCCGCTTTGGGTTCGAGCTTATCAGCCTGAAACTTTTTCACATAAGCATCGCAGCCCCAAACTTTTAAGAAACGACAACTTAGGTTTCTCTAAACGGTGTCGTCTCAACGGAATTGCGTGGTGCCCCTTTTAAAGTGAATGCGGTTGTCTCTAATGCTTAACCCATAAACGATAGTGGTAATTTGATAAGAGACATCATGGTATGCACCATATCCAATAGGGTGCAGTTATGATGTTCGGACACACCATCACACTGTGGTGTTCCAGGCGGTATTAATTGTGAAACACTTTCCACAATGTCTTAATTGTGTGCCAAACTCGTAACTCAGATATCTCTATCACTACTGGAATCAGCTAATTTGCCATCTGCCAGCTCTTTGCCGTCTGCAAGCTGACGGCAAAGAAGCTCTTTGCCATCAGCTACACATAAACAGACGGCAAAGAAAAGGCTGACGGCAAAGAAGCTCTTTGCCATCTGCCAGCTCTTTGCCGTCTGCCAGCGGACGGCAAAGAATCTTTGCCATCCGCTGGCGGACGGCAAAGAGTGTGGTGGCCCCCACCCCCCGCTCGTTTAAAAAAATCCTAACGGCCCACCTCTTTGCCGTCCGCTAGCGGACGGCAAAGAGGCAGAAAGGCGGACGGCAAAGGCTGGCGGACGGCAAAGAGGGCACTTGCCTAACGGCAGGTACCCCCCGCCCGTTACTCACTTCGTCCTCGCCTCGCCCTTCTCCTCCCACCCCGCCGCCGCCGCCGCCGCCCGCCGCGCGTCGCCGCCCCGTCGCCCCCGCCGCCCCGTCGCCCCGCCGCCCCGGCTCCCCGCCGCCCCACCGCCCCGTCGCCCCCCCGCCCCGGCCCCCCGCCGCCCCGCGCCCCACCGCCGCCACGGCCCCCCGCCGCCCCGCGCCCCCCGCCGCCTCCTCCACTGCCCCGCCCCGGCCCCCCGCCCCCATCCCCCTCGCCGCCCCGGCCCCCGCCGGCCGGGCTCCCGACGCCCCGCCTCCTCCACCGCCCCGCCCCGGCCCCCCGCCGGCCGGGCCCCCGCCGCCCCGCCTCCTCCACCGCCCCGCCCCGGCCCTCCGTCGCCGGCCCCGCCCCGGCCCTCCCCCACAGTGAGCCCCTCCTCCCTCTTTTTTTTTCTTCTGTTTTTTTGTTTTTTTTGTTTTTTCTGTTTAAGTTTAGGTTTAATTAGTTTAGTTTTAATTAGTTTAGGTTTTTAGTTTAGGTTAGTTTAGGTTAAGTAGAAGGGGGAAGAAGAAGAAGAAGAAGAAGAAGAAGAGGAGGAGGAGGAGGAGGAGGAGGAGGAGGAGAAGGAGAAGAAGAAGAAGAAGAAGAAGAAGAAGAAGAAGAAGAAGAGGAGGAGGAGGAGGAGGTGGAGGAGAAAGAAGAAGAAGAAGAAGAAGAAGAAGAAGAAGAAGAAGAAGAAGAGGAGGAGGAGACACCCCGAAGCCCCGACCCCGAAACAGCACCCCGACCCCGACACGGCACCCCGACACCGACACGGCACCCCGACACCTACACGACACCCCGACCCCCGACACGACACCCCCGACACCCCGACCCCGAGAACCCGACCCCGACCCCGACCCCCGACACGACACCCCCGACACCCCGACCCCGAGAACCCGACCCCGACCCCGACCCCCGACACGACACCCCCGACACCCCGACCCCGAGAACCCGACCCCGACCCCGACCCCGACCCCGACACCCCGACCCCGAGCCTGACCCGACACCCCGACCCCGACACCGACACGGCACCCCGACCCGGCACCCCGACCCCTGACACCGACACGACACCCCGACCCCCGACACGACACCCCCGAGACCCCGACCCCGAGACCCCGACCCCGACCCCGACACCCCGACCCCGAGCCTGACCCGACACCCCGACCCCGACACCGACACGGCACCCCGACCCCGACCCGGCACCCCGACCCGACACCCCGACCCCGAGACCCCGACCCCGACACGGCACCCCGAGACCGACACGACACCCCGACCCCGACACGGCACCCCGAGACCGACACGACACCCCGACCCCCGACACGACACCCCCGACACCCCGACACCCCGACCCCGAGACCCCGACCCCGACCCCGACCTCGACCCCGACCCCGACACCCCGACCCCGAGCCTGACCCGACACCCCGACCCCGACACCGACACGGCACCCCGACCCGACACCCCGACCCCGAGACCCCGACCCCGAAAAGGTGTTCTTTGGCCTTCCAGAAGCCGACGGGGTCATATATTTGTGAATTATTAGTTAGGTCATATATCTTTCGATTTTGTTATGAAAAACATCATATATAATTGTGTTGATCGGGTAGTTTTAAATGTGCAGTTGTTTCATCGCTGCGAGGTTTGGTGTTCGACGACCTCGCCGTGCGTTTGACGAGCTCTGCCCCTTCGTTCGTGGGTGAGCACAAATGACATGTCCTCCTCCCCCATTAATTATTTGATCTATTCCGATGAAACTTGATAGCTAGATATATATGTGTCTTGAATCATCAGTATGCGTAACCAATATGTGTCTCCCGTTCGAAAGCGTCATAGTTATAAATATGCATGCATTTGCATATTTATAACCTTGATTCTTTCGAATTGTCCAACGCTATCCATGGACAGCCCGAGTATGTTTAGATTGGGTTCGTTTTCCCATATGCTTTGCTCCGGATCCGACGCATAAATTTCGTCAGTGCCTCCCCTGTTGTTCTCCGGGTACACATCCTCTCTGTTTATTGCAGAGACGTGTATCAGGAGAACAGCGGGGAGGTGCTGCCGAAATTTTGCGTAGGATCCGGGGCATAGCATGGGAAAATGAACCCAATCTAAACATACTCGGGTGGGATTAGGACCTATCATTACCTATTAGAGTGTAGGTTGCATGGACGTAATAAAATTGACAAAGTAGATCAACTGATGAATACATACATGGTGAATTATATATATATATATTTGTTGTGTGTCTAGTAGCTCTGAAAGTCAAGATGAGTGATCGTGCGTGGATGTACACCGGTCACACTGGTCAGAACAAATGGAGCACTGAATGGTTCACAAAAACCAAGGGGTTTGTGCGAGCCGCATTTGCAAATGGCCAGAGGAAAACCTGGTGCCCCTGTTTACGGTGCGGCAATTGGGAAAAGAGGACAGAGGCTGAAATGGGCAAACACCTGCAGAAGAGTGGTTTTACGCCCGATTATACGGTGTGGACATTTCATGGTGAGTCTGCCCAACGTGACCGAGCTGAGGTGGATCGTCGTCGCACCGACGAGCATGGTACCGGTATGGAAAACATGGTGCAAGACTTTGATGATGCTCGGGATTCGGACGAGGAGATGGAGGAATCTGCAAAGGCCTTCAATGAAATGTTGGAGTCTTCAAAACGTCCGCTCCATGAGCACACTGAGCTTTGTCAGTTGGATGCCATCTCACAAGTAATGGCTCTGAAGGCTCAGTTCAACTTGGGCAGAGAATGCTACGATGCAATGATGACAGTATTTGGACGCTTTCTACCCAAAGGCCATGTAATGCCTGCAAACCTGTACCAGTCGGACAAAATCCTCCGTGCACTGAAGATGCCCTATGATAAGATACATGCCTGTGAGAAAGGATGTGTCTTGTTTAGGCTTGACTATGCGGACTTGAACTGTTGTCCCATTTGCAAGTCTTCCAGGTATGTTGTGGTAGACAACGGTATGGGTGAGAAGACACAGACCAAAATCCCCGTTAGTGTTCTTCGGTATATGCCAATCGTACCAAGACTTCAACGTCTTTTCATGGTCGAAGAGACGGCCAGACAGATGACATGGCACAAAACGGGCAAAAGAACCGAACTAGATGCAGATGGGAATCTGATGATTGTACACACATCGGATGGTGTTGCGTGGAAAAAGTTTGATGAATTACATGGTGACAAAGCGGCAGATCCGAGGCATCCTCGAGTCGGCATCAGCACGGATGGGTTCAGTGTGTTTGGTATGACGGCAGCCCAATACAGTTGTTGGCCCGTATTTGTCTTTCCACTCAATCTCCCCCCCGGACAGATTATGCAAAGAAAGAACATTTTCCTGACGTTGATAATTCCAGGGCCCAACTATCCGGGGAAAAATATGAATGTGTACATGCAACCGCTTAAGGACGAATTGCAAGAAGCCTGGGATAATGGGTTCAAGACATACGATGCCTATAGCAAACGGAACTTCATAATGCGTGTCTGGTACATGTACTCGACGCATGACTTGCCGGCGTATGCGCTATTCGTTGGCTGGTGTGTGCATGGAAGGTTCCCGTGCCCCACATGCAAGGGAGCTCTTGAGTTTCGTTGGCTTCAGGCCGGTCGCAAGTTTTCTTGCTTCGACATGCATAGAGAGTTCCTGAATCCTCGCCATAAGTTCAGGAAAGACAAGAAGAACTTCATCAGAGGTAGAGTTGTCAAAAACTCTGCACCACATGCATTGACAGGCCAACAGACCCTGGATCAGTTAAACGCTCTCGAGCCAGATCCCGAGCGTCCAGGGTACTTCAAGGGGTATAATTCTAAGCACGCCTGGACTCACAAAACATGCTTATGGGATCTGCCTTACTTCAAAGACCTCCTTTGCCCACACAACATCGACGTGATGCACACTGAGAAGAATATCGCCGAGGCACTTTTTGGTACATTGTTCGGCATAGATGGGAAGTCAAAGGATAATACTAAGGCTAGAGTCGATCTGGAGGCGCTATGTGATAGGCCGTTACAAAACATGAAAGAACCGAAAGGAAAGCAGAACTGGACGAAGCCAAAGGCATGGTTCAATCTTGGAAGGCCGGCTATGAGGGAAATTATCTTGTGGGTGAAAATGCAGTTGATGTTCCCCGATGGGTATGCAGCGAATCTACAGAGGGGAGCCAGTCTTGATAAATTGAAGATATTTGGTCTCAAGAGTCATGATTGGCACATATGGATTGAGCGGGTAATGCCGGTGATGTTGCGTGGCTTCATCCCTGAGGATGAATGGCTAGTACTGGCAGAACTCAGCTATTTCTTCCGTGTTCTTTGTGCGAAAGAACTATCGCCTGGCGTGCTAGAAGAAATGGAAGAGTTGGCGCCGGAGTTGATCTGCAAGTTAGAGAAGATCTTTCCACCGGGCTTCTTTAATCCAATGCAACATTTGATTTTGCATCTCCCGACCGAGGCAAGATTGGGGGGGCCCGTGCAAAATCGTTGGTGCTACCCAACTGAGAGGATGCAGAAGACGCTTCGACAAAAATGTAAAAATAAACGTAGAATTGAAGCATCGATGGCTGAGGCATTCATCACTGAGGAGGCGGCAAACTTCGTGACAGCACACTACGAAGCCAAAAATCGTCATTTGCATAATCCGAAGCCTCGGTACAATGCTGACGACCCTAAAAAGGGTGGATCCAACCTCAGCCTATTCAAAGGGAATCTCGCACCAGCCAGTGTTTCAAATCCAGTATCTTTGGATAACGAACAATGGCGGACCATTTCGTTGTATATCTTCAACAACCTGATAGAAGTGCGGCCGTACATCGAGTAAGTTCTCGGTACATAGTTTCGCAACTTCTATTTCCTTTGAACTGCTCTTATTCCTGGATATTTCATACAGTCGATACGTCGCCTTATTCTCGTATGGAGCGGTGATCCAAAAGGATTCTGTCGAAGAGTATGAGCTTCTCGCAAAGCAAGGTGGCGGCTATCCCGGTTTCATCTCTTGGTTCAAACAAACGGTAATTTCTATTAGACTTGTAGGCTAATTTGTAGGCGGCTATCCCGGTTTCATTCGCTAATTTGTGCGTAATGCAACAATCCTTTCATATTAAACTTGTAGGCTAATTCAGAGTCTATGGACGCCGAATTGAGACAAGTCGCTAATGGTTTTGACTATAAGGTCCGTTCATTTGACAAATACGACATCAACGGGTATCGCTTTCGTACCTATGGCAAAGAGCTATCTATGGCCGACCGAAAGTCTACAAATTGTTGTGTATCTGCTATCGGCGAAGGAGGTACCGAGTATTATGGGAGAGTTGAAGCAATTTATGAACTTCTATTCTATGGTGAAAACCCACCGAATGTCGTAGTCTTCAAATGTTATTGGTTTCAGCCGAAGGAGACTAGAAGAACTCATGAACATATAGGGCTAGTTGAAATCAACCAAAGCACCCATTTAGATGTTCCTGATGTCTATATTACGGCTCAACAGGCGACCCAAGTATTCTATCTACCGTGGGCCTGCCAAACTAATCCAAATCTGAAAGGTTGGGATGTCGTTTATGAAGTGCCGCCACGTGCTAGACTATCTCCCCCAAAGGAAGAGGATTATGAACCTCACATTAACCCAGACACATATGAAGGAGAATTCTTCCAAGAGACACGTCTTTCCAAAAAGCGTTTCAAGAACCGCTATACTTCACCCCAAAACATTGAAGTAGACAGTGACAGTGAATCCGACATCACCCCAGAGGAGGAACAAGAAGAGCCGGAACAAGAAGAGGTTACTGCTGCGGATGACCTGTCATTGCTTGACCGATTACGTCAAGGTGGCCTTGCACATGTTGATGCCACTGAACCCTATGAGCCCGTCATTGATTATAGTGATGATGATGATTATGCATTTATTGATGATACTGATCGAGATTATTAGTAGTGTCAGGTATTAAATTTTTTAATGTTGTACTTGATGATGATACACTTAAGTGATACACATATTATTATTCATGTCGGTCTTTTTTTTATGTTGTACTAATTTCGTTTACTGTTTGTCATGGCAGGTGTTGAAAGATGGTGGGCGCTGGTCGGGAGCGCGCCAAGGCCCCTTCTTCCTCGGCGCGTGGTCTGAGGTCTTCGATTCCAGACGTACCTCTTCGCCGAGCGTTGCTGGACAGTATGTCCACACCGCCGGGCCCTTCTTCGTCCACCGCGGTGCCCAGCAGGGGACGAGGTAGGAAGAGAGGAGGTGGGGCACGTGGTCGCGGGAGAGGAGGTAGGGTGACTCCTAGGGCGCCTTCCTCGCCGCCACCCCCAGCTGTTTCACCCGAGCACGTGACTGCTAGGGTGGACTCGTCCGAGGAGGAGGCTACACGGACTCCGGTCCACGAGCCTCCGGTCCACGGGTCTTGGGCCCACGAGCCTCGGGTCGACTGGCCTTCGGCCCATGAGAGTTCGGCCCACGAGACCCCGGAGGAGCACACGTCCGGATGGGGTACCTGGCCGGATCAGCCCGAGGAGCCGAGTGGCCATGCTGATGATGGCGGGGAGCCGACTGATCTTGAGGAGGAGGGTGGCACCGTCTACCAGCGTGGTGCTACACGGCTCCCGTCCGTGCCGGCGACCCGCGAGCAGAGGTGGTTGATCTTCCCTGATGGGGAGAGGTACGTAAGTGCATTTAATATTTTTGTACCTTCTGCATTCACGTTTCTTCAAATAACTAATGCGTTGGCCTTGTCATGCTGCAGGGGTTGGGACCACCATCATAGTGTCCGCCGGCCCAACTCCGTCCTTGGAGTTCTTTGCCGGCAAAACTTCCCGGGGTTTGTCACGTTGCCTGGTGAGGGTCGGCTTCCAGAGCTTGGGTTGAGCTGGGAGCACTACGTGGCTGCCCCGGCCCCGCCGGATGTCATTATCGACGGTGTCGTGTGCGACACGAGGGCAGACATGGTGATCAGGACGTTCTGGGTAATTTCTCCTTTACACATTTCAAAATCTTCAACTAGCTAGTTATTAATTGTACTAATCAATATTGTCTCATTTGATTGCAGACATTCTATAGGTGTGAGGAGGGATACGAGGAGGACTGCGCAAATGTTATCCAGAACGTCTGCAAGCGCCTACTCCAGAACTTATGGCACGAGGCTCGGGTGCAGGCTGTTCGAGACTACTACGCCTTGCGTGGTATCAAGAAGACCAAGCCGGCGTGCCGCGATAAGTTCCTGAGTAAGGAGCAGTACATGAAGGTAATTCTTAAGGCCTTCTACTTAAGTTCCTTCATTTAGTAATTCTTAGCCGTAGCGCTCAAGTTTCTATTTGCTAACTTAGGCGCCTCCGAGATGGTGTGCGGATCGGATGGATTGTTGGGAGGTGTTGGTCGATGAGTGGTGCTCACAAGAATGGCTAGCCCTCCACAACCAGGCCAAGGACAAACGCGCCCAAATGGAAGGTGTGCCACACCATCAAGGCAGCTCCAACTTATATCAGTTCGGGCGTAACTGGGTATGTGGTTTGCTTCATGATTCATGCAATTCATTCATCATGCTAGCTTGAGCCCTTTAATTACTAATTTTCATTGTTTCTCTCTTTCAGGCACGCCACAATAAGGCGGATAAGGTGCCAGAGGTGTACGACCTGTATGCCATGGCCCACACTGGCTCTTACAAGAAAGTCAAGGCTTTCTCTCAGTCTGACCTCGATGATGCAAACAACTTCACCAACATCTCCTCCCACAACAAGCTCGTGAGATATAGAGATGAGGGGAAGGCGAGGAAAGGGGAGGACTTTAACCCGAGCCAGGGTCCCATTGATCCAGAGCTGGTGATGATATCTGGTGGCGGGAGGTCCCATGGCTCCATAGCCATTGGAGATGGACTTATCCGTTGTCCTAGCACTCTCCCGGAGATCAAGGCGCGCCAGTCGAGCTCCGCTCCTGAGATAAGGCCTCGTGAACGGCCAGTGCAACTCGCCATCAAGGTTAGTGATACGTACTCAGTTATCTTTCTCCATTACATTGTGTGCGCTTCCATCAATGATTACAAATGGTCATGTGAGTGGTGTTGCAGGCTGCTATACAGACTGAGAGAGATAGAACGGAGAAACTTCTGGCGGAGGCGGCGGAGAGGCAGCGGGAGATGGAGGAGAGGACGAGAAAGATGATGGAGGAGGAGAGGGCACGGAATGACATGCAGGCAAGGGCCATGTACGAGCTCCTTGTGGTAAGTTTCTTCTGCAGATTACTTGCTAGTCTTAACATTTGAGTCTCATTACTAACTAGTATGACTCTGTTCTGAAAACCAAATGTGCAGTCTGTGTGCGAGAAGTCCGGTCAGCCCGCTCCGCCGATGCCAGTGATTGCTCCTGGGAGCACGGTGAGTTTAGTTTGAATGGACATTACTTGGTAGTCTTAACATTTGAGTGTCGTAATGCTAACGAGACATTGGAAATGATCTTTGGTGCAGCTTAACTCCAGAAACGCATCGCACGATCCTTCTCCAGGTAGCGGCACTAGCCACCCCGCTCCTACACCTCCCTGATCACGGTAAGTTTCTCTAGTGTTTTGCTTAACAAATGCATAAAGACCTAGACTTAGCTTTATTTCCTCCAATATGCTTACCATAATGACGTAGAGTTAGCTTATTTTCCTCCAAAATGACCCATTTTACCTAGGTTAGCTTATAAATGATGCAGTTCATCCAAGTTAGCTCAAAAATGACCCATTTTACCTACATTAGCTCCTAAATGATCCATTTTACCTACGTTAGCTTTAAAATGGCCCATTTCACCTAGGTTAACTCCAAAATGACCCATCTTACCTAGGTTATCTCATAAATGATCCATTTCAACTAATTTAGCTCATAAACGATCCATTTGACCTAAGTGAGCTAAAAAACGATCCATTTCACCTAAATTAGCTCTTAAATGGTCCATTTCACCTAAGTTAGCTCAAAAAGATCCATTTCAACTAAATTAGCTCTAAAATGACCCATTTTACGTAGATGAGCTCCTAAATGATCCATTTTACCTACGTTAGCTTTAAAATGACCCATTTCACCTAGGTTAGCTCCAAAATGACCCATTTCACCTAGGTTAGCTCCAAAATGACCCATTTCACCTTACTTAGCTCAAAAACGATGCCCTTCACCTTAGTTAGCTCATAAACGACCCATTTCAACTAAGTTAGCTCATAAATGATCTATTTCAACTAAGTTAGCTCATAAACAACCCATTTCAACTTAGTTAGCTCATATATGATCCATTTCACCTAAGTTGGCTCATAAATGACATATACTTCTTGTTCTAGTCTTCTTCTTGTTCTAGTCTTCTTCTTGTTCTAGTCACCTATTTCTAACTTTCTTATTTACCATTTTGCAGATTTCATTCACTTGATGGAAGCTAGCTTGCTATGATGGAGTGCTTGCTTTTCCTTTGATGAAACTTTGCATTGTATCTAGCTTGCTATCTTCATGACACTTTGCATTGTAATATATATGTGCTAGATATGTGTTGGATATGGATGAAACTGATGTGATATGTGATATGAAACTTATGTGATATGTGATATGTGTTGGATGAAACAATGTGTATGGATGAAACTGATGTGATATGAAACTTATGTGCTAGATATGTGTTGGATATGTGCTGGATATGAAACTTATATATGTGATATGTGCTGCAAATTGTGGGATTTAATAAAAAACAGACAATATGCAGGCTCTTTGCCGTCTGCCGCCGACGGCAAAGAGCTCTTTGCCGTCTGCCGCGGACGGCAAAGAAGCCACGTGGCAGCCAACTGTGCTTCCTGGGAGCTGACCCATTAGGTCAGTTTGCCTACAGTGGCAGACGGCAAAGACTTTGCCGTCCGTGGCAGACGGCAAAGAACCTGCACTTTGCCATCAGTGGCAGACGGCAAAGAACCTGCACTTTGCCATCAGTGGCAGACGGCAAAGAACCTGCCATCTAGTGACGTGTAGATGACATCATAAGGCGGACGGCAAAGACCAAAGGCTCTTTGCCGTCTGCGGCGGACGGCAAAGGTCTGCCGTTAGCCACTTAACGGACTGACAGCGCAATTGTTGCCGTCCGCCCTCTTTGCCGTCCGCCGCAGACGGCAAAGAGCCTTTGCCGTCCGCCGCCAGGAAGCAGACGGCAAAGGAGCTGTTTACCGTAGCGTTCTTTACCGGAGCCTTTTGCCGTCCGCGGCGGACGGCAAAGGTCTTTGCCGTCCGCCTTTCGAGCCTTTGCCGTCCGCCATGGCAGACGGCAAAGTAGCTGTTTCCTGTAGTGTATGATCATATCATAGACATTTTATCCTCTTGTCACGACGATCTTCAACTTCACTCTGAAATTACTTGAACCTTTCAATAATTCAGACTTGTGTTTCATCAAGTAAATACACTCAGCATCTACTCAAATCATCTGTGAAGTAAGAACATAACGATATCCACTGCATGCCTCAGCACTCATTGGACTGCATACATCAAAATGTATTACTTCCAATAAGTTGCTCTCTTGTTCAATCTTACTAAAAACGAGGCCTTTCAGTCATCTTGCCCATGTGGTATGATTTGCATGTCTCAAGTGATTCAAAATCAAGTGAGTCCAAACGATCCATCTGCATGGAGTTTCTTCATGCATATATACCAATAGACATGGTTCGCATGTCTCAATCTTTTATAAAACGACTGAGTCCAAAGTCCATCTACATGGAGCTTCTTCATGCGTTCTATACCAATATGACTCAAATGGCAGTGCCACAAGTATGTGGTACTATCATTACTATTTTATATCTTTTGGCACGAACATGTGTATCACTGCGATCGAGATTCATTTTAGGTGCAAGACCATTGAAGGTATTATTCAAATAAACAGAGTAACCATTATTCTCCTTAAATGAATAACCGTATTGTGATAAACATAATCCAATCATGTTTATGCTCAACCCAAACACCAAATAACAATTATTTAGGTTTAACACCAATATCGATGGTAGAGGGAGCATGCGATGCTTGATCACATCAACCTTGGAAACACTTCCAACACACATCGTCGTCTCATCTTTAGCTAGTCTCCATTTATTCCGTAGCTTTTATTTCGAGTTACTAACGCTTAGCAACCGAACCGGTATCTAATACCCTGGTGCTGCTAGGAGTACTAGTAAAGTACACATTCATATAATGTATATCCAATATACTTCTGTCGACCTTGCCTGCCTTCTCATCTACCAAGTGTCTAGGGTAGTCCCGCTTCAGTGACCGTTCCCTTCATTACAGAAGCACTTAGTCTCGGGTTTGGGTTCAACCTTGGGATTCTTCACTAGAGCAACAAATGAATTTGCTGTTTCGTGAAGTATCCCTTTTGCCCTTGCCCTTTTAGAAACTAGTGGTTTTACTAACCATCAACAATTGATGCTCCTTCTTGATTTCTACTTTCGCGGTGTCAAACATCGCGAATTGCTCAAGGATCATCATATCTATCCCTGATATGTTATAGTTCATCACGAAGCTCTAATAGCTTGGTGGCAGTGACTATGGAGAACCATCACTATCTCATCTGGAAGATTAACTCCCACTCGATTCAAGTGATCGTAGTACTCAAACAATCTGAGCACATGCTCAACGATTGAGCTTTTCTCCCTTAGTTTGCAGGCTTAAGAAACTTGTCAGAGGTCTCATATCTCTTGATGTGGGCACTAGTCTGAAATCCCAATTTCAGTCTTCGGAACATCTCATATGTTCTGCGACGTTTCAAAACGTCTTTGGTGCCACAATTCTAAACTGTTAGCATTACACACTGAACTATCACGTAGTCATCAAAATGTGTATGTCAGATGTTTCGCAACATCTACAAACGACGCTGAGGTTCAGCACACCGAGCGGTGCATTAAGGACATAAGCCTTCTGTGCAGCAATGAGGACAATCCTCAGTTTACGGACCCAGTCCGCATAATTGCTACTACCAACTTTCAACTAATTTTTTTCTCTAGGAACATATCTTAAACAGTAGAGCTAAAGCGTAAGCTATGACATAATTTGCAAAAACCTTTTGACTGTGTTCATGATAATGAAGTTCATCTGATTATTTAATGAACTCCCACTCAGATAGACATCCCTCTAGTCATCTAAGTGATACATGATCCGAGTCAAACTAGGCCGTGTCCGATCATCACGTGAGACGGACTAGTCATCATCGGTGAACATCTCCATGTTGATCGTATCTTCTATACGACTCATGCTCGACCTTTCGGTCCTCCGTGTTCCGAGGCCATGTCTGTACATGCTAGGCTCGTCAAGTCAACCTAAGTGTATTGCGTGTGTTCCGAGGCCATGTCTGTACATGCTAGGCTCGTCAACACCCGTTGTATGCGAACGTTAGAATCTATCACACCCGATCATCACGTGGTGCTTCAAAACAACGAACCTTCGCAACGGTGCACAGTTAGGGGGAACACTTTCTTGAAATTATTATAAGGGATCATCTTACTTACTACCGTCGTTCTAAGCAAATAAGATGCAAAACATGATAAACATCACATACAATCAAATAGTGACATGATATGGCCAATATCATTCTGCTCCTTTGATCTCCATCTTCGGGGCATCATGATCATCTTCGTCACCGGCATGACACCATGATCTCCATCATCATGATCTCCATCATTGTGTCTTCATGAAGTTGTCACGCCAACGATTACTTCTACTTCTATGGCTAACGCGTTTAGCAATAAAGTAAAGTAATTTACATGGCGTTCTTCAATGACACGCAGGTCATACAAAAAATAAAGACAACTCCTATGGCTCCTGCCGGTTGTCATACTCATCGACATGCAAGTCGTGATTCCTATTACAAGAATATGATCAATCTCATACATCATATATATCATTCATCACATCTTCTGGCCATATCACATCACAAGGCACATGCTGCAAAAACAAGTTAGACGTCCTCTAATTGTTGTTGCAAGTTTTTACGTGGCTTGTATAGGTTTCTAGCAAGAACGTTTCTTACCTGCGTAAAACCACAACGTGATATGCCAATTTCTATTTACCCTTCATAAGGACCCTTTTCATCGAATCCGTTCTGACTAAAGTGGGAGAGACAGACACCCGCTAGCCACCTTATGCAACTAGTGCATGTCAGTCGGTGGAACCTGTCTCACGTAAGCGTACGTGTAAGGTCGGTCCGGGCCGCTTCATCCCACAATACCGCCGAAACAAGATAAGACTAGTAGCGGCAAGAAGAATTGGCAACATCTACGCCCACAACTGCTTTGTGTTCTACTCGTGCATAGTAACTACGCATAGGCCTAGCTCATGATGCCACTGTTGGGGAACGTAGCAGAATTTAAAATTTTCCTACGCATCACCAAGATCCATCTATGGAGTATACTAGCAACGAGGGGAGAGGAGTGCATCTACATACCCTTGTAGATCGCGAGCGGAAGCGTTCCAATGAACATGGTTGATGGAGTCGTATTCGCCGTGATCCAAATCACCGATGACCAAGTGCCGAACGGACGGCACCTCTGCGTTCAACACACGTACGGAGCAGCGATGTCTCCTCCTTCTTGATCTTGCAAGGGGGAAGGAGAGGTTGATGGAGATCCAGCAGCACGACGGCGTGGTGGTGGAAGTAGCGGGATCTCGGCAGGGCTTTGCCAAGCTTCTGCGAGAGGGAGAGGTGTTGCAGGGGGAGAGGGAGGCGCCAGGGGCTGTGGTGCTGCTGCCCTCCCTCCCCCCACTATTTATAGGAGCCCTGGGTGGCGCCGGCCCCCTGGAGATCTCATCTGAGGAGGGGGGGGGGGGCGGCGGCCAAGGGGTGGCTTGCCCCCCAAGGCAAGTGGGGCGCCCCCACCCCTAGGGTTTCCAACCCTAGGCGCAGGGGGAGGCCCAAGGGGGGGCGCCCCAGCCCACTAACGGCTGGTTCCCTTCCCACTTCAGCCCATGGGGCCCTCCGGGATAGGTGGCCCCACCCGCTGGACCCCCGGGACCCTTCCGGTGGTCCCGGTACAATACCGATAACCCCCGAAACTTTCCCGGTGGCCGAAACTGGACTTCCTATATATAATTCTTCACCTCCGGACCATTCCGAAACTCCTCGTGACGTCCGGGATCTCATCCGGGACTCCGAACAACTTTCGGGTTTCCGCATACTAATATCTCTACAACCCTAGCATCACCGAACCTTATGTGTGTAGACCCTACGGGTTCGGGAGACATGCAGACATGACCGAGACGCCTCTCCGGTCAATAACCAACAGCGGGATCTGGATACCCATGTTGGCTCCCACATGTTCCACGATGATCTCATCGGATGAACCACGATGTCGAGGATTCAATCAATCCCGTATACAATTCCCTTTTTCAATCGGTACGTTACTTGCCCGAGATTCGATCGTCGGTATCCCAATACCTTGTTCAATCTCATTACCGGCGAGTCACTTTACTCGTACCGTAATGCATGATCCCGTGGCTAACTCCTTAGTCACATTGAGCTCACTATGATGATGCATTACCGAGTGGGCCCAGAGATACCTCTCCGTCATACGGAGTGACAAATCCCAGTCTCGATCCGTGTCAACCCAACAGACACTTTCAGAGATACCCGTAGTGTACCTTTATAGTCACCCAGTTACGTTGTGACGTTTGGCACACCCAAAGCACTCCTACGATATCCGGGAGTTCCACGATCTCATGGTCTAAGGAAAAGATACTTGACATTGGAAAAGCTCTAGCAAACGAACTACACGATCTTTTATGCTATGCTTAGGATTGGGTCTTGTCCATCACATCATTCTCCTAATGATGTGATCCCGTTATCAACGACATCCAATGTCCATGGTCAAGAAACCGTAACCATCTATTGATCAACGAGCTAGTCAACTAGAGGCTTACTAGGGACATGGTGTTGTCTATGTATCCACACATGTATCTGAGTTTCCTATCAATACAATTCTAGCATGAATAATAAACGATTATCATGAACAAGGAAATATAATAATAACCAATTTATTATTGCCTCTAGGGCATATTTCCAACAGTTTCATCCTCAGGCAATTCTCCCCGGGTCATGTATGCCAAGTATGGCACTGTCCAATCTGGGATAACATGAAGAGCCGCCACCAACTGTGCTTCAGGGTCTGGAACAGCCAAGTCTTCCTCTGTAGGTAACTTGACAGAAGGGTTATGCAGAATATCCAAGAAAATATTAGGCGGCACCGGCTTTCGCTGAGAGCCCAGCCGGCTTAAGGCATCAGCCGCCTCGTTCTTTCTGCGATCAATGTGCTCTACTTGGTAACCCAAAAAATGTCCGGCAATGGCATCAACTTCGCGGCGATAAGCCGCCATGAGGGGGTCCTTGGAATCCCACTTGCCTGATACTTGTTGGGCCACCAAATCTGAGTCGCCAAAGCACCTTACTCGGCTTAAACTCATCTCCTTGGCCATCCGAAGACCATGGAGCAAGGCCTCGTACTCAGCTGCATTGTTAGTACAGGGAAACATCAACCGTAGTACATAACAAAATTTGTCACCTCGAGGGGAAGCTAACACGACTCCAGCCCCCGAGCCCTCCAATTGCTTGGACCCGTCGAAGTGAATAGTCCAGTATGTATTATCCGGTTTCTCTTCAGGCATCTGCAGCTCTGTCCAATCGTTGATGAAATCTACCAATGCTTGTGATTTGATAGCCGTGCGTGGCACATACTTTAGACCATGAGGCCCAAGTTCAATGGCCCACTTAGCGACTCTTCCTGTGGCTTCTCTGTTTTGGATGATATCTCCTAAAGGAGCAGAACTAACCACAGTGATAGGGTGGCCCTAGAAATATTGCTTAAGCTTCCGGCTTGCCATGAACACCCCATAAACAAGCTTCTGCCAATGTGGATACCGTTGCTTGGACTCAATGAGTACTTCGCTGACGTAGTAAACCGGCCGCTGAACCAGGTGTTCCTTGCCCGCCTCCTTGCGCTCCACCACCACAGCCACACTGACGGCTCGTGTGTTAGCGGCTACATACAACAATAAGGGCTCCTTATCGACAGGAGCAGCAAGAACTGGCGGCTCAGCTAGCTGTCTTTTCAAATCCTCAAAAGCAGCATTAGCAGCATCACTCCAGACAAAGTCATCTGTTTTCTTCATCATCTGATATAATGGTATGGCCTTTTCGCCCAACCGGCTTATAAACCGGCTCAAAGCAGCGATGCGACCCGCCAGATGCTGGACGTCATTTATGCACGCCGGCTTAGCCAGAGAGGTGATTGCCTTGATCTTCTCCGGGTTAGCTTCAATGCCTCTGTGAGAAACCAGAAAACCCAAGAGCTTGCCTGCATGAACACCAAAGACACACTTGGCCGGGTTGAGCATCATCTTGTAGACCCGGAGATTACCAAAGGTCTCCCTCAGATCGTCTATCAAGGTCTCCTTCTCTCTGGATTTTACCACAATATCATCCACATAGGCATGAACGTTGCGCCCAATCTGATTATGAAGACAATTCTGTACGCACCGCTGGTAAGTCGCCT
Source organism: Triticum aestivum (assembly GCF_018294505.1). Lineage (NCBI taxonomy): Eukaryota > Viridiplantae > Streptophyta > Magnoliopsida > Poales > Poaceae > Triticum > Triticum aestivum. The sequence continues at coordinate 569,108,571 of NC_057808.1, forward strand.
GGGCACTCTTGAGCCCAAACGGCATAGACACATAACAGAAGGCTCCAAAAGGGGTAATGAACACCGTCTTCTCTTGGTCCTTAACTGCCATTTTGATCTGATGGTATCCAGAGTAAGCATCCAAAAAACTTAAACGCTCACAACCCGCCGTAGCATCAATAATTTGATCAATACGAAGGAGAGCAAAAGGATCAGCCGGACAAGCCTTGTTTAAATCCGTATAATCCACACACATGCGCCAGGTGTCGTTCTTCTTGAGCACGAGCACCGGGTTAGCTAGCCATTCTGGATGAAAGACTTCAACGATGAACCCGGCCGCCAAGAGCCGGGCCACTTCCTCACCAATGGCTTTCTGCCTCTCCTCATTAAACCGCCGGAGAAATTGCTTGATTGGCTTAAATTTTGGATCAATATTAAGAGTGTGCTCAGCGAGTTCTCTCGGTACACCCGGCATGTCAGAAGGTTTCCACGCAAAGATGTCCCGGTTCTCACGGATGAACTCGATGAGCGCGCTTTCCTATTTAGGATCCAGATTGGCACTGATGCTGAACTACTTAGATGAGTCGCCTGGCACAAAGTCAATAAGCTTAGTCTCATCGGCCGACTTAAATTTCATTATCGGCTCATGCTCCGTGGTCGGCTTTTTCAAAGATGTCATATCTGCCGGGTCAACATTATCTTTGTAAAACTTTAATTCCTCTGTCGAACAAACAGATTCAGCGTAAGCAGCGTCACCTTCCTCGCACTCCAAGGCTATCTTTCGGCTGCCATAAACCGTAATGGTCCCATTGTGACCCGGCATCTTGAGCTGCAAATATACATAACACGGCCGTGCCATGAACTTGGCGTAAGCCGGCCGCCCAAATAAAGCATGGTACAGGCTTCTTATTTTAACCACCTCAAACGTCAGTTTTTCCGCCCTGTAGTTGTACTCATCTCCAAAGGCTACTTCCAGCTCGATCTTACCAACTGGATACGCCGACTTACCGGGCACCACACCATGGAAAACAGTGTTGGACTGGTTGAGGTTTTTATCAGTTAATCCCATACGATGGAAGGTCTCATAATAGAGGATGTTGATGCTACTGCCTCCGTCCATGAGCACTTTAGTGAATTTATACCCACCAACCTGAGGAGCCACCACCAAGGCCAGGTGACCCGGATTATCAACCCGGGGAGGGTGATCTTCCCTACTCCATACAATAGGCTGCTCGGACCATCTCAAATAACGTGGAACCACCGGCTCAACAGCATTCACAGCCCTCTTATGAAGCTTCTGGTCTCGCTTGCACAAACTGGTAGTAAACACATGATACTGTCCACTATTGAGCTGCTTTGGATTGGTCTGGTATCCCCCCTGCTGCTGCTGATTACCCTGGCCAGATTACTGATTAAAACCTCCTTGATTACCTTGAAAATTCTGAAAATTGGAATTTGAGCCGCCGCCCGGGCCATGAAAGCCACCGCCGCCTGAGCCGCCGCCCTGCCCATTGTTGCCATTGAAAGTGTTGGAATTTTTGAAGGCTTTCATGATTGTGCAGTCTTTCCATAGATGAGTGGCCGGCTTCTCCCTAGAGCCATGCCTTGGACAGGGCTCATTCAACAATTGCTCAAGCGTCGGGCCTGACCCGCCGGATCGGGGAGGTGGTCTCCCCTTACGTCGGTGGTTGTTACCCTGCGCATTGGTGTTGGCCACAAACTCCATACTGCCATCAGCCTTACGTTTGTTACCTCCCTGGTTCGCCGGGTTATGCTGAGGGCCCTTGCCATTGCCATTCTTTTTTCCCTTCCCTATCCTTTCATCATCAGACGCGGGATCCTTGGTACTATCAGAGTCGGCGTACTTGACCAGAGCCGCCATCAGCGTACCTGTTGAGGATATAGACCTTAGAGTCACCCGCCAGAAGGGGCCGGGTTACTCATAATGGTCATCGCCAGAAGCCCGACGACAAGCTTGAAGACGGTGGGCCAAAGATGGGCTTAAGACCCGGAGATGGCTTAAGGCCCGTAGTTACAATTATCATTATGGTAGAACTTGTAGTATAAGGCAAGAATAGTTGAGAGTCCGAGCCGGACACTCTTATGAGCCGGCCGGGACTCTGAGAGCTGCTGGGCGTCAGCCTCCCTATATAAAGGGACGACCCGACAGCGGTTTAGGGACAAGAAAGATCTCATCGAGAGCCAGGCATAGCAGTTAAGCTCCCTGGTCATCGAAACCTTAATCAATACCACCTCAACTGGACGTAGGCTTTTACCTTCATCGTAAGGGGCCGAACCAGTATAAACCCTCGTGTTCCTTGTCCCGTTAACCCCTTCAAGCTTCCTAGCGGCGATGGCTCCACGACTAAGTCCTAGCTTGAGGACATCTGCCGTGACAATTCCACGACAGTTGGCGCCCACCGTGGGGCCAGCGCACGGTGGATTTGAGTTCTTGAAGGGCAGCTTCAAAGGGCTCAAGGGATACGCTCTGGCCCGGATGACCAAGAGTCGTCGCGGCAAGCTCTACATCGATGATGCAGACTGGGGCCCCGACGCCAGCTCAATTGAGTACGGACACCGGGTCCCCTTCGGAGGAATTCATGTGTTCATCGGCAAGATTGGTGAGCCGGGCCCTGAGCCGGATCTCTGCGCCGATCTCATCGAGACGGCTCAGCGCGCACGACCCGCCCGGGCCCAGCCTGCCTTGAAGCGTGCTTTCGTGGGATGTATCCATGGAAGGCTTTCTCATGGATCTGGATCTGGTGATGAGGCGGCCGCCGGCTCTGATGGCGAGTCGTCTACCGGTGAGTCAAACTCATTGTATCAACTTCAAGATGGCAGGCTCATGGGTTATTCCGATGGTGACAGTATTCCGGATCCGTTTGAGCCGCCGAGCCGGGTTGGAATCTTCATGGCCGGTGCGCAGCCTGTTCAGATCCCTGCTGCTGGGGCAGGAAACCCGGCGCCCTCGCCGGCTCAGGTGCTGATGGATCTCACGGACAAGATGACGGCCCTGTTAACCGCCACGGTTGACCCGGCGGATCAAGCCCAGCATGACGCGGAGGTGGCACAGTTAAAGTTAGATCTAGTGAAAGCGAAGGAGGATCTAGCAGCGGAAGGGATCAGGATGGCTGCGGAGAGGGCGGCTCTCGACGCCCAGACCCAGTTGATTCAGGCGCAGTCCTTCCAGCTCGCGATGGATCAGAACGCGTCCAATGAGGTCATGAGAAGGAGGCATCAAAAGGCCCAATCTTGACTCCCTCCGGTTTACGATCCTCGGAACCTCTTCAACACGCCGGGTGCAGGGACTAGTAACCCGCCGGGGGTCGTAGTGCCCGGGTCTAGGACCCCTGTTATGGGGCCTCCCTGGGTGAACCCTGCCCCGCCTTAGTATGTGCCAATACCACCGGGTCATTATGCTAACCCGCTGGAAAACATGGTCGCCGCAGCAGCACGGCTGGCGGCTCTCCCAGTCGACGGCGACTCTCCAACGGCTATTGAAACCCGCCGGGTCAGAGAGCTCCTTCAGACAGCACTGGCGCAGCAAGAGGCGTACTCTTACAGCCGGGACATGATCCACTCGACCCCTCGTCCAGGCCGAAGCCCAAGTTATAGCAGACACATGGTCTCAGCGCCCGGCTCAAGTAACGTCCGACGCCATGACCCGCCCCCTGGCCATGACCCGGTTCACAACGGAGCCTTTCACGCAACAGACCAAGACAGAGCGCGGCAAGAGGCGGAGCAGATGCCTCAGTTGACGGCTTACCAGACTCCCCCCCTTATCCGACGACTTCCGTCGACGTGGGTATCCCTACCAGGACTGGAGGTGTCCCTTGTTTAGTGCCAGCTCTCCGCAATGAGCGTCTGCCCAAGGATTTCAAAGGCCCTAGAAAGGTGCCTAATTACACGGCTGACTTACAACCCGTAGCGTGGATCGAGAGTTACGAGATGGCCATGGAACTGCTGGAAGTCAGTGAAGCGGCTATGGCCAAGTACTTCACCATGATGTTAGATGGGACTGCCCGCACTTGGTTGAAAGGGCTACCACCGAATTCCATTGGGTCTTGGGCTGAGCTGAAAGCCCAGTTCATCCAAAACTTCAAGGATACATGTAGGCAGTCTATGTCAATTGTGGATTTGACTAACTGTAAGCAACAGGAGGGTGAGTCTACGACACATTGGGTTCGCCGGGTTAAGGAAACAATACATTCATCTGATAAGATGGATGCCGGCTCTGCAGTCTTAATGTTGGAACAGAATTGTCGCTTCGTGCCCCTGAAGATGAAACTCGGGCGGCTTAAGCGCGACTGCAATGATATGGGTACACTGATGGCGGCTCTCGTCAAGTACGCCGATTCTGATGGTACCAAGGACCCCGCTTCAGATGATGAAAGGACAGGGAAGGGAAAGAAGAACGGCAATGGCAAGGGTCATCAGCATAACCCGGGGAACCAAGGAGGTGGCAAGCGTAAGGCGGACGGCAGCCTAGAGTTCGTGGCCAACACCAGCTCGCAGGGGAATAATCAGCGACGCAAAGGGAGGCCACCTCCCCGAGGCGGCGGGTCAGGCCCGACGCTGGAGCAGCTGTTGAATGAGCCTTGTCCAAGGCACGGCTCTAGGGAGAAGCCAGCTACTCATCTTTGGAAGGATTGTGCAATCATGAAAGCCTTCAAGAATTCTAATGCTTTTGATGGCAACCATGGCCCGGGCGGTGGCTCAGGCGCTGGCGGTTTTCATGGGCCGGGCCGCGGCTCAAGTTCTAATCCGCAGAACGGTCAAGGGGGCTTTAATCAGCAGTCTGGCCAAGGTCATCAACAGCAGCAGGGGGGTTATCAGACCAATCCAATGCAGCTTAATGGTGGCCAGTATCATGTGTTTACCACCAGTCTGTGTAAGCGAGATCTGAAGCTTCATAAGAGGGCTGTAAATGCTGTTGAGCCGGCGGTTCCACGTTATTTAAGATGGTCTGAACAGCCTGTCGTGTGGAGCAGGGAGGATCACCCTCCCCAGGTTGACAACCCGGGTCATTTGGCCTTGGTGGTGGCTCCTCAAGTGGGAGGATATAAGTTCACTAAGGTGCTTATGGATGGAGGCAGCAGTATTAACATCCTCTATTATGAGACTTTCCGTCATATGGGGTTAATTGATAAGGACCTCCGCCAGTCAAACACTGTTTTCCACGGTGTGGTGCCTGGTAAATCGGCTTATCCAGTTGGCAAAATTGAGTTGGAAGTGGCTTTCGACGACGAATACAACTACAGGGTGGAAAAATTGACCTTTGAGGTGGTCAAGATAAGAAGTCCATATCATGCAATATTTGGGCGGCCGGCTTACGCCAAGTTCATGGCACGGCCGTGTTACGTGTACTTATAGCTCAAGATGCCGGGTCACAATGGGACCATTACGGTTCACGGCAGCCGGAAGGTGGCTTTGGAATGTGAGGAAGGCGATGCAGCTTACGCAGAATCTGTTTGTGCAACAGAGGAGTTGAAGTTTTACAAAGACAATGTTGACCCAACAGATATGACCTCTCTGAAAAAGCCGACTACGGAACATGAGCCGGCAATAAAATTTAAGTCGGCTGATGAGACTAAACTTGTTGATTTCGTTCCAGGAGATTCATCTCAGCAGTTTAGCATCAGTGCCAATCTGGATCCGAAATAGGAAAGCGCACTCATCGAGTTCATCCGTGAGAATAGGGACATCTTTGCATGGAAGCCGTCTGACATGCCAGGTGTACCTAGAGAACTTGCTGAGCACACTCTCAATGTTGATCCAAAATTTAAGCCGGTCAGGCAATTCCTTCGGCGGTTTAATGAAGAGAGGCGGAAAGCTATTGGTGAAGAGGTGGCCCGGCTCTTGGCGGCCGGGTTTATTATTGAAGTCTTTCACCCAGAATGGTTAGCTAACCCGATGCTCGTACTCAAGAAGAAAGGCACTTGGCGGATGTGTGTGGACTACACGGACTTAAACAAGGCGTGTCCGGTTGATCCTTTTGCCCTTCCCCACATTGATCAAATTATTGATGCTACGGCAGGTTGTGCGCGCTTAAGTTTCTTGGATGCTTATTCTGGATATCATCAGATTAAGATGGCAGTTAAGGACCAGGAGAAGACGGCATTCATCACTCCCTTTGGAGCCTTCTGCTATGTGTCTATGCCCTTTGGACTCAAGTGTGCATAGGCGACTTATCAACGTTGTGTGCAGAACTGTCTTCATAACCAGATTGGGCGCAATGTTCATGCTTATGTGGACGATATTGTGGTTAAGTCCATAAAGGAGGAAACCCTGATAGATGATTTAAGGGAAACCTTTGATAATCTCCGGGTCTACAAGATGATGCTTAACCCGGCCAAGTGTGTTTTTGGTGTTCCTGCAGGCAAACTCTTGGGTTTCTTGGTTTCTGACAGAGGCATTGAAGCTAACCCGGAGAAGATCAAGGCCATCACCTCCCTGGCTAAGCCGGCGTGTATAAATGACGTTCAACGCTTGGCGGGTCGCATCGCTGCTTTGAGCCGGTTTATAAGCCGTTTGGGTGAGAAGGCCATGCCATTATATCAGTTGATGAAGAAAACTGATAACTTTGTCTGGAATGATGCAGCCAATACCACTTTTGAGGATTTGAAGAAGCAGCTGGCAGAGCCCCCGGTCCTTGCTGCTTCGGTTGATAAGGAGCCCTTATTATTGTATGTGGCGGCGAACACACGAGCCGTCAGTGTGGCTGTGGTGGTGGAGCGCAAGGAAGAGGGTAAGGAGCATCCGGTTCAGCGGCCGGTTTATTATGTCAGCGAAGTGCTCATCGAGTCCAAACAGCGGTATCCACATTGGCAGAAGCTTGTTTATGGTGTGTTCATGGCGAGCCGGAAGCTTAAGCATTATTTCCAGGGTCATCCCATCACTGTGGTCAGTTCTGCCCCTCTTGGTGATATCATTCAAAACAGAGAGGCCACAGGGAGAGTGGCTAAGTGGGCTATAGAGCTCGGACCCCATGGTCTGAAATACGTGCCACGCACTGCTGTTAAATCTCAGGCCTTGTGGATTTCATCAATGATTGGACAGAGTCACAAGTGCGCGAGCAAAAGCCGGATAACACATACTGGACTATTCACTTTGATGGGTCCAGGCAGTTGGAGGGCTCGGGGGCTGGAGTTGTATTGGCTTCCCCTAAAGGTGACAAGTTCCATTATGTGATACAATTAATGTTTCCTTGCACTAACAATGCGGCTGAGTATGAGGCCTTGCTCCACGGTCTTCGGATGGCTAAGGAGATGAATTTGAGCCAAGTAAGGTGCTTCGGCGACTCAGATTTGGTGGCTCAACAAGTATCAGGAAAGTGGGACTCCAAGGACCCTCTCATGGCGGCTTATCGCCGTGAGGTTGATGCCATTGCTGGACACTTTCAGGGTTATCAAGTAGAACACATTGATCGCAGGAAGAACGAGGCGGCTGATGCTTTAAGCCGGCTCGGTTCTCAGCGAAAGCCGGTGCTGCCTAATACTTCCCTGGACATCTTGCATAACCCTTCTGTTAAGTTGCCTATAGAGGAAGACTTGGCTGTCCCTGACCCGGAGGCATGACTGGTGGCGGCTCTCCACATCATACCAGACTGGACAATGCCGTATCTGGCTTACATGACTCGGGGAGATTTGCCTGAGGATGAAACTTTGGCCAGACAAATAACCCGGCGGTCTAAGTCCATGATTGTTATTAATGGTGAGTTGCATCGCCGCAGTGTTACAGGAGCGTTCCAACGTTGTGTCTCCCCTGAGGAGGGTCAAGAGATCTTGCGTGAGATTCATGAAGGGGATTGTGGCCATCACGCCGGCTCAAAGTGTCTTGTGGCCAAGGCTTTTCGTCATGGTTTTTATTGGCTGACGGCTCATGCTGATGCGGAGGACTTGGTCAGTAAATGTGATGGTTGCCAAAGGTTCTCACGACGGGCTCATGTGCCGGCTCAGGAGCTGAGGATGATCCCAATTACTTGGCCCTTTGCGGTCTGGGGGCTTGATATGGTTGGGCCTTTTAAAAGGTCCAAGGATAAGAAGACCCACCTCTTGGTGGCAGTTGACAAGTTCACAAAGTGGGTTGAGGCAGAGCCAGTTAGCAAGTGTGACGCAGCCACGGCGGTTCAGTTCATGAAAAGGGTGATCTTTCGCTTTGGTTTTCCACACAGCATTATAACTGACAATGGTACCAATCTATCCAAAGGTGCCATGGAGGAGTTTGGTCAACAAGAGCATATTAGGCTTGATGTTTCATCAGTGGCTCACCCTCAGTCCAATGGTCAGGCTGAGAGGGCTAATCAAGAGATTCTGAAAGGCATCAAACCCCGGCTTTTGGTCCCTTTACAACGGACGCCGGGTTGTTGGGTGGAGGAGTTACCCTCCGTGTTGTGGAGCATCAACACTACTCCTAACAGGTCTACAGGTTTCACGCCTTTCTTCATGGTTTATGGAGCGGAAGCAGTTCTCCCCAGTGACATCCGTCATGACTCGCCTCGAGTGGCGGCTTATGTTGAGGCGGATAATGAACAGGCGCGCCAAGATGCTCTTGACTTGTTGGATGAACAGCGTGATATGGCAGCAGCTCGCTCAGCGATTTACCAGCAAGACCTGCACCGTTACCACAGTCGCCGGGTTAAATCCCGGGTCTTCCAGGAAGGTGACCTGGTGCTCCGGCTCATCCAGGATCAGACAGATACACACAAGCTATCCCCGCCTTGGGAAGGACCCTTTGTGGTCAGCAAGAACTTGCACAACGGGTCGTACTACCTTATCGACGTTCGGGAGCATAAAGATTCACGAAAGTCAGAGGAGGAGACCCGTCGACCGTGGAACATAGCTCAGCTTCGGCCTTATTACACTTGAGCCGATGGCTCTCATAATGTACATATTTCTCTACACCATGTATATATTATGATAAGCAATCAAGCAGGGCCTCTGTCCTTTTTTCTCCTCCAAATGTGCACGTGTTGTTTTCATTACATGATAACTTGAAGGAGGATCCGGCTTATGATCGTATTCGAATCTAGCCGTAGGTAATAAGGTCACTAGGGGGCTTCCTGTTCAAACATAGGTCGTATTCGAACCAAAGAGAACATAGCTGTCGATACCCATTTGATTGGCAAAGTGCCGAGCTCATTGGGGAGTTTTCTTTGATCATATTTGAATCATAGTTTAACCTCTTTGGGAACCGACGTGGATCGTATTCGAATCAGCGTCGTTAAACAATTCTTAAAGTCATTTGGGGGCTTCCTGTTCAAACATAGGTCGTATTCGAACCAAAGAGAACATAGCTGTCGGTACCCTCTTGATTGGCATCGCCACACCCACTGGGGGCTATATGATCGTATTCGAATCTTAGCATAACCCCTTTGGGACGGGTCTCTGGTCGTATTCGAACCGGAAGCCTCTAAGTTTTGCTGAGTTATAGCAAGTTCTTCTGATTATTTCAAGTATGCACGGCGGGTCTCACTTTGCCGGCTTAACTTTGATTCACAGTGCTAGTCGAACACAATTGGCGTTATCAAGACTGGTAAACCGGAATTGAGGTACCAACCTTGCTATTCCGGTTATATAAACCGGAAGTGTACTTGAAGGCCGGTAAGTGTGTTATTACGGCTATATCAAGGGTATGATTGAGGATCAGTCTTTCATGACTTAGCTTTTTATTCCGGGTTATATGTACGAGACTATGATTCTCAGTGCGGTAAGCCACCTAGAGACTTGTGATTTGTTTTTCTACGCAGGATGGTTAAAAGCAACTATCTGAACTTAAGGAAAATGAATAATCGATTATGACCCGGGGAAATATAAAGGAGACAATTTCAATGGACTTCAGCATTCAATACGTGCACGATGGCACGGCAAGGTTAAAGTGTTGATCCTACTCTATTACAAGACTCATCGAGTCCAGAAGGGTGAAGCATTGTTTGATAAGCCGCCTACAGAGTTACGATGCCTGCTGGGTTGAAGTCTCCGGCTCATCTCTCTCCTCTCCTCCGGCTGTTCCCAAGACCTGGAACGTTGAGGACTTCCAGTCAATGCCGCTCAACGCTTCAAATTGAGCCTCTTCGTCAATTAACCCGGCCGGGTCAATCTCCGGGGCAAAAGTGTGCTTACGAGCCGGCGGGACTAAGCTGATAGCTTCATAATGTGGAGTGGGGATCCTCTGATTTTCTGTGTTGTAACCCGGCTGATACTTGGTTAGGTCTGTGTCGTCACCAATGAGGGTGGCCACCGGGCGTACGGTCTTCACGCAGGCTGCAAACTCCCTTTGGTCGAAGGGGGTGCCGTCTTCCTTCAAACTAGGATAGCCCAGAGTGATGTCCGCTGGGTCTAGTTTTGGAAGGAACGCCTTCGCCCGGCTTAGAGCAGCTATGGCTCTGGATCTTGCAGAGGCCCGTCGCAGCTCTTGGATACGTTGAGGAAGAACGGCGAGCCGGCGAAGGACTTCCGCCAGGTGAGTCGGCACCTCATTGGATAGGGCCACCACAGCCAAGGCGCGCTGTGACCCGGTGTAGAGTTGCTCCACCAGGGTGTACACGGCCTTCAGCTTGGTTACCATGCTTTGATTGAGGTTGGCGCTTCTAGGACCTGTGTAACAGAGTAAGATGAGCCGCCGGCAATGATGGGTTATGAGACATTAAAATTTTAAACTGGATGAAAGCCGGCGGATGACTTACCGAAGATTGCAGCAACCATCTGGGACACTTGGCGCTTTAAGCCGGAGAGTTCGGTTGTCTTCTCTGACAGGACCTTCTCCGCCTGTTCGGCCTGGCTCACCAGAGTGGCCTTCTCTTCGGCCCAGGCTTTCCGTTCAACATCAAAGTCCGTCTTCAGCTTTTCTTGAGCGGCAATACTGGACACGAATTTGGCATTGGACTTCCGGGTCTCAATTTCTTGTGTCTTCAGCCGGGTCTTCAGATCGGAGATGTCAGCTTCGAATTTCTTGCAAGCAGCCTACATAATTTCCGGGTTATAGGATGAACAGTTATTATACAATTTTCAAAGTCCCAAGCACTTTACAAGCAAAGACACTTGGCACTTGGGGGCTAATGCATATTGAACTTTCTATCTACAATTGGCCGGTTCAAGTGTTTAACCCGGAACTTAAGTCTACAACATATTCCATCATAAGTCGTAGACTTGGGGGCTAGAGCATGGTAAGAATAACAAGATGACTATACAGTAAGCAAGAAGAAAGAAGAGTGGTACCTCAGACTTCTGCTGAATCTAGTTCACCATGCCGATTTCTGCATCCCGGCTCTTGTGTACTTGGCTGATGTAGCCGGAGACGATCTCTCCGATGCTCAGGTTGGCATGGTCGGTGAGATCCAGATTAACCCGGCGGGGCTGCAGTAACTCCCCCTTGGCGGAGCATTTGGCCAGCGCTGTAGGTCTGCCCGGCTCAACAAATTTCGTCCGGGTGATTACCACGTCCGGGTCATCTGCTGGTTGAAGCGAACTGGAGGCCTCCGGGTTAGCGGAAGTTTCTGCTATTGGCTTGTCGGCTGGAGCAGTGTCTTCAGGAGCAGAAGCAGCTGGCGGGTCTTGAGCGGCTACTTCCGGTTCAGGCAAGTCCGGCTCTTCGACCGGCTTGTTCTTCTTTGCCCTTTTGCTGAGTTTTGCCTGGGCACTGAAAAGATAAAAATGGTAAGCACAAAAGTGTAAGCACGGACAAGTATAACATGAGATGATCAACATTACCCGGGCACGGTCTTGAAAGCCGGCAGGTTCGACTGCATAGAGTCGCCAGAAGATGGGGAAGTTTCCTGATAATTTGAGTCAGAAGAGTTGAGCGGTTGACGTATAACACCTGCCAAAGGATGAAAAGGGTACAACTTTGAGATCACCTCGGTCCGACGTTTCCTCGATGCGTCAGGTAACCCGGAGGAGAGGTCGGTGTCTTTGTTGGTCTGGGGGTGCCGCCGGCTTTCATGAACCTGTCGCTTCAAAATAAATTGAGGATCTTGATAAGCTAAAGGATGTGAAAAGCTTACTTTCCGGGTTACCCTTCGGACTTTCAGCCTTGGCAAGGGCTCCGAGTCGGAGGAAAGTGACATTACCTCTTCAACCACTGGGTTACTTGCGCCGGTGTCATCCTGTTGATGCATAGTATTGATAAGGTGGACAGAAATAAATAACAGATATAACCAGAGTCTACAGGTTCAGGGGTTACCCCTGACTCGGAGCTGTCACTTAATTGCATCAGCTCTGAAGCTGTAGGCCTACTTCCCTTCTTACGGGGAGCGGCTTTCTTGGCGGTTTTCTTCGCCTTCCTGGCCTTCTTGGCCGCTTCATGGTCATATTTGACCCTCCAGAATTTGTCATCAGCCTGAAAAATACAATGAAGATTTCTTAAAAGATTCAGATGAAAGTTATCTACAGAAGAAGATAAGATGTTCAGATCAGCGGCTCACCGCTGGGGCTGGGTTGGTCTTGCAGAAGGGGGCTAACCCGGTCCTCCCGCAGTCTGCCAGGCTCTCGTTCAAAAGAGCCTTGGTCATGTCTTCAGCGACATCTTCAGGAAGATCGTTGCGGCTGTGTCTCTGGGGGTCATCCTTTCGGCCCGTGTACTCGCACATTAAGCCGGGGCGGCGGCTCAATGGGATCACCCGCCAGGAGATCCAGACTCGGACCAGATCAATTCCATTAAGACCATTGCCCAAAAGAGGCTTGATCTTGTTGATGGTAGGGAGCAGAGGTTGGCGCTCCGCTTGAGTCAGCTTGTCTGGCAGAGGGTGTGTTGGCTCTAGACGTGAAGGGCGAAAGCCGGGCAGCGGGCTCTCGTCAGCCGGCGACGTGTCTTGGCAATAGAACCAGTCCTTGGGGTGACTCGGCGGCTCGGCATAAGGGAAAAGGCAGTCTCTCCGTCGCTGAATGGAGATTCCGCCAAGTTCCAAACTTGGCCCGTTGGCGCATTCGTTCTGGCGGTTCAGGTAGAAGAGCTCTCTGAAGAGTAGCAGGCTGGGTTCTTCTCCAAGATAAACCTCGCAGAACACTTGGAAATTGCATATGTTGGACACCGAGTTGGGTCCTATATCTTGTGGCCGCAAGTCAAAGAAATTCAGTACGTCCCTGAAGAACTTTGAGCCGGGCGGTGCGAAGCCCCGGCTCATGTGATCCGCAAAAATCACTACCTCCCCATCCTTTGGCTGTGGTCTCTCCTCTAACGGCTCAGGGGCACGGTAGGACATAACGTCCTTCTTGGGCAGGTAACCTGACTTGACAAAATCCGCTAGAGTCTCGTTGGTGACATTGGACCTCACCCAATTGCAAGTGATGGATGCTTTAGGAGCTTTGGGAGGCATGGTGAAAGTCGGCAGCCTATGATAAAAGGAAACGTCTGGTTTAATTAGAAGCCGGAGGAAATTTATAGTTTAAAATGGCGGCTTATGGAGGGGACTAATGATATATGTCTAAGTGCATCGGGTTATCTAAGCCGCTGGTGTGCTTGAGAGTAATTCAAATCGTCTACAGCTTTGTTATAAGTGAGCCGGAAAATTTTACGGCACGTGGTTTCCGTTGAGCCGGAAGGTTCTACGGTGCGTGGTTTCTTTAAACCGGAAATGTAAACCGCCATGATTCAACGAGTGCAGTTTTTTACTAAGTATGGTGAAAACAAGTTTCACAGATCGCAGTGAAAATTTCGGATCAAAATGGTCAGTCAAGGGGAAAATTTCTAGACCTAAAAACAGACGCAGGGGAGGTTCTTGGGCTCGAACGAGGTCTTTATGCAGTAAAAAGAGGTCTACTTGCATCGGAAATGAGTGCTAAACAGCTACCGCATTGGTTCTATACTATCCTAAGATCAAAAAGAGGCAGTAAAAATCAAATCTACCGAAGGCCGCGAAGAATGACGAAAAACATGGGAAGAACAGGAAGAAGCTCCACGGCGGATCTGTTTCACGGGGCTGCAAGAACTTACAGGGGCTGGCGAGCCGCGAAGGTCGTCGCGTTTCTCTGGTCAAATCAGGGTGATGCAGCGGCCGGAGTTGGTGACAACGAGAAGACCCGCGGCGGCGGCAGCAGCAAAGCTCGAGCAGGAGAGCAGTGGCGCGAGGAAGAAGAGAGGAGTGGCTGAAGGCCCGTCGGGCCGGGCTATTTATAAGGGCGAGCTCATAAAGTGGGCACGAGAAACGAGGAGACCACGGCGTGGTTATCTCCCCACGAAACGCCTCAATTTTCGGATGGCAGTAAAGATAAAGATCTATTGCGGATATGGTGGAGTAAAAAATGGGTTTAATGGAAGAGGACGTCACGGCGGATTACCCGGAGTCCAGATGATGACGTCACGCCGGGTTATGGCCTCCACACAATTATAAGCCGGAGATTTTCCGTCGAAAGGATTGAAGATTGACATGAGCCGGCTCAAATCAATCTGGGGCCTAATGTTGAGGATATAGACCTTAGAGTCACCCGCCAGAAGGGGCCGGGTTACTCATAATGGTCATCGCCAGAAGCCCGACGACAAGCTTGAAGACGGTGGGCCAAAGATGGGCTTAAGACCCGGTGATGGCTTAAGGCCCGTAGTTACAATTATCATTATGGTAGAACTTGTAGTATAAGGCAAGAATAGTTGAGAGTCCGAGCCGGACACTCTTATGAGCCGGCCGGGACTTTGAGAGCTGCTGGGCGTCAGCCTCCCTATATAAAGGGACGACCCGGCAGCGGTTTAGGGACAAGAAAGATCTCATCGAGAGCCAGGCATAGCAGTTAAGCTCCCTGGTCATCGAAACCTTAATCAATACCACCTCAACTGGACGTAGGCTTTTACCTTCATCGTAAGGGGCCGAACCAGTATAAAACCTCATGTTCCTTGTCCCGTTAACCCCTTCAAGCTTCCTAGCGGCGATGGCTCCACGACTAAGTCCTAGCTTGAGGACATCTGCCGTGACAATTCCACGACAGTACCCATATCATTGCAATCGCGCTTGAGCCGCCCGAGCTTTATCTTCAGGGGCGCAAAATGACAATTTTGCTCCAACATTAAGACTGCAGAGCCGGCATCCATCTTATCAGACGAATGTATTATCTCTTTGACCCGGCGTACCCAATGGGTTGTAGACTCGCCCTCTTGCTGCTTGTAGTTAGTCAAATCCACAATTGACATAGATTGCCTACATGTATCTTTGAAGTTTTGGATGAATCGGGCTTTTAGCTCTGCCCATGACCCGATAGAATTAGGTGGCAGTCCTTTCAACCAAGTGCGGGCAGTCCCATCCAACATCATGGTGAAGTATTTGGCCATTGCCGCTTCGCTGACCTCCAGCAACTCCATAGCCATCTCGTAGCTCTCAATACATGCTCCGGGCTGTAAATCAGCCGTGTAATTAGGTACCTTCCTAGGTCCTTTGAAATCCTTGGGCAGACGTTCGTTACCGAGAGCCGGCACCAGACAAGGGACACCTCCGGTCCTTGTAGCTATGCCCGCCTCGATAGAAGCCGTCGGATAAACCGGGAGGGGCTGGTAAGCTGTCAGCTGAGGCGCCTGCTCCGCCTCTTGACGTGCTCTGTCTTGGTCTACCGCGTTAAAGGCTTCATTATGTGCCGGGCCATGGCCAGCTGGCAAGTCACGGTGCCGGACGTTGCTTGAGCCGGTCGCTGAAACCATGTGTCTGCTATAACTTGGGCTCCGGCTTGGACGAGGGGTTGAATGAATCCTGTCCCGGCTATATGAATATGCCTCCTGTTGTGCCAGAGCCATCTGAAGAAGTTCTCTGACCCTGCGGGTTTCGACCGCCGTTGGAGAGTCACCCTCGACTGGGAGAGCCGCCAGTCGCGCCGCTGCAGCGATCATGTTTTCCAACGGATTAGAATAATGGCCCGGTGGTATTGGCACGTATTGAGGTAGGGCAGTATTCATACGGGGAGGCCCCATCACTTGCGGCTGAACCGGCGTTCCAGCCCCGGGTGCTGTGATTTCTGGCGGGTTACTGGGCCCTGCACCAGGCGTGTTGAAGAGGTTTCGGGGATCATAAATCGGAGGGAGCCGAGATTGAGCCTTCTGATGCCTCCTTCTCATGATCTCATTGGATGCGTTCTGATCCATCGTGAGCCGGAAAGACTGCGCCTGAATCAGTTGAGTCTGGGCGTCCAGAGCCGCCCGTTCTGCAGCCATCCTGATTCCTTCCGCTACTAGATCTTCCTTGGCTCGTGCTATATCCAGCTTTAACTGTGCCAGCTCCGCATCATGTTGAGCTTGATCCGCTGGGACGACCGTGGCGGTTAACAGGGCAGTCATCTTATCCGTGAGATCCATCAGCACCTGAGCCGGCGAGTGCGCAGGGCCTCCCGCCCCAGCGGCGGGGTTTTGAACAGGTTGCGTGCCGACCATGAAGATTCCAACCCGGCTTGGTGGCTCAAAAGGGTCCGGAATACTGTGGGCTCCAACTGTTGTCATCGGAACAACCCCCGAGCCTGCCGTCTTGAAGTTGATACAACAAGTCCGTCTCACCTGTGGATGATTCATCAGAGCAGATGGCCGTCTCATCACTAGATCTAGATCCTTCAGAGAGTCCTCCGTGGATGCATCCCATGAAAGCACGTTTCAAGGCGGGCAGAGTCCGGGCGGGTCTCGCACGCTGAGCCGTCTCGATGAGGTCGGTGCCGATGTCCGGCTCAGGGCCCGGCTCACCGATCTTGCCAATGAAAACGTGGCTTCCGCCGAAGGGGACCCGGTACCCGTACTCGATTGAGCCGGCGTCGGGGCCCCAGCCTACGTCGTTGATGTAGAGCTTGCCGCGAAGACTCTTGGTCATCCGGCCCACAGCGTATCCCTTGAGCCCTTCGAAGCTGCCCTTCAAGAACTCAAATCCACCATGCGCTGGCCCCACGGTGGGCGCCAACTGTCGTGGAATAGTCACGGCAGATGCCTTTGTGAAAGGACTTAGTCGTGGAGCCATTGCAACTAGGAAGCTTAAAGGGGTTAAAACGGGACAAAGGACATGAGGGTTATACTGGTTCGGCCCCTTACGGTGAGGGTAAAAGCCTACTCCAGTTGAGGTGGAATTACTAGGGTTTCGATGACCAGGGAGCGAATCCGCTATGCCTGGCTACCGATTTGATGTTACTGCCCCTGAACCGCCGCTTGGGTCATCCCTTTATATAGAGAGGTTAACGCCCAGCGGCTCTCAGAGTCCCGGCCGGCTTATAAACAGTGTCCGGCTTGGACTCTTAACTATTCTTGCCTTACACTACAAGTCATGCCATAACGGCGGTTTAACACTACGGGCCTTAAGTCGCCTCTGGGCCTTAGGCCCATTACTAAACCGCCATCCTTAATCTGTCCTTGGGCTTCTGAATGAAGAGCTGTCGCAACGTAACCCGACCCATCCTGGGCGGGTTACACCAGTAACTATATCCCCAACAGTGTCCTTTGTCCCGTTTAACCCCTTCAAGCTAACCTAGTTGCGATGGCTCCACACCTAAGTCCTTTTGTTAGGGCATCTACCGTGTTAAATCCACGACAGATGGTGCCCACCGTGGGGCCTGCGCAAGGTGGTTTCGAGTTCTTGAAGGGCAACTTCGCAGGGATCAAGGGATACGCCGTCGGCCGGATGACTAAGAGCCGCCGCGGCAAGCTCTACATCGACGATGCTGGCTGGGGCCCCAAGGCCGGCTCAATTGAGTACCAGTACCGGGTCCCCTTCGGCGGAATCCACATCTTCATCGGCAAGATCGGCGAGTCGGTACCTGAGCCGGACACCTGCACCGACATCATCGAGACGGCTCAGCGTGCATGACCCGCCAAGGTTCAAACCGCCATGAAACACACCTTTGTTGGTTTCATCCATGGGGCGGATTTTGAGGAAGGATCTGTATCCGGTGGAGAGACGGCCATCTACTCAGACGGCGAGTTCTCAACCGGTGAGACCAATTCAATGTACTACAAGACGGCGGGCTTGGGGGTTGTTCCGATGGTGACAGTATTCTAGACCCTTATGAGCCGCCGAACAGAGTTGCGATCTTCATGGCCGGCACACAACCGGTGCTTAATTCGACAGCTGTTGCGGCTATGATTTCCAGTTCAACGGCTGCGGTGACGGGCAGGGCGAGCGGTTCTGCACGCCCGCCGGCTCAAGTGTTATCCGATCTCTTGGAGGCTTTGGCGACCTTATTGGTTGCAGAGGTGACACCAGAGAATCAAGCACAGCACAATGTGGATTTTGCGAAACTGTGAGATGAGATAGCTCAAGCCAAGGAGGAGTTTAATGCTGAGAATACTAGGATGGTGACAGAACGAGCCGCTTTAGACGCTGCGTCACAACGGATTCAGGCAGAATCATTCCGGCTCACCTTGGACCAGAACGCTTC
Organism: Triticum aestivum; assembly: GCF_018294505.1. Lineage (NCBI taxonomy): Eukaryota > Viridiplantae > Streptophyta > Magnoliopsida > Poales > Poaceae > Triticum > Triticum aestivum. The sequence continues at coordinate 569,126,867 of NC_057808.1, forward strand.
AAACGCTGTCATGAGGAGGAGGCACCAGACCCGGCTACCCACAGAGTTTGAGGCAAGGAACCGTTTCAATACACCCAGGGCAGGAACCAGTGACCCGCCTGTTGTAAACCGGGTTGTTGAGGCGCCTGTGACCGGAGCGACGGTTCAACCACATGTTGCAGACCCGCCCCATTTGAATTTGATCCCGCCTCAGCACGTACCGGCACTGCCGGGTCATTATTCTAACCCTCTGGACAATATGATTGTTGCGGCTATGCGATTGGCGGCTCTCCCCGTTGAAGGTGAGTCTCCAGCCGCGATGGAGATACGGAGGGCCGGAGAGCTTCTTCAGACAGCGGTGGCTCAACAGGCGGCTCATACAGTCGTGATCGGATTCATTCAACCCCTCATCAAAGCCGAAGTTACTGCAGGCATATTGAGTCGCCGGCGGTTTCAAGCAGTGAGCGGCGCCGTAACCAGTCCCGTAGGCATGACCTGCCGCGTGCTGATAACAATGCTCAGGCTTTGGTGGATCAGGGCCGGGCACGACGGGAGGCTGAGCTGGCGGCTCAATTAGCGGCTCTTCAGCAATCTCCGGTTTACCCATCGGTGTCTATAGAGGCAGGGATGACCTCTAGAACCCTTGGTGTGCCGTGCCTAGTGCCGGTTTTACGTAATGAGCGCCTGCCCAAGGATTTTAAGGGCCCTTGCAAGGTGCCTAATTACACAGCAGATCAGCCCCCAGAGGCTTGGATTGAGAGCTATGAGCTAGCCATGGAGATGTTGGATGTCAACGACGCTGTGTGCGCTAAGTATTTCACCATGATGTTGGATGGGCCGGCTCGTACCTGGTTAAAGGGGCTGGCCCCTAACTCCATCAGATCATGGGCCGAATTGAAGACGCGTTTTATTCAAAATTTCAAGGACACATGCAAGCAGCCTCTGTCGATTCTTGATTTAGACACTTGCATCCAGGATGATGGCGAGTCAACAGCCCATTGGGTGCGCCGGATTTTGTCTATTATCCACTCATCGGATAGCATCAACGCCGGCTCCACCATCCTAATCTTGGAGAAAAATTGTCGTTTCCTTCCTCTTAAACAGAAGCTGGGGCGGCTTAAACGCCACTGCAATGGTATGGGAGAGCTCATGGCGGCTCTTGTCAAATACGCCGACTCTGATAACACCAAAGACCCCGAGTCTGATGAGGAGAAGGCTGTCAAGGGGAAGAAGAGTGGCAATGCAAAGGGACAACAACATAATACGACGGGTCAAGGTAATGGTAAGCGCAAGCAGATGGACGATGGTTCAGACTTTATGGCCAATACCAACACGCAGAGTAACAATCATCATCGTAAGGGGAAGTCATCGATGCCTCGGTTTGGCTGGCCAAAGTACAACCTTGAGGCGATAATGAACCAGCCTTGACTAAAGCACGGTACACAAGAGAAGGCGGCTAATCATCTGTGGAAAGATTGCTTCATCATGAGGGAGTATAGAAACTCTGATTTTTTCAGAACAATCATGGCCCGCATGGCGGGTCAGGATCCGGCTCTCACGGGCCCGGCTTTGGAGGTGGCGGCTCAAACTCTGGTTTTCAGGGCCAAGGCAATCAAGGCGGTTTTAATCAACAATCTAATCAAGGGGATCAGCAGCAGCAGTCTGGTTATCAGAGTAATGCAAAGCAGCTGAATAGTGGTCAATATCATGTGTTTACCACAAGCTTATGCAAACGAGACCAGAAGATACATAAGCGGGCAATGAACGCGGTTGAGCCGACAGTCCCTCGATACTTGCGATGGTCTGAACAGCCTATTGTATGGAGCCATGAGGATCACCCGCCCCGGGTTGACAATCCGGGTCAATTGGCTTTAGTGGTTGCTCCTCGGGTTGGAGGATACAAGTTTACAAAGGTGCTTATGGATGGAGGGAGCAGTGTCAATATCCTTTACTATGATACTTTTCGCCGTATGAATTTGACTGACAAAGATCTTAAGTCGTCTTCGACTGTTTTTCATGGGGTGGTGCCCAATAAGTCGGCGTACCCGGTGGGTAAGATAGCTTTGGAAGTAGCTTTTGGCGATGATCGTGATTACAGAGTTGAGACATTGACTTTTGAGGTGGTCAAGATCAAGAGCCCTTATCATGCTCTGTTTGGACGGCCGACTTATGCTAAATTTATGGCGCGGCCTTGTTATGTTTATCTGCAGCTTAAAATGCTGGGTCGTAAGGGTACCGTCACAGTGCATGCATGGCAACAGGAAGAGAGCCTTGGAGCATGAAGAGGGCGATGCTGCTTATGCTGAGTCTGTTTGTGCAACAGAGGAGTTGAAGTTCTACAAAGATAATGTTGACCCGACAGATATGACACCTTTGAAAAAGCCAACCACAGAGCATGACCCTTTGTTGAAGTTTAAGTTGGCAGACGACACCAAGCAGGTTGATTTTGTTCCTGGCGATTCATCCAAATAGTTCAGTATCAGCGCCAATTTGGATCCAAAATAGGAAAGCACGCTCATCGAGTTCATCCGTGAGAACCGGGACATCTTTGCATGGAAGCCTACAGACATGCCAGGTGTACCGAGGGAACTCGCTGAGCACACTCTCAATGTTGATCCAAAGTTTAAGCTGGTCAAGCAATTCCTTTGTCGTTTTAATGAAGAAAGGCGTAAGGCCATTGGTGAAGAAGTGGCCCGGCTCTTGGCGACTGGGTTTATTGTTGAAGTTTTTCATCCAGAGTGGTTGGCTAATCCGATACTGGTCCTTAAGAAAAACGACACATGGCGTATGTGCGTGGATTACACGGATCTTAACAAGGCCTGTCCGGATGATCCTTCTGCCCTCCCCCGTATTGATCAGATCATTGATGTTACGGCGGGTTGTGAGCGTTTGAGTTTCTTGGATGCTTATTTTGGTTATCATCAGATCAAGATGGCAGTTAAAGACCAGGAGAAGACATCTTTCATCACTCCCTTTGGAGCCTTCTGCTATGTACCTATGCCTTTTGGGCTCAAGAGTGCCCAAGCGACTTATCAACATTGTGTTCAGAATTGCCTCCACAACCAGATTGGACGCAATGTTCGTGCTTATGTGGATGATATTGTTGTGAAGTCCAGGAAGAAGGAAACCTTGATAGATGATTTGAAGGAGACCTTTGATAACCTCCGGATCAACAAGATGATGCTTAACCCGGCCAAATGTGTTTTTGGTGTGCCAGCAGGCAAGCTTTTGGGTTTTTTTGGTCTCTGAGAGAGGCATCGAGGCTAACCCGGAGAAAATCAAGGCGATCACTTCTTTGGCTAAATCTGTGTGTATTAATGACGTCCAGCATTTGGCAGGTCGTATTGCGGCTTTGAGCTGGTTTATCAGCTGTCGTGGAATTGTCATGTCAGATGTCCTAGTGTGAGGACTTAGTCGTGGAGCCATCGCAACAGGGTTAGCTTAAAGGGGTTAAACGGGACAAAGGACACAAGGAGTTTATACTGGTTCGGCCCCTTGCGGTGAAGGTAAAGGCCTAATCCAGTTTGAGGTGGTATTGCTTATGTCTCGATTTCCAGGGAGCGAATACGCTTGACCTAGCTTTCGATCTGTTGTCTCTTGCCCTAAGCCACCGCCGGGTCGTCCCTTTATATACACAGGTTGACACCCCGCGGCTTACAGAGTCCCGACCGGCTCATAAACAACGTGTCCGGCCTGGTAACTAATTACACCTGCCTTACAATACAAGTTATACATATATAGCGGTTTACACTCTATGGGCTTTAAGCCGCCTTTGGGCTTTGGGCCCTTCAACAAGTCCGCTTCATGAACCGCCATCTTCAACATCATCATGGGCTTCATCTTGATGAACCGCCATTGGGATAACCCGATCCCTCCTGGGCGGGTCATACCCAATAGTCATATCCCCAACATTAGGCCCCAGGTTGATTTGAACTTGTTCATGTCAATCTTCAACACTTAAAAAAAATCCTTCTTTGTTTGTTCTTGCGAGATATTGTAACCCGCCATGACGTCATCTCCTAGAATTATGGAAAACTGCCATGATGTCATTTGTCATTAATTTTGCACAATACCCAACATATCTTAACAGATCATTATCTTTAATGTCCATCCCAAAAATCGAGGCATCCGATCAGTTGGATAATCATTCTTTGGCCTCCTCGTTTTTCGCGCCCGCCTGTTACCCTTCTCCTTATAAATAGGGTCAGGCAGCCCTCTTTTCATTTCCCCTCTTTTCCTTCTTGTCTTCAACCTCTCTCTCCGCGACGCATCTGCACTCCTGAGCACTGCCGTCGCCGAGCTTCATCAGCTTCCTTGACCCTGGCCGCTGCATCGACCTGAACGTGACCAGAGAAAACCGCGGCACCTCTCCATTGCTCAGTGGATCCAGTAAGTACCTCTCCTTTCTCCACTGTAGATATCCATTAGGGTTTTCCGAAGTTCTTCGGAGTTCGTTGTCGTTCTTCATCACCCCTCGGTTTGATCCTTTCTTCAATCCAAAAATAACTTCTGAAATATGCGGAAATTGTTTCTGTACCTTCTCTTAATCCCTGAATACACTTCCTAGATGCAGAAATCTTGCCAATGCACTAGTTCCTCCGCTGCTGCGATATTTAGGCTTTGATTTACTTTCCTTTTTCATACAGCGTTAGATCCAAATTATCTGCTCCAGTCTGTAAAACTTGTTTGTCCAACACTTAGCATATTTCATTCTTGAGAGATCTTAAATACCATTATGGTCATGGCGGCTTACATCACCGTTTTATAACTATCCATATGTCATTAGGCCCCGTTTAAGCCGCCAATCTGAATATATATATATATACTGTAGCATTTACCTCCGGCTTAACGAATCAACTTAAACCGGCAAATTTCTTTCTTTTGGGCTTCTTCCTTCATAATGTCGAAGACAGTCACTTCATGTAATTGGGTTCCTTCTATTGTCACCGAAAACACGCTCAAGGACTTTGTTAAAATCGGCTTTTTACCAGCCAAAGACATCCTGCATTGGCGTGCCCCCAAACCAAACGAAGAAAGACCTCACCTAAAGGATGGTGAAGTCATTGTTTTTACTGATCATATGAATCGGGGCTTCTCACCGCTCGGATCAAAAAATTTCTGAGACGTTCTGCACTTCTTTCAACTCCATTCTTAATACATCGGACTCAATTCCGTGTCAAACATCTGCAATTTTCAAGTCTTCTGTGAAGTGTACCTTCAAGAAGAACCTAGTGTTGAACTCTTCAGAGAATATTTTTATCTGAACTGGCAAAACGAGTTTACCAACGAACCCAGCTTAGAACTTGGCGGGGTCTCAATTCAACGAAGAAGAGATGTTGTCTTCCCCTATGCTCGCCTGCCGAGTCACCCTAAAGATTGGAACCAAACATGGTTCTATTGTAAAGATACTTCTCCGGCTGATGAAAACCCGTTGCCGAGTTATCGTGTCCAGCGGCTCGACCCAAAGCATCATCTTCCTGAAAATCTCACCACTGCTGAACGTGCAAAGCTTGCACCCACTATTGCAAAGGTCAAGGCCCTGCTTGGAAATGGGTTAACCGGTATTGACTTGGTTCAGTGCTGGATTTCTTGGCGAATCATACCCTTGAGCCGTCGATCCGGCTTAATGTGCACTTACACGGGTGGTGCAAAAGATCCACTGCGCCACAGCTCCATGTGCCTCAGTGATGATGCAGTCAATGAAATGACAAAGACCCTTCTGAACGAGAGCCTGGGAAGCTGCAGTAAAGTGGGGCTAAACCCTTTTTGCAAACTTAACCCGCCACCAGATGTGAGTCTCTAAATCACTTACTTTCACCTTATCATTCAAATGTTTTATTAACTCAACTTTGACGATTTTCACAGGCTGAATCCGATTTTTGGAACAAGAAATATGATCATGAAGCTGCCAAGAAGGCCAGGGCCAAAACGAAAGCCGTCAAGAGAGCCGCCAAGAAGAATAAGAAGAAATTGACTGCTTCCGAGTTGCTTGAACTGGACGACAATTCTGAGTCGGAGGTAGCCCTTGATTCCCTTGGCTCCTTTTTCAACTATCTTATTGACACTGATTATCATCAGGATGACACGGGGGCCAGCCAAGCGGTCGAAGAAGAGGTAATGATTATTTCCTCTGACTCAGAGCCTTTGCCAAGACAGAAAATTCGACGGGTAACCCAGAAAGTAAGCTTTTCACACCCGTTAGCTCATTTGGATCCTCACTTTCTTTTGAAGCGATAGCAGCACGAGAACCGGAGACAAACTCGGACCAGCGGAGGTGAAGAGTTATCCTCCGGCTTACCAAATACTCCAGCTCCACGGAAACGTCGAAACGAGGTCCTTCCAAATTTAAACTCTTTTTATCCACTGGCAGGTCTCATTTGTCAGCCACTTAATTCTTCCGATTCAAACTATCAGGAGGCTTCTCGCTCTTCTTCCGGCGACTCATCACAGACCCAGCTACTGGCTTTCAAAACTGCCCCTGGGTAACAACAATTAATTTTTATTCTCTACCTCCTTATGCTACTATATTTGTACTGACTTCTCATAACCTGTGTAGTGGACAAGCAAAGCCTAGCAAAAAGGCAAAGGTGATCAAGCCGGCTGAAGACCCCAAAGTCCATGAACCGGAACAGCAAATTCCAGCATCTGACACCTTCGCGCTGCAACCTCAAGAGCATGTTTATGATGTTCCACCAGAAATTCCTGACCTATCCAGTGACCATACAAATCCCAATCCTCCGAACACTGAGTCATCAAGCCCAGTTAAACCGGCAGAAACACATGCCGACGATGTTGTGATCACTGGCACCGGCTTTAAAGAACAGGGACAACCTACTGTCTTGGCCAAACACTCCGCAAAAGAGGAGTTCATTGAAAGGCGGAAAGTGAGATTTGATATTGCCAATTATCCTCAGCTAAATATCAGTGAAGTACTCTCTGGTTATCTCAATCAAGTGTATACCAGCCGCGATCTTGAAATTGATATGGTGAAGCAGATGCATCAGAAATATGAGGTATGAACTCCGGCTGATACATTATGCATATTCTTTCAGCCCCCAAGTCTACTGTGTATAATAGAATAGAATATGTTGTAGACTATAGAATAGCCATGAGGAGAAAAAACATCTTTAGTACAGGATGCCACTGCTCAACTTCAATTGCAATTGGCTGATGCAAAGACCCGGCTGGAGAATCAAGAATCGGAGACCCAGAAAGCCGACTCAAAATTCCAATTTAGCTTGGCTGAAACGGAAAAACCGAACACCAGTTTTGATGCTGAAAGAGCCGCGAGGGCTGAAGAAAAAACTGCTTTGACGCAGCGAGCTGTAAAAGCAGAAGCCGCTCTTCGAGAGGCGACTGTTGAGCTTACCGGTTTAAAACACCGTATATCCCAGATGGTTTCTGCTATCTTTGGTGAGTAACTTTTCCAGTGTCAAAATTGAGTCTTTTCTTTCATGTCATAAACCACCGCTGATCAATCCGCAATTATTACACAGGTCCTAGGAGCAGCAATCTTGGTCAAGACATGCTGGTGAAGCTTAAAGCCGTATATACGCTTGTTGAACAGCTATAAACTGGAGCTCAGCGCACGCTGGCCACGATTTCTCCAACTAATCAGGCCCCCACTCTATTGAATGATGTCTTGAAGAAACTTTCTGTTTTGCCTGCTAGGATTGAAGAGATAAAGCGGTCATCTGCAAGAGCCGGTGTCGTGACGGCCTTGAGCCGGGCTAAGGCATGGTTACCAGAACTAGACCCGGCCGAGGTATCTACTGGATACCCAAGCTTAAAAGAAGATGGCACTCCTTTTGACCAAAAAGACTTCGCTGCCTATGTGAAGGAAATACGTCCTCTGGCGACTCTGATTGCTGATGAGACAAATCTATCAAAATATCAGCCAGCTTATGATACTGAAAACCAGAAGCTGCCCACGCCGGATTATAAAGTGATGGATCTGATTCCCTCAATCCGTAAGCATACTTTCGCCCCTGAAGTTGATCCGTCCGACCTTATAGATGATGAAGCTGAATTCCAAGCCTTGTGTGGCATTGATTGGTCATCACCAAACTTCCAGATGGCGGAGGAGGATGAAGAACCGGAGAAGGATGATCCAGAAGCTTCAAGTCGTCAAGGCCAAGAAGATTGATCCGCTGGGCGGTTCAAGTATTTGATCTTCTGAAAAACACTTGATCTTTTTGGCTCACTGAGTCATGTAATAGGCTAGTGAAACTTTCATCTGCCGTGCCAACGTGCACATTTTGTTTTGCGCAAACTGCTGAGCCGCCAGTTGAAAAACTACTGCTTTATGCTTATGATAGCGTCGATTTATGCAGATCAGATTTAGCAATACCCTGCACACAAACAGATCACAAGTGCCCTGGCGGTTTACCGCGGGGTGGGTCATAATACCCTAAACAAACCACTGGTGACTAAAACAGTTCATAACCAGGGCCGGCTTAATCATAACCATATATAATAATAATAAATCATACCTGTGATATCGATTATACTGTCGATTTATCATACTGGTGCGGTAAGGGGTAATATCCCAAGACTTATAAGACAATGCTTCCAAGTAATTAATATCATCATATACTGGCGACTTATAGTCTGCCATCATGGCGGGTTAAGAAACTCCGGATATGCTCAAATATGAGCCATAGAGATGAAGGCTACATGGCCTGAATTGTCTCAAGCCATATGTTAATACAGTGTAAATATATGAATCCCAAAAAATGCTCAGAAAAAGATAACAAATCAAAATCGAGAAAACGAGGCTTTCATGTTGGCAATATGCCCTAGAGGCAATAATAAAATGGTTATTATTATATTTCCTTGTTCATGATAATTGTCTATTGTTCATGCTATAATTGTGTTATCCGGAAATCGTAATACATGTGTGAATACATAGACCACAACATGTCCCTAGTAAGCCTCTAGTTGACTAGCTCGTTGATCAACAGATAGTCATGGTTTCCTGACTATGGACATTGGATGTCATTGATAACGGGATCACATCATTAGGAGAATGATGTGATGGACAAGACCCAATCCTAAGCATAGCGCAAATATCGTGTAGTTCGTTTGCTAGAGCTTTTCCAATGTCAAGTATCTTTTCCTTAGACCATGAGATCGTGTAACTCCCGGATGCCGTAGGAGTGCTTTGGGTGTACCAAACGTCACAACGTAACTGGGTGACTATAAAGGTGCACTACGGGTATCTCTGAAAGTGTCTGTTGGGTTGACACGGATCGAGACTGGGATTTGTCACTCCGTATGACGGAGAGGTATCTCTGGGCCCACTCGGTAATGCATCATCATAATGAGCTCAATGTGACTAAGGAGTTAGCCACGGGATCATGCATTACGGTACGAGTAAAGAGACTTGCCGGTAACGAGATTGAACAAGGTATTGGGATACCGACGATCGAATCTCGGGCAAGTAACATACCGACTGACAAAGGGAATTGTATACGGGATTGATTGAATCCTCGACATCGTGGTTCATCCAGTGAGATCATCGTGGAACATGTGGGAGCCAACATGGGTATCCAGATACCGCTGTTGGTCATTGACCGGAGAGGCGTCTCGGTCATGTCTGCATGTCTCCCGAACCCGTAGGGTCTACACACTTAAGGTTTTGTGACGCTAGGGTTGTAGAGATATTAGTATGCGGAAACCCGAAAGTTGTTCGGAGTCCCGGATGAGATCCCGGACGTCACGAGGAGTTCCGGAATGGTCCGGAGGTGAAGAATTATATATAGGAAGTCCAGTTTCGGCCACAGAGAAAGTTTTGGGGGTTATCGGTATTGTACCGGGACCACCAGATGGGTCCCGGGGGTCCACCGGGTGGGGCCACCTATCCCGGAGGGCCCCATGGGCTGAAGTGGGAAGGGAACCAGCCCTTAGTGGGCTGGGGCGCCCCCTTTGGGCCTCCCCCTGCGCCTAGGGTTGGAAACCCTAGGGGTGGGGGGCGCCCCACTTGGCTTGGGGGGGAAGCCACCCCCCTTTCCCCCTTGGCCGCCGCCCCCCCTTGGAGATCTGATCTCCCAGGGCCGGCGCCCCCCAGGGGTCCCTATATATAGTGGGGGGTAGGGAGTGCAGCAACACCACAGCCCCTGGCGCCTCCCTCTCCCTCCCGTGACACCTCTCTCTCCCGTTTGTGCTTGGCGAAGCCCTGCCGGGATCCCGCTACTTCCACCACCACGCCGTCGTGCTGCTGGATCTCCATCAACCTCTCCTTCCCCCTTGCTGGATCAAGAAGGAGGAGACGTCGCTGCTCCGTACGTGTGTTGAACGCGGAGGTGCCGTCCGTTCGGCGCTCGGTCATCGGTGATTTGGATCACGACGAGTACGACTCCATCAACCCCGTTCACTTGAACGCTTCCGCTCGCGATCTACAAGGGTATGTAGATGCACTCCTTTCCCCTCGTCGCTAGTAAACTCCATAGATGGATCTTGGTGATGCGTAGAAAATTTTAAAATTCTGCAACGATACCCAACAGTGGCATCATGAGCCAGGCCTATGCGTAGTTACTATGCACGAGTAGAACACAAAGCAGTTGTGGGCGTAGATCATGTCAATTTACTTGCCGCTACTAGTCCTATCTTGATTCGGCGGCATCGTGGGATGAAGCGGCCCGGACCGACCTTACACGTACGCTTACGTGAGACTGGTTCCACCGACTGACATGCACTAGTTGCATAAGGTGGCTGGCGGGTGTCTGTCTCTCCCACTTTAGTCGGATCGGATTCGATGAAAAGGGTCCTTATGAAGGGTAAATAGTAATTGGCATATCACGTTGTGGTTTTACGTAGGTAAGAAACGTTCTTGCTAGAAACCTATAGAAGCCACGTAAAAACATGCAACAACAACTAGAGGACGTCTAACTTGTTTTTGCAGCATATGCCTTGTGATGTGATATGGCCAGAAGATGTGATGAATGAAATATATGTGATGTATGAGATTGATCATATTCTTGTAATAGGAATCACGACTTGCATGTCGATGAGTATGACAACCGGCAGGAGCCATAGGAGTTGTCTTTATTTTTTGTATGACCCGCGTGTCATTGAATAACGCCATGTAAATTACTTTACTTTATTGCTAAACGTGTTAGCCATAGAAGTAGAAGTAATCGTTGGCGTGACAACTTCATGAAGACACAATGATGGAGATCATGATGATGGAGATCATGGTGTCATGCCGGTGACGAAGATGATCATGATGCCCCGAAGATGGAGATCAAAGGAGCAGAATGATATTGGCCATATCATGTCACTATTTGATTGCATGAGATGTTTATCATGTTTTGCTTCTTATTTGCTTAGTACGATGGTAGTAAATAAGATGATCCCTTACAATAATTTCAAGAAAGTGTTCCCCCTAACTGTGCACCGTTGCGAAGGTTCGTTGTTTCGAAGCACCACGTGATGATCGGGTGTGATAGATTCTAACGTTCGCATACAACGGGTGTTGACGAGCCTAGCATGTACAGACATGGCCTCGGAACACACGCAATACACTTAGGTTGACTTGACGAGCCTAGCATGTACAGACATGGCCTCGGAACACGGAAGACCGAAAGGTCGAGCATGAGTCGTATAGAAGATACGATCAACATGAAGATGTTCACCGATGTTTGACTAGTCCGTCTCACGTGATGATCGGACACGGCCTAGTTGACCCGGATCATGTTTCACTTAGATGACTGGAGGGATGTCTGTCTGAGTGGGAGTTCATTGAATAATTTGATTAGATGAACTTAATTATCATGAACTTAGTCTAAAATCTTTACAATATGTGTTGTAGATCATATGGCCCACGTTGTCCTCAACTTCAACGCGTTCCTAGAGAAAACCAAGCTAAAAGATGATGGCAGCAACTATACGGACTGGGTCCGAAACCTAAGGATCATCCTCATAGCTGCCAAGAAAGATTATGTCCTAGAAGCACCGCTAGGTGAAGCACCCATCGCAGAGAACCAAGACGTTATGAACGCTTGGCAATCACGTGCTGATGATTACTCCCTCGTTCAGTGCGGCATGCTTTACAGCTTAGAACCAGGGCTCCAAAAGCGTTTTGAGAAACATGGAGCATATGAGATGTTCGAAGAGGTGAAAATGGTTTTCCAAGCTCATGCCCGGGTCGAGAGATATGAAGTCTCCGACAAGTTCTTCAGCTGTAAAATGGAGGAAAATAGTTCTGTAAGTGAGCACATACTCAGAATGTCTGGGTTACACAACCGCTTGTCTCAGCTGGGAGTTAATCTCCTGGATGACGCGGTTATTGACAGAATCCTTCAGTCGCTTCCACCAAGCTACAAGAGCTTTGTGATGAACTTCAATATGCAGGGGATGGAAAAGACCATTCCTGAGGTATATTCAATGCTGAAATCAGCGGAGGTGGAGATCAAAAAGGAACATCAAGTGTTGATGGTGAATAAAACCACTAAGTTCAAGAAAGGCAAGGGTAAGAAGAACTTCAAGAAAGATGGCAAGGGAGTTGCCGCGCCCGGTAAACCAGTTGCCGGGAAGAAGCCAAGGAATGGACCCAAGCCTGAGACTGAGTGCTTTTATTGCAAGGGAAGTGGTCACTGGAAGCGGAACTGCCCCAAATACTTAGCGGACAAGAAGGCCGGCAACACCAAAGGTATATGTGATATACATGTAATTGATGTGTACCTTACCAGTACTCGTAGTAGCTCCTGGGTATTTGATACCGGTGCGGTTGCTCATATTTGTAACTCAAAACAGGAGCTGCGGAATAAGCGGAGACTGGCGAAGGACGAGGTGATGATGCGCGTTGGGAATGGTTCCAAGGTCGATGTGATCGCCGTCGGCACGCTACCTCTGCATTTACCTACGGGATTAGTTTTAAACCTCAATAGTTGTTATTTAGTGCCAGCTTTGAGCATGAACATTGTATCAGGATCTCATTTAATGCGAGATGGCTACTCATTTAAATCCGAGAATAATGGTTGTTTCTATTTATATGAGAGATTTGTTTTATGGTCATGCCCCGCTGGTCAATGGCTTATTCTTGATGAATCTCGAACGTGATGTTACACATATTCATAGTGTGAATACCAAAAGATGTGAAGTTGATAACGATAGTCCCACATACTTGTGGCACTGCCGCCTTGGTCACATTGGTGTCAAACGCATGAAGAAGCTCCATGCAGATGGACTTTTGGAGTCTCTTGATTACGAATCATTTGACACGTGCGAACCATGCCTCATGGGTAAGATGACCAAGACTCCGTTCTCCGGAACAATGGAGCGAGCAACCAACTTATTGGAAGTCATACATACTGATGTGTGCGGTCCAATGAGTGTTGAGGCTCGCGGTGGCTATCATTATGTTCTCACTCTCACTGATGATTTAAGTAGATATGGGTATGTCTACCTAATGAAACACAAGTCTGAAACCTTTGAAAAGTTCAAGGAATTTTAGAGTGAGGTTGAGAATCAACGTGACAGAAAAATAAAGTTCCTGCGATCAGATCGTGGAGGGGAATATTTAAGTCACGAATTTGGTACACACTTAAGGAAATGTGGAATAGTTTCACAACTCACGCCGCCTGGAACACCTCAGCGAAATGGTGTGTCCGAACGTCGTAATCGCACTCTATTGGATATGGTGCGATCTATGATGTCTCTTACCGATCTACCGCTCTCATTTTGGGGCTATGCTTTAGAGACTGCCGCATTCACTTTAAATAGGGCTCCGTCGAAATCCGTTGAGACGACACTGTATGAATTATGGTTTGGGAAGAAACCTAAGCTGTCGTTTCTAAAAGTTTGGGGATGCGATGCTTATGTCAAGAAACTTCAACCTGAAAAGCTCGAACCCAAGTCGGAAAATGCGTCTTCATAGGATACCCCAAGGAAACCATTGGGTATACCTTCTACCTGAGATCCGAAGGCAAGATCTTTGTTGCCAAGAATGGGTCCTTTCTGGAGAAAGAGTTTCTCTCGAAAGAATTAAGTGGGAGGAAAGTGGAACTTGATGAGGTGATAGTCACCCCTTTCGAACCGGAAAGTAGCGCAGCGCGGGAAGATGTTCCTGTGGTGCCTACACCGACTGGGGAGGAAGTTAATGATAATGATCATGAAGCTTTGGATCAAGTTAGTGCTGAACTTCGTAGGTCCACAAGGACACGTTCCGCACCAGAGTGGTACGGCAACCCTATCCTGGAAATCATGTTGTTAGACAACGGTGAACCTTCGAACTATGGAGAAGCGATGGCGGGCCCGGATTCCGACAAATGGCTAGAAGCAATGAAATCCGAGATAGGATCCATGTATGAAAACGAAGTATGGACTTTGACTGACTTGCCCGATGATCGGCGAGCCATAGAAAATAAATGGATCTTTAAGAAGAAGACAGACGCGGATGGTAACGTGACCATCTATAAGGCTCGACTTGTCGCTAAGGGTTATCGACAAGTTCAAGGGGTTGACTACGATGAGACTTTCTCACCCATAGCGAAGCTGAAGTCCGTCCGAATCATGTTAGAAATTGCCGCATTTTATGATTATGAGATATGGCAAATGGACGTCAAAACGGCATTCCTTAATGGCTTTCTTAAGGAAGAATTGTATATGATGCAGCCGAGGTATGCAAGCTCCAGCGCTCAATCTATGGGTTGGTGCAAGCATCTCGGAGTTGGAACATTCGTTTTGATGAGATGATCAAAGCGTTTGGGTTTACACAGACTTATGGAGAAGCCTGTGTTTACAAGAAAGTGAGTGGGAGCTCTGTAGCATTTCTCTTATTATATGTGGATGACATACTATTGATGGGAAATGATATAGAATTCTTGGAAAGTATAAAGGCCTATTTGAATAAATGTTTTTCAATGAAGGACCTTGGAGAAGCTGCTTATATATTAGGCATCAAGATCTATAGAGATAGATCAAGACGCCTCATTGGTCTTTCACAGAGTACGTACCTTGACAAGATATTGAAGAAGTTCAATATGGATCAGTCCAAGAAGGGGTTCTTGCCTGTATTGCAAGGTGTGCAATTGAGCACGGCTCAATGCCCGACCACGGCAGAAGATAGAGAAAAGATGAGTGTCATCCCCTATGCCTCGGCCATAGGGTCTATTATGTATGCCATGCTATGTACCAGACCCGATGTAAACCTTGCCGTAAGTTTGGTAGGAAGGTACCAAAGTAATCCCGGCATGGAACACTGGACAGCGGTCAAGAATATCCTGAAGTACCTGAAGAGGACTAAGGATATGTTTCTCGTTTATGGAGGTGACAAAGAGCTCGTCATAAAGGGTTACGTCGACGCTAGCTTCGACACAGATCTGGATGACTCTAATTCATAAACCGGATACGTGTATATTTTGAATGGAGGCGCAGTAAGCTGGTGCAGTTGCAAGCAAAGCGTCGTGGCGGGATCTACATGTGAAGCGGAGTACATGGCGGCCTCAGAGGCAGCACAAGAAGCAGTCTGGATGAAGGAGTTCATTACCGACCTAGGGGTGATTCCCAATGCGTCGGGCCCGATGACTCTCTTCTGTGACAACACTGGGGCTATTACCCTTGCCAAGGAGCCCAGGTTTCACAGGAAGACCAGGCATATCAAGCGTCGCTTCAACTCCATTCGTGAAAGTGTTCAAAATGGAGACATAGATATTTGTAAAGTACATACGGACCTGAATGTAGCAGATCCGTTGACTAAACCTCTCCCTAGAGTAAAACATGATCAACACCAGAACTCTATGGGTGTTCGATTCATCACAATGTAACTAGATTATTGACCCTAGTGCAAGTGGGAGACTTTTGGAAATATGCCCTAGAGGCAATAATAAAATGGTTATTATTATATTTCCTTGTTCATGATAATTGTCTATTGTTCATGCTATAATTGTGTTATCCGGAAATCGTAATACATGTGTGAATACATAGACCACAACATGTCCCTAGTAAGCCTCTAGTTGACTAGCTCGTTGATCAACAGATAGTCATGGTTTCCTGACTATGGACATTGGATGTCATTGATAACAGGATCACATCATTAGGAGAATGATGTGATGGACAAGACCCAATCCTAAGCATAGCGCAAATATCGTGTAGTTCGTTTGCTAGAGCTTTTCCAATGTCAAGTATCTTTTCCTTAGACCATGAGATCGTGTAACTCCCGGATGCCGTAGGAGTGCTTTGGGTGTACCAAACGTCACAACGTAACTGGGTGACTATAAAGGTGCACTACGGGTATCTCTGAAAGTGTCTGTTGGGTTGACACAGATCGAGACTGGGATTTGTCACTCCGTATGACGGAGAGGTATCTCTGGGCCCACTCGGTAATGCATCATCATAATGAGCTCAATGTGACTAAGGAGTTAGCCACGGGATCATGCATTACGGTACGAGTAAAGAGACTTGCCGGTAACGAGATTGAACAAGGTATTGGGATACCGATGATCGAATCTCGGGCAAGTAACATACCAATTGACAAAGGGAATTGTATACGGGATTGATTGAATCCTCGACATCGTGGTTCATCCGATGAGATCATCATGGAACATGTGGGAGCCAACATGTGTATCCAGATCCCGCTGTTGGTCATTGACCGGAGAGGCGTCTCGGTCATGTCTGCATGTCTCCCGAACCCGTAGGGTCTACACACTTAAGGTTCGGTGACGCTAGGGTTGTAGAGATATTAGTATGCGGAAACCCGAAAGTTGTTCAGAGTCCCGGATAAGATCCCAGATGTCACGAGGAGTTCCGGAATGGTCCGGAGGTGAAGAATTATATATAGGAAGTCCAGTTTCGGCCACCGGGAAAGTTTCAGGGGTTATCGGTATTGTACTGGGACCACTGGAAGGGTCCCGGGGGTCCACCGGGTGGGGCCACCTATCCCGGAGGGCCCCATGGGCTGAAGTGGGAAGGGAACCAGCCCTTAGTGGGCTGGGGCGCCCCCTTTGGGCCCCCCTGCGCCTAGGGTTGGAAACTCTAGGGGTGGGGGGCGCCCCACTTGGCTTGGGGGGGAAGCCACCCCCTTTCCCCCTTGGCCGCCGCCCCCCCTTGGAGATCTGATCTCCCAGGGCCGGCGCCCCCCCAGGGGTCCCTATATATAGTGTGGGGGAGGGAGTGCAGCAACACCACAGCCCCTGGCGCCTCCCTCTCCCTCCCGTGACACCTCTCTCTCCCGTTTGTGCTTGGCGAAGCCCTGCCGGGATCCCGCTACTTCCACCACCACGCCGTCGTGCTGCTGGATCTCCATCAACCTCTCCTTCCCCCTTGCTGGAACAAGAAGGAGGAGACGTCGCTGCTTCGTACGTGTGTTGAACGCGGAGGTGCCGTCCGTTCGGCGCTCGGTCATCGGTGATTTGGATCACGACGAGTACGACTCCATCAACCCCGTTCACTTGAACGCTTCCGCTCGCGATCTACAAGGGTATGTAGATGCACTCCTTTCCCCTCATTGCTAGTAAACTCCATAGATGGATCTTGGTGATGCGTAGAAAATTCTGCAACGATCCCCAACATTTCATGGGCCGCCAAGCCACTGAGTTAACCTTTTACACTTTGTGAATCCGGCCTCACATGACCGCCGGTTTAACGTTGACAAGTTCAGGGTCTATGTAAGATTGACTGTCAAGAGTTCGGCTTGTCATTCTGGGATTACCCGGGCGGAGTGGCAGATTCTACAAAGCAGGATAACCCAGAAGGTTTTGGTGAATACACCTGGTGTTCCAAGCCAGTTCACGAGGGTAGTAACGCTATGTTCTCTTTGGTGAATACACCTATGTTTGAATAGGAAGCCCCCAAGTGCTTTTTAAACATGGCGTATAAGCCGGACCAAGAGGGATATTCACAGCTATGCTCAATGAGCAGGAAGCCCCCAAGTGGTTTGTGGCGTTTTAGCCGAATCAAGAGGGATATTCACAGCTATGCTCAATGAGCAGGAAGCCGCCAAGTGATTTGTAAGTGTGGCATACTAGCCGATCAAGAGGGATATTCACAGCTATGCTCAATGAGCAGGAAGCCCCCAAGTGACCATCTGTAAGAGTGGCATATAAGCCGGATCAAGAGGGATATTCACAACTATGCTCAATGAGCAGGAAGCCCCCAAGTGACCATCTATAGGGATAAAGACTTCATTATTCGTAGAAATGAAATGACAGAGGCCCCGATTTATCAGGGATGCCGACTTTATTATATTGAATATAATATATATATTGTCAAAATATGTACATCAGGAGAGCCGGTGGCTCAAGTATAGTAAGGCCGAAGATGAGCAATATTCCATGGCCGGCGGGTCTCCTCCTCCGACTTGCGTGAGTCCTTGTGGTCTCGAATGTCGATAAGGTAGTATGATCCATTGTTCAGATTTTTGCTGACCACAAAAGGTCCTTCCCAAGGTGGGGATAACTTGTGCATATCAGTTTGATCCTCGATAAGCCGGAGCACCAGGTCGCCTTCTTGAAAGGTTCTGGTTTTGACCCGGCGGCTGTGATAGCGGCGCACATCTTGCTGGTAAATCGCCGAACGAGCCGCCGCAAGGTCACGCTCCTCATCCAACAAGTCAAGTGCATCCCGACGTGCTCTTTCATTATCAGCTTCAACATAAGCCGCCACACGAGGTGAATCGTGATGGATGTCACTGGGGAGAACCGCCTCTGCTCCGTAAACCATGAAGAAAGGCGTGTAACCCGTAGATCTGTTGGGGGTGGTATTGATGCTCCATAACATCGAAGGTAACTCCTCCACCCAACAACTCGGCGTCCTCTGCAAAGGAACCATAAGCCGGGGCTTGATGCCTCTCAGGATCTCTTGATTGGCTCTCTCGGCTTGACCATTAGACTGGGGGTGAGCTACTGATGACACATCAAGCCGGATATGCTCACGTTGAGAAAATTCTTTCATAGAACCTTGGATAGATTAGTGCCATTATCGGTTATAATACTATGGGGAAAGCCAAAATGGAAAATCACCTTTTTGATAAATTGAACCGCCATTGCCGCATCACATTTACTGACCGGCTCTGCCTCAACCCACTTTGTAAACTTATCAACCGCCACCAGGAGATGTGTCTTTTTATCCTTGGACCTTTTGAAAGGCCCAACCATATCAAGCCCCCAGTCTGCAAACGGCCAAGTAATTGGAATCATCCTCAATTCTTGAGCCAGCACATGAGCTCATCGTGAAAATTTCTAAAAACCATCACATTTACTGACTAGATCCTCAGCATCAGCGTGAGCCGTCAGCCAATAAAACCCATGACGAAAAGCCTTGGCCACAATGGACTTTGAGCCAGCATGATGACCACAATCTCCTTCATGAATCTCGCGAAGAATCTCACGGCCCTCCTCAGGGGAAACACAACGTTGAAACACCCCTGTGACACTGCGATGATGCAACTCTCCATTGGCAATAGTCATTGATTTAGATCACCGGGTTATCTGCCTAGCCAACGTTTCATCCTCAGGTAACTCGTCCCGGGTCATATAAGCCAGATATGGAATTGTCCAATCAGGAATTGCATGAAGAGTCGCCACCAACTGTGCCTCCGGGTCAGGAATAGCAAGATCCTCCTCTGTGGGCAATTTGACAGAAGGGTTATGCAGAATATCCAAAAAAGTGTTAGGTGGCACCGGCTTACGCTGAGACCCTAACCGGCTTAAAGCATCAGCCGCCTCATTTTTCCTGCGATCAACATGTTCAACTTGATGACCCTTGAAGTGACCCGCAATAGCATCAACCTCTCGACGATAAGCCGCCATGACTGGATCCTTAGAATCCCAAATGCTAGAAACTTGCTGAGCCAACAGATCTGAGTCGCTGAAACACCTCACCCGGCTTAAGCTCATCTCCTTAGCCATCCGAAGACCATGGAGCAAGGCCTCATACTCAGCTGCATTGTTAGTACAAGGGAACATCAACCGGAGAACATAAGAGAATTTATCACCTCGTGGGGAAGTCAAGACAACTCTAGCCCCCGAGCCTTCCAACTGTCTGGATCCATCAAAGTGAACAGTCCAATATGGGTTATACAGCTTTTCCTTAGGCATCTGCAACTCTGTCCAATCATTGATAAAATCCACAAGTGCTTGTGACTTGATGGTCATGTGAGGCACATACTTCAAACCATGGGGTCCAAGATCAATGGCCCACTTGGCTACCCGACCTGTGACTTCTCTATTTTGAATGATATCCCCTAAAGGGGTAGAACTCACCACAACGATGGGATGACCCAGAAAATATTGCTTGAGCTTTCGACTAGCCATGAATACCCCATATACGAGCTTCTGCCAATGCGGATACCTCTGCTTGGACTCAATAAGTACCTCACTGACGTAGTAAACCGGCCGTTGAACCGGATACTCCTTGCCTGACTCTTTCCTTTCCACCACAACGGCTACACTGACAGCACGGCTATTGGCAGCCACATATAACAACAAAGGCTCTTTATCAATGGGAGCAGCAAGAACGGGCGGCTCAGCCAACTGCTTCTTCAAGTCCTCAAATGCTTGATCAGCAGCATCGCTCCAGACAAAGTGATCTGTCTTCTTCATCATCTGGTACAGAGGGATAGCCTTCTCACCCAACCGGCTTATGAACCGGCTTAAGGCCGCAATATGACCCACCAAGTGCTGAACATCATTGATACACGCCGGTTTAGCCAAAGAGGTGATGGCCTTTATCTTCTCTGGGTTAGATTCAATACCTCACTCTGAAACCAGAAAACCCAAAAGCTTACCTGCTGGCACACCAAAAACACATTTGGCCGGGTTAAGCATCATCTTATAAACCCGGAGATTGTCAAATATCTCCTTCAAATCATCAATCAGGGTCACCTTCTTCCTGGACTTCACCACAATGTCATCCACGTAAGCATGAACGTTACGTCCAATTTGATTATGAAGGCAATTTTGCACACACCGTTGGTAAGTCGCCTGGGCACTCTTGAGCCCAAAAGGCATAGACACATAGCAGAAGGCTCCAAATGGAGTAATGAAGGTTGTCTTCTCCTAGTCCTTAACTGCCATCTTGATCTGATAATAACCAGAATAAGCATCCAAAAAGCTCAAATGCTCACAATCCGCCGTAGCATCAATAATTTGATCAATACGAGGGAGAGCAAAGGGATCAGCCGGACAAGCCTTGTTTAAATCCGTGTAGTCCAGACACATACGCCAAGTGCCATTTTTCTTAAGTACTAGCACCGGGTTAGCCAACCACTCAAGATGAAAAACTTCAACAATAAACCCAGCCGCCAAGAGCCGGGCCACTTCTTCACCAATGGCCTTACGCCTCTCTTCATTGAAACAACGAATGAATTGCTTGACCGGCTTAAACTTTGGATCAATATTAAGAGTGTGCTCAGCGAGTTCCCTCGGTACACCTGGCATGTCAGAAGGTTTCCATGCAAAGATGTCCCGGTTCTCACGGATGAACTCGATGAGCACGCTTTCCAATTTTGGATCCAAATTAGCACTGATGCTGAACTGTTTGGATGAATCGCCAGGAACGAAATCAACTAGCTTAGTGTCATCTGCTGATTTAAACTTCAATGCTGGATCATGCTTTGTAGTTGGCTTTTTCAAAGATGTCATATCTGCCGGGTCAACATTGTCCTTGTAGAACTTCAACTCTTCTATTGCGCAGACAGACTCAGCATAAGCAGCGTCGCCCTCTTCACACTCCAAAGCTATCTTCTGGCTTCCATGCACTGTGATGGTCCCCTTGTGACCCGGCATTTTGAGCTGCAGATAAACATAAAAAGGCTGTGCCATGAGCTTGGCATAAGCCGGCCATCCAAACAGAGCGTGATACGGACTCTGAATCTTGACTACTTCAAAGGTTAGCGTCTCAGCTCGGGAGTCATGTTCATCTCCAAAGGCCACTTCCAAAGCGATCTTGCCTACCGGATATGCTGACTTACCATGCACCACTCCATGGAAAACAGTATTGGACGACTTAAGATTTTTGTCAGTTAATCCCATGCGACGGAAAGTATCATAGTAAAAGATATTAATAATGCTGCCTCCATCCATGAGTACCTTAGTGAACTTGTACCCTCCAACCTGAGGTGCCACCACCAAAGCCAATTGACCCGGATTATCAACCCGGGGCGGGTGATCCTCACGACTCCACACAATGGGCTGCTCAGACCATCGCAAGTAATGGGGAACCGCCGGCTCAACGACATTCACAACTCTTTTACGGAGCTTCTGGTCCCGCTTGCATAAACTCGTGGTGAAGACGTGGTACTGCCCACTATTCAACTGCTTTGGATTACTTTGATACCCAGACTGCTGTTGCTGATTCCCCTGACCAGACTGTTGATGATAACCGCCCTGATTGCCTTGACTGCCTGGGTGATCCTGGAAGCCGGAATTAGAACCGCTGCCACCATAACCCGGACCATGAGAGCCGGAACCAGAGCCGTCGCCCGGCCCATGATTGTTCTGTAACAAATCAGAATTTTTGAACTCCTTCATAATGTGGCAGTCCTTCCAAAGGTGACCGGACGGCCTTTCTCGCGTACCATGCTTTGGGCAAGGCTGATTCAGCATCTGCTCAAGATTTATACCTGACCCTCCTGCCCGAGGAGGTGGCTTTCCCTTACGACGCTGACCATTATTCTGCGTGTTGGTATTGGCCACAAAATCTGAATTATTATCGGCCTTGCGCTTACCATTGCCCCCCTGACTTGCCGGGTTATGATGTTGGCCCTTGGTGTTGAAACTCTTCTTTCCCTTTCGCGGCTTTTCATCATCAGACTCGGGGTCCGTGGTACTATCAGAGTCGGCATATTTAATTAGAGCTGCCATCAGCTCCCCCATGTCAGTGCAGTGGCGCTTGAGCCGCCCTAGCTTCTGTTTAAGGGGCAAAAAACAGCAATTCTTCTCTAACATTAGGACCGCTGAGCCGGCATTGATGTTATCCGATGAGTGCAGGATAGCTTTGACCCGGCGCACCCAATGGGTTGTTGACTCGCCCTCTTCTTGGGCACAGGCATCCAAATCCACAATTGACATGGGTTGCTTGCACGTATCTTTAAAATTCTAGATAAATCGGGCTTTTAACTCGGCCACGACCCAATGGAATTGGCAGGCAGCCCTTTTAACCAAGTACGGGTCGTTCCATCCAGCATCATGGTGAAGTACTTGGCACACACATCATCGCTGACCTCCAACAGCTCCATGGCCATCTCGTAACTCTCAATCCACGCCTTAGGGGGTAAGTCGGCTGTATAGTTAGGCACCTTACAAGGTCCTTTGAAATCCTTGGGCAGACGCTCATTACGCAGAGCCGGCACTAAACACGGTACGCCCGTGGTTCTAGAGGTCACACCTGCCTCCACCGAAGTCGTTGGATAAGCCGGAGATTGTTGATGGCATCTGTTACTGCTTGAAACCGACGACGAGTCAATGTGCCTGCTATAACTCCGGCTTGGGCAAGGGGTTGAGTGAATCCTCTCACGACTATAAGAATAAGCCTCCTACTGTACCAATGCTATCTGAAGAAGCTCTCTAGCCCTCCGTGTTTCAATCACTGCTGGAGACTCGCCTTCAATTGGGAGAGCCGCCAACCGTGTCGTTGCAGCGATCATATTATCCAACGGGTTAGAATAATGACCTGGTGGCGTCTGCACATACTGTGGTGAGATATTATTCAGACGAGGCGGATCCGCTATGCGTGGCTGAGCCGGTACTTCGGTACTAGGTGTGGCGACCACCCGGTTTACCTCTGGCGGGTCACTGGTCCCTGCACCAGGTGTGTTGAAGAGGGTTCTCGCCTCGTAAACCGGAGGCAGACGACTCCGGTGCCTTCTCCTCATGACTTCGTTTGAAGCGTTCTGATCCAGTGTGAGCCGGAAGGAATCAACCTGGATCCGTTGTGCTTGAGCATCCAGAGCAGCTTGCTCCGCAGTCATCCTCGCGTCCTCAGCCGCCAGATCTTCCTTGGCTTGAGCTATCTCATCCCGCAGTTTCGCAACTTCCGTGTTATGCTGAGGTTGATTTGTCGGATTAAGCTCTGCTGTTCAATGTTGTCAAAGTGTCCAATAAGTCAGACAAGACCTGAGCCAGCGGGCGCACAGGGCCTCCTGCCAGCACTTGCAGACATACTTGTTATTTCCTTGCTGCATACTTGTTACAATTATCATTACTTGCTCATTACAATTTATCTTTCTATCAAACTACTCACTACTTACAATTTCAGCACTTGCAGACATTACCTTACTGAAAACTACTTGTCATTTCCTTCTGCTCCTCGTTGGGTTCGACACTCTTACTTATCGAAAAGAGCTACAATTGATCCCCTATACTTGTGGGTCATCAAGGCTATTTTCTGGCGCCGTTGCCGGGGAGTGAAGCGCCTTTGGCAAGTGGAATTCGATAAGGAAACATTTATATAGTGTGCTGAAATTTATTGTCACTTGTTACTATGGAAAGCAATCCTTTGAAGGGTTTGTTCGGGGTATCTTCACCTTGTCCGAAATCGCAATTAGTTACCCCTCAACCTACTGCACCTATTGAAAATATTGAATATGAAATCCCTTCGGGTATGATAGAACAACTGCTAGCTAATCCTTATGCAGGAGATGGAACTGAACATCCTGATATGCACTTGATACATGTGGAACAAATTTGTGGATTGTTTAAGCTTGCAGGTTTACCCAGGGATGAAGTGATGAAAAAGGATTTCCCTTTATCTTTGAAGGGGAAAACATTGGCATGGTATAGGCTATGCGATGATATTGGATCATCGAATTGGAATCGTTTAAAGTTGGAGTTCCACCAAAAAATTTATCCTATGCATCTAGTTCATCGTGATCGGAATTATATATATAATTTTTGGCCTCGTGAAGGAGAAAGTACCGATCTAGCTTGGGGGAGGCTTAAGTCAATGTTATATTCATGCCCCAATCATGAGCTCTCAAGAGAAATTATTATTCAGAACTTTTATGCTCGGCTTTCTCGTAATGATCAAACCATGCTGGATACTTCTTGTGCTGGTTCTTTTATGAAGAAAACTATTGAATTCCGGTGGGATCTTTTGGAAATAATTAAACACAACTCTGAAGATTGGGAACTCGATGAAGGTAAAGAGTCAGGTATAAAGCTTAAGTATGATTGTGTTAAATCTTTTATGGATACCGATGCTTTTTAAAAGTTTAGCACTAAATATGGACTTGACTCTGAGATAGTAGCCTCCTTTTGTGAATCATTTGCTACTCATGTTGAACTCCCTAAAGAGAAGTGGATTAAATATCACCCACCTATTAAAGAAGAAATTAAAGAACCGGTACCCGTTAAAGAAGAAACTATACTCTATAATGTTGTTCCAGCGGTTCCTACTGCTTATATTGAGAAACCCCCTTTTCCTGTTAGGATAAAGGAACATGCTAAAGTTTCAACTGTAGTTAACAAAAGCTATGTTAGAACACCTAAACCAGATGAACAAATTAGAGTGGAACCTAATATTGCTATGGTTAAAGATCTCTTAGAAGAGGATGTGGATGGGCATGTTATTTACTTCTGTGCAGAAGCTGCTAGAATTGCCAAACCAAAAAAAGGGATAAAAATAGACCAGTTGTTGGCCTGCCTATCATTTCAGTTAAAATAGGAGATCACTGTTATCATGGTTTATGTGACATGGGTGCTAGTGTGAGTGCTATTCCTTACACTTTGTATCAAGAAATTAGGAAAGACATAACACCTACAGAGTTAGAAGACATAGATGTTACTATTAAACTTGCAAATAGAGACACCACATCACCTTGTGGGATTATTTGAGGTGTTGAAGTCTTGTGTGGGAAAAAAATACCCTACTGATTTTCTTGTTCTTGGTTCCCCACAAGATGACTTCTGTCCCATTATCTTTGGTAGACCTTTCTTGAACACAGTGAATGCTAAGATAGATTGCAAGAAGCAAACTGTTGGTGTTAGCTTTGGTGATGAGTCTCATGAGTTTAATTTTTCCAAGTTTAGTAGAAATCATCATGAAAAAGAATTGCTTAGTAAGGATGAAATACTTGGTCTTGCTTCTATTGCTGTGCCACCTACTGATCCTTTAGAACAATATTTGCTAGACCATGAGAATGATTTACATATGCATGAAAGAAATGAAATAGATAAGATTTTCTTCGAACAACGTCCTCTGCTTAAACACAATTTGCCTATTGAAACTCTTGGAGGTCCTCCTCCACCTAAAGATGATCCTGTGTTTGAATTAAAACAATTGCCAGACATTTTGAAATATGCTTATCTCGGTGAAAAGAAGATATATCCTGTTATTATTAGTGCTAACCTTTCAGAACATGAAGAAGAAAGATTATTGAAAGTTCTAAGGAAGCACCAAGCTGCTATTGGATATACTCTTGATGATTTAAAGGGCATTAGTCCCACTCTATGTCAGCACAAAATTAATATGGAACCTAGTGCTAAGCCAGTTGTTGATCACCAACGTCGGTTAAATCCGAAGATGAAAGAGGTGGTAAGAATGGAAATATTAAAACTTCTGGAAGCAGGTATAATCTATCCTATAGCTGATAGTATATGGGTAAGTCCTGTTCATTGTGTCCCTAAGAAAGGAGGTATTAATGTTGTTCCTAATGATAAGAATGAACTTATTCCACAAAGAATTGTTACATGCTATAGAATGGTAATTGATTTCAGAAAATTAAACAAAGCAACTAGAAAAGATCATTACCCTTTGCCTTTTGTTGATCAAATGCTTGAACGATTATCTAAGCACACACAATTTTGCTTCCTTGATGGATATTCTGGCTTTTCACAAATACCTGTTTCTCAACCTGATCAAGAAAAGACTACTTTTACTTGTCCTTTTGGAACCTATGCTTATATACGTATGCCTTTTGGTTTATGTAACGCACCTGCTACCTTTCAAAGATGCATGATGGCTATATTCCTAACTTTTGTGAAAAGATTGTTGAGGTTTTCATGGATGACTTTTCTGTTTATGGGGAGTCTTTTGATGATTGTTTAAGCAATCTTGATCGAGTTTTGCAGAGATGTGAACAAACAAATGTTGTCTTGAATTGGGAGAAGTGCCACTTTATGGTTAATAAAGGCATTGTCTTGGGTCATAAAATTTCTGAAAGAGGTATTGAAGTGGACAAAGCTAAGGTTGATGCAATTGAGAAAATGCCATGTCCTAAGGTCATCAAAGGTAGTCGTAGTTTCCCAGGTCATGCTGGTTTCTATAGGAGATTTATCAAATACTTTTCTAAAATTTCTAGGCCTCTTACTAATCTTTTGCAAAAGGATATTCCTTTTGTTTTTGATGATGATTGTCCTGAAGCCTTTGAAACACTCAAGAAAGCTTTAATCTCTGCACCTATTGTTCAACCACCTGATTGGAACTTGCCTTTTGAAATTATGTGTGATGCTAGTGATTATGCTGTTGGTGCTGTTCTAGGACAAAGAGTTGATAAGAAATTGAATGTTATTGATTATGCTAGTAAAACTCTAGACAGTGCTCAAAGAAATTATGCTACTACTGAAAAAGAATTCTTAGCAGTGGTGTTTGCTTGTGATAAATTTAGATCTTATATTGTTGATTCAAAAGTGATTGTTCACACCGATCATGCTGCTATTAAATATCTTATGGAAAAGAAAGATGCTAAACCTAGACTTATTCATTGGATTCTCTTGTTACAAGAATTTGATTTACATATCACTGATAGAAAAGGAGCTGAGAAACCCATAGCTGATAACTTGTCTAGGCTTGAAAATGTGCCTGATGACCCACTACCTATTGATGATAGTTTTCCTAATGAGCAGTTAGCTGCAATAAATGTTGCTCATAGTACTCCTTGGTATGCTGACTATGCTAATTACATTGTTGCTAAATATTTACCACCTAGCTTTACATACCAACAAAAGAAAAAATTCTTCTATGATTTAAGACATTACTTTTGGGATGACCCACATCTTTATAAAGAAGGAGTAGATGGTATTATTAGACGTTGTGTACCTGAGCATGAACATGGACAAATCCTATGGAAATGTCACTCCGAGGCTTATGGAGGGCATCATGCTGGTGATAGAACTGCTCACAAGGTATTGCAGTCTGGATTTTATTGGCCTACTCTCTTCAACGATGCTCGTAAGTATGCCTCATCTTGCGATGAATGCAAAAGAATAGGTAATATCAGTAAGCGTCAAGAAATGCCTATGAATTATTCACTTGTTGTTGAACCATTTGATGTTTGGGGATTTGATTACGTGGGACCTGTTCCTTCCTCTAACGGGTATACACATATTTTGGTTGCTGTTGATTATGTCACTAAATGGGTAGAAGCTATTCCAACGAGTAGTGCTGATCACAACACCTCTATTAAAATACTTAAGGAAGTTATTTTCCCAAGGTTTGGAGTCCCTAGATATTTAATGACTAATGGTGGTTCACACTTTATTCATGGTGCTTTCCGTAAAATGCTTGCCAAGTATGATGTTAACCATAGAATTGCATCACCCTATCATCCTCAGTCTAGTCGTCAAGTTGAACTTTGCAATAGAGAAATAAAATTAATTTTGCAAAAGACTGTTAATAGGTCCAGGAAGAATTGGTCTAAGAAATTAGATGATGCACTTTGGGCTTATAGAACAGCATATATAAATCCTATGAGTATGTCTCCTTATAAAATGGTCTATGGAAAAGCTTGTCATTTGCTCTTGAGTTAGAACATAAAGCATATTGGGCAGTTAAAGAACTCAACTATGATTTCAAACTTGCTGGTGAAAAGAGGTTATTTGATATAAGCTCATTAGAGGAATGGAGAACCCAAGCTTATGAAAATGCAAAGTTATTCAATGAAAAGGTTAAAAGATGGCATGACAAAAGAATCCAAAAGCGTGAGTTTAAAGTCGAAGAATATGTTCTTTTGTACAACTCTCGTTTCAGATTCTTTGCAGGAAAACTCCTCTCAAAATGGGAAGGCCCATATGTCATCGAGGAGGTTTGCCGGTCTGGAGCCATCAAGATAAATAATTCCGAAGGTACTAAACCGAAGGCTGTCAATGGGCAACGAATACAGCATTATATCTCAGGTACGCCTATTAATGTTGAGAGTAATATTATCCAAACTTTGACACCGGAAGAACACATAAAAGAGTCCTTCCGGAACACTCCAGAATCATGAAAATAAGGAGGTACGTGATACGTAAGTAAACTGACTCCGAAAAATCCACAAAAATATTCTTTATCAGTTTTGGAATATTTTAGAATTTTGGAAATAAAGGAACTTCCAGGAAGCGTCCCCTGGTGGGCACAAGACACCAAGGCACGCCAGGCAAGCCTGGCGCGCCCCAGGTGGGTTGTGCCCACCTGGGACACCTTCCGTACTCCGTTTTTCTTCCATGTACTTGTCCTCCAAGATAAAAAATCCATATATACTTCCCGAACATCTTAACCACCGTATCACGAAGAAAATCCTCTGTTCTCTTTTTCCTTGCTGTTTTTTGTCAGATCCCATCTACCATGGCTGCTTCAAGCTCCTCCAAGGACAAGTTCTTCAAGAACGTCATCAACCCATATTTGTGGGAGGTGGTGCAACACCCTCAGGTCATTGAGATGCATGAGGGGGTGCTTCACCTTCATGATGTGCCCTGCCCCAAGGGGACGGGAACCGTGGAGGCTAGGCTTGAAGCTCGGGAGCAAGATGTCTTCCGGTGCAAGGGGATGATGGAGCGTGGACTCCCTGCCAATCACCTCATGATCACGGATCTCTCCCGTGATCTCAAGGTGGATGGTAGGCCCATGAAGGACATCGTCTTCACCTTCAACGAGCAAATCAACTTCCTCCAAAGCCAGATCTATGACCTCCAAAACCAAGTCTTTGAATATGAGGCGAGGTTTAGAGGTATGAGTTTGGCTGCTAGTTGCAGGACCCGTGAGACTCACTCTTCCTCTTATGATAGTGGACCACTGCCATGGAAATCTGAGGACAAGGTCTCTTCTTCTTCACCACCACCATCTTCTTCACCACCAAAGGAGAACTGAGTATCGGGTATGGGCACTCCCCTTGGCTTCCGCCAAGCTTGGGGGAGGTGCCCTGGTATCGTATCACCCCACTATCTTTTTGCTTTTACTTATCTTAGTTCAATCTTTTTGCTTTTGATGAAATAAAGTTTAGTTTGATCCTTTTCTTATTTGAGAGTTTGCTTAGTGATCTATCATTGTAGTCGTGTGCAAGTTATATAATAAAGTTAGTTTTAGTTTTTACGTTCTTTACTTTCATGTTGCAAATAAAGAAAAGAAATAAGAAAGAAAGAAAAGGAGGAATAAAGCAAATAAAAGAAAGAAAATAAATCAATAAGATCATATACTAATCCTATGGTAGGTGATAGCACCACATAAGGAAAAGTATAAGTAAGAATATTTTATTAGAGATTGACAAACATAGCATTAGTCAGTGATGCAACTCATGAAAGAATTAATAAGGGAAGGGGAGATTCACATATAAATATACCATCCTAGAAATCTTTTGTGATTGTGAGCCCCCATCAAAATATTATATGCCAAAATTGTTGACGTTGGACAAGGAAGACAATGCAATGGTTTATGTTTGTTTATATTCACATAGAAGTCATATTGTCATAGATCCTTCAACATGTGGTGCTTGCCCCCTATCTTTGCTAGCCAAAAATTCCGCACTAAGTAGAGATACTACTTGTGCATCCAAAAACCCTTAAACCCAAATCTTTTTCAAGTGTCCACCATACCTACCTATGGATTGAGCAAGATCCTTCAAGTAAGTTGTCATCGGTGCAAAAAGGCAATAAAAGTTGCTTCTAAATGTGTGAGATTGTTTAGTGTAAGAGAAAATTGAGTGTTGCACGAACTTGGATGACAAAGAATAAAAGCGACAGACTGCATAATAAAGGTTGTCATCTTAATGAGCAATGTAACGTGACGTTCTCTTGCACTAAGGGATTGAGCATGCAAACAAATAAGCGCATGGCAACCTCTGCTTCCCTCTGCGAAGGGCCTATCTTTTACTTTTATGCACAGAGTCAAAAGTTTTCCTTCTATTACTTTTTATTTTTCTCCTTTGGCAAGCATCATGTAGTGAGGAAAGATCTAGGCACATATGTCCAGTTGAATATAGATAGCATGAGTATTATTGTTGACATCACCCTTGAGGTGAGTATGTTGGGAGGCAAAACTATAAGCCCCTATGTTTCTATGTGTCCGATTGAAACGTTTTGCTCATGGGTATGAGGTGAGTGTTAGCAATCATAGAAGACTATATGATGGTTGAGTATGTGGACTTGCTTAAAAGACTCCGACACGTGACCCTTCCTGAAAATATGATGAATTGTAGTTGCAAAGTTGACTGAGAACATAGTTTGTTGGTTTCTAATAGAGTTTTTGCTTTATACTTCGATTGTGTGATGAACTGTTACTTATTCATGGGAAGTATATGATAAAAGTTCTATGATAAAAGTCCTATGTTTTAGTTTTTGTTGTTATAATAATCAACATGATGCTTCGATGTTCGTATTTTGTTTTTATCGACACCTCTCTCAAAGCATGTGGACATGTTTTTCGATTTTGGTTTTCGCTTGAGGACAAACGAGGTCTAAGCTTGGGGGAGTTGATACGTCCATTTTGCATCATGTTTTCTTACTGTTATTTAGAATGTTTTTATCCATAATAATGCTTTTTGGAGTAATTCTAATGCCTTTTCTCTCATAATTTGCAAGGAACACACCAAGAGGGAGAATTCCGGCAGCTGGAAATCTGGACCTGGAAAAGCTACGTCAGGCCACCTATTCTGCACAACTCCAAATGAGCTGAAACTTCATGGAGATTTATTATGGATTATTTAAGAAATATTGGAGCCAATAAACACCAGAGGGGGCCACCTGGTGGGTTGTGGCCTCCTCGGCCCACCTCCGGTGCCCATCTTTTGGTATATATGTCATTTTGACCTAGAAAAAAAATAAGGAGAAGACTTTCGGGACGGAGCGTCGCCGTCTCGAGGCGGAACTTGGACAGGAGCACTTTTGCCCTCCGGCGGAGCGATTCTGCCAGGGGAACTACCCTCCCGGAGGGGGAAATCCTTGTCATCATCATCACCAACAACTCTCCCATCTTGGGGAGGGCAATGTCCATCTCCATCTTCACCAGCACCATCTCATCTTAAACCCTAGTTCATCTCTTGTATTCAATCTTGTTACCGGAACTATAGGTTGTTGCTAGGGGGTGACTAGTAGTGTTGATTACATCTTGTAGTCGATTACTACATGGTTTATTTGGTGGAAGATTATATGTTTAGATACATTATGCATATTAATACCCCTCTGATCATGAGCATGTTTATTGTTTGTGAGTAGTTACTTTCGTTCTTGAGGTCACGGGATAAATCATGTTGCAAGTAATCATGTGAATTTGATATGTGTTCGATATTTTGATGGTATGTATGTTGTGATTCCCTTAGTGGTGTCATGTGAACGTCGACTACATGACACTTCACCATATTTGGGCCTAAGGGAATGCATTGTGGAGTAGTAAATAGATGGTGGGTTGCGAGAGTGACAGAAACTTAAACCCCGGTTTATGCTCTATTCCGTAAGGGACCGATTGGATCCTAGAGTTTAATGCTATGGTTAGAATTTATTCTTAATACTTTTCTTGTAGTTGCAGATGCTTGCGGGAGGGTCAATCATAAGTAGGAGGTTTGCTCAAGTAAGAACAACACCTAAGCACCGGTCCACCCACATATCAAATTATCAAAGTAGCCAACACAAATGAAACCAACATGATGAAAGTGACTAGATGAAATTCCCGTGTACCCTCAAGAACGCTTTGCTTATCATAAGGGACAATTTTGGCCTGTCCTTTGCCTCAAAAGGATTGGGCTACCTTGCTGCATACTTGTTACAATTATCTTTACTTGCTCGTTACAAATTATCTTGCTATCAAACTACTCGCTACTTACAATTTCAGCACTTGCAGACATTACCTTACTGAAAACTACTTGTCATTTCCTTCTGCTCCTCATTGGGTTCGACACTCTTACTTATCGAAAAGAGCTACAATTGATCCCCTATACTTGTGGGTCATCAACCCCATGGTTTGAAATATATGCCTTGGACAGCTATCAAGTCTCAAGCACTTGTGGATTTCATCAATGACTGGACAGAGGTACAGATGCCTGAGGAGAAGCCGGATAACGCATATTGGACTATTCATTTTGATGGATCCAGGCAATTGGAAGGCTCGGGGGTTGGAGCTATTTTGACTTCCCCACGAGGTGATAAGTTTTGCTATGTTTTAAGGTTGATGTTCCCTTGTACTAACAATGCAACTGAGTATGAGCCCTTGCTCCATGGTCTTCGGATGGCTAAAGAGATGAATCTAAGCTGGGTGAGGTGCTTTGGCGACTCAGATTTGGTGGCTCAGCAAGTTTTAGGAACAGGGGATTCCAAAGACCCGCTCATGGCAGCTTATCGCGGGGCGCTTGATTCTATTGCTGGTCATTTCAGGGGTTATCAGGTGGAACATGTTGATCGTAGGAAAAATGAGGCGCTGATGTGTTAAGCCAGCTGGGCTCTCAGCGTAAGCCGGTGCCACCCAATGTTTTCCTTGATATTTTGAATAACCCTTCAGTTAAATTACCTACGGAGGAGGATCTTACTGTCCCTGATGTTGGGGAACGTAGTAATTTCAAAAAAATCCTACGCACACGCAAGATAATGATGATGCATAGCAACGAGAGAGGAGAGTGTTGTCCACGTACCATCGTAGACCGAAAGCGGAAGCGTTAGCACAACGCGGTTGATGTAGTCGTACGTCTTCACGATCCGACCGATCAAGTACCGAACGCACGGCACCTCCGAGTTCAGCACACGTTCAGCTCGATGACGTCCCTTGAACTCCGATCCAGCCGAGCTTTGAGGGAGAGTTCCGTCAGCACGACGGCGTGGTGACGATGATGATGTTCTACCGACGCAGGGCTTCGCCTAAGCACCGCTACGATATTATCGAGGTGGATTATGGTGGAGGTGGGCACCGGACAAGGGTAAGAGACCGAGAGATCAATTGTTGTGTCTTTTGGGTGCCCCCCTGCCCCCGTATATAAAGGAGCAAGGGAGGAGGCGGCCGGCCTAGGAGGAGGGCGCCACAAGGGGGGAGTCCTACTCCCACTGGGAGTAGGACTCCTCCTTTCCTTGTTGGAGTAGGAGAAGGGAAGGGAGAAGGAGAAGGAAGGAAGCACTACAAAAAAATACACTTCTGTGATGATACGTGTTTGTCACAGTAGGTCGCGTTTTTTGTCATGCATGTACATCCATGACAAATTTATGACAGAATCAAGATAGTCATACCTGTGTTGTCGTAGAAGTGTTCCATGACATTACCAAAATTATCATCACGAAAGTGTCCACTTCCATGACGATAAATCGCGCGTCACAGAAGTGCTTTCGTCAAGGGTGACCGACACATGGCATCCACCGTAACGGAACGCCGTTAAGCTATCGGGTCGGGTTTTGGATCCGATAACCCGTTAACAGCCCCGACCAATGGGGATTTTCCACGTGTAAAATCATCATTCGCTGGAGGAAACACGTGTCGGCTCATCGTTGGGACAAATGTCATCCACTCATTAGACAGAAGGCGCCTATGATACGCCGACACGTGGCACGGCCCAACAGAGGCCCATTCCTGTGAAAAGGCTGGCCCGTTTGACTTGGTCAAAAGGTGGCGGGCCGGCCCATGGAAAGCCTGTTAACGGCTTGTTCGCATATAGCCCATTTACAGCCCGCTAACCCAAGGCCCGTTACGCCCTATCCGAATTAGGCCCAGTTGCGTCATCTGGGCCATCCAATATGATTCCAGCCCGTTTTCACTTCTGGCCCATGTATGGCCCATGACTTCTTTCGGCCCATATGAGGCCCTATGTAACTCTTGGCCTATTGACGGCCCGTGGTGAAACTGGCCCGTAATGAACAGTGTATCACTTTACACCCATTAACGGCCCATGGTGAAACTGGCCCGTAATGAACAGTGTATCACTTTATACCCATTAACGGCCCGTTATTCCGTTGGGCCGTTTCCAGCCCATGTTATCTTTCGGCCTTCTCAGAGCCCATTTATTCTTGGGCTCATTTCCAGCATTCGTTTACTTACGGCCCGTTACTGTCATTTTCTGCTTGTGGGCCAAATTCAGCCCGTGGTTACAGTCGGCCCGTTTGTGGTCCGTTAATACGTTGGGCCGTTTTCATAGCGTCATCAAATACGGCCTATTAACGATGGCCCGTTATGGTCGGCCCATGAACGGACGATTCCAGCTCTAGCCCGTTTACGGCCATAATGCGGCCTGTTATTGGCCCATGTTTGGCCAATCGATCATACGGCCCGTATAAGGCCCATTGATGATACGGCCCGTAGAAGGCCCATTGTTTCTATGGCTCGTAGAAGGCCCATTGTTTCTACGGCCCGTAGAAGGCCTACTGTTTCTACGGCCCGTAGAAGGCCCACTGTTTCTACGGCCCGTAGGAGGCCTAGTGTCACTACAGTAAATATTAGCCCATGGTTATTGTGGCCTAGTTTTAAAAAATAGGTTATTGCAGCCACTAGCAAACCGTGGAAAAAGAACTGCATTGACTACAAGCAAACAAATAAACAAGACAACAAGGAAATAAATAAGCAAGCAACTTATGCTAGGCTATCACGGCTATTACACATATTACATCCACTGGGCATCAAAGTTCGCCACCAGTGATCATAAAGCGCAACAAAGAAGCAGATTACAAAAACTGGGCACCATTGCAGCATAACAAAATAATACTGAACCGAGACCACTTCCAAGATAGTTCAAGAAAGGTTAGCCTTGCGGGGGAACTGCTACGCAAGCTGCTGAGCAAGGCTGTGAGACCGGCCTAGCATGTCGGTCATAGCTTCCAGGTGTAGTTGTTTAGCGATGAGGTTCTCGTTGGTGTTCTCCGCAATCTTTCTTAGAGATTGGACTTCAAGTCAAAGTTGAGTTGCAGAATGCCTTTCTGCTAGAACTTGGGACTGAAGAAGTCAAACTGATTCAGACAACGAATTCTGTGAACTTGTCTGACTGTTAGTCTCAAGTAACTTGAACACTGCATCAAGACAGGACTTTGGGGTTGTCTCGCTATCTTCAAGATGTTTTGCCTTCTTTGCTGCAATATATGTTGGGTTTGTCTCACAGCCTTCAGCAGACTTGTGCATGCCATCAGGCATATCACCCTGAAACAAAGCAGAGAGATGACAGGTTTTGCACGTGTATAAACAAAGATGACAACTGTTCTGTCAATTCTATCCAATTTCAAATTAGAAAATAAAGAGTAAGTTCAAAATATCAATAGCATAATTTGGAATTATTCATAATGCGCGGAGCTTCACCACACTACTGGATTACCATGTCAACATAACAAGCATAGATGAAGGGCAAAGAAAATCATTGTATCTATTTTGGATAATGTGCATGGCATGTTGTTCATATCATCAGCCACATCAGTAAGATAAAACAGGAGATGACAAGGTGCAAACGTGGGCTGCTTTACCACACACTACTAGAAAAATGGCTATAGCCAATATCCCTATTAGTGGCGCACCATGGTGGTGGTGCGCCACTGCTATATAGCAGTAGCGCACCAGAAGCAGGTGCGCCATTGTTATTTTTTTAGTACTGGCGCACCTTTAGTCCAATGCGCCATTGCTATTTTTTCCCCGGGTCCACCCCCTTCCCCAGGCTTACCAGTGGCACACCTTTGCCAGGTGCGCCATTGCTATTTTAGGTAGCAATGGTGCACCTGGCAAAGGTGCGCCATTGGTAAGCCAGGGGAGGTGGGCATTTTTGGCTAGCAATGGCGCACCAGCCCTTGGTGCGCCATTGCTATGTGCTGCACCGACCGGCCCGCCTTTTTCTTTTCTTTTCTCCTCTCACCTATCCACCGCATAGCTCGAGCTCCATCTCACGATTCCTCACCTCCACCAACAGCCGCCGGCCACCACGTCCCCTCACCTGCGCCGCCGGCCGGCCACCGCAGCCCTCCTTCCGCTGCCGGCCCTAGACCTCTCCTAGCCCATCCGCCTCCCAGTCCTCTCCCGAATCCCCCTTTGTCCCTGAGCTCGCGCGAGACCCAGCCTCGCCCCACCTCTGCCCCGCCGCCTACCAGCCCTCCCGAACCTCGCCACCGTCCGGGGAAGCTCCGACGCCGCCCCCTCAGATTCCCTCGCGGACACGCCTCCAATCGAGCC
The DNA here is from genome assembly GCF_018294505.1 of Triticum aestivum. Taxonomy (NCBI): domain Eukaryota; kingdom Viridiplantae; phylum Streptophyta; class Magnoliopsida; order Poales; family Poaceae; genus Triticum; species Triticum aestivum. The sequence goes on from NC_057808.1 coordinate 569,164,085, forward strand.
TCAAGCGCGCCGCCACGAAACCCTAGGCCAGCCGGGACCTCACATCTGGGTGCCGTGTCCGTGCTGGTGGAGGCGTCCAGCGGCGTCGCCGGCACCGTGATGTCGACCACCATAGCTTCTGGTCAAGGTATGGGTCGTACCCCAACAGGCAGCCCCCAATCCTCTTCTCCCGCCGCGGGATGCAGTGGTAGCACGACGCAGGTGAGACGAATTCGTCGATCTGCTGCATTGATTTGTAGTTGCAGGATCTTTTTAGGGGAGAAGAAATGCAGTTTCTTGTTACGTTTTGCTGTGCATCGATGGAAATCAGCTCTATAGATGCAACAGTCCCAGTGCATGCACTTTCCTTATCAATTTTCTGATGAGATTGTGATTGACTAGCTAAAGAAATTAGTACCTGGGATGATATTTGTTTGCTTCCATAAAGCTAAAGCTAAAGCAATTATTTTTCTTCTGTAACACTTTAAAGCACTTCCTTGCATAATATTGAACCTGAAGCTTGTAGTTCTACACTTCTACTGATATATTGTATATCGGCTGCCTCAAGGGAGCATAATAATTGGTTCCCATTTCTTATTTTCTGCTAAGCTTCATTACGTAGTTGTTTGCTAAATGATGCCCGTGATTGACTGAATATTGTTTGGAATTTCACAATCATAATTTATCTTTGATCTGACCGTCTTGATTGATTCAGATGTGCATTCTGTGTTCTGCCAAAAAAAATTTACATGCTAATCTGCAAAAAATATTATGCTCTTAGTGGATCCTTTTAATTTAGGATCTATTCTCCTACTCTCTGAATATTGTTTCCATAAGCTCCATTTTATCTTCAGTTACCTCTCCGACATGCTGCTCAAGCCCTAACTTTTTTTTGTATACACTGGTGGTGCTGGCGTCTCTGGTGCCGCCGTTCGGCGCTGTGGTGCCCACCGTGGCTGGTGTCGTCTGCTGGTGGAGCAGAGGGTTCCGCCATGGATGGTACTATGGTGCTAAGCCTTCACTTCCTCGCCTCTTCACTGCATCGACGCTCCTTCTGCATCGAGATCTCTAGGTAATCCTCCTTCTTCTCTCTCTGCTATGCTTCTGCATTCTGTACTGAACTGTCACTAGCCTAGGGTTCAAGCTCTGAATTTTTAGATGTTTAAATCGATTCAGTAGTTGCTTAGGTATATAGGAATCTATGTAGTGCTTAGGATGTCCTAGTTGCAGTAGAACATGTGTAGGTGTTTTACTGAATTTTACTTCTGATTCAAGGTTTCGTGAGTGGCTGAGATACATGTTGAGAGAACATGGAGGTCCCTTATTGGATGCTTTCAGATCAAAATACCCTGAAAGGTATCGCGGCTCCTGTTTTTTACTTGCTACTCTTATTCTTCTCATAATTTTGCAACTTTGTTATAGCTTATTACTCCATATCCTCAGAACCAACAATGTAAGTACATATTTTACTATTGGTTAAACAATGTCCTCAGAACTTTGCACGTATCAGTGCTGGTTTCCATCTTTGAACAACTAAAAGAAGTTAGTAATTTGCTGATGTGGTAGGCTGTGAGGGCAGGAAAAATGTTCAGTGGGGATTGACTTTATAGTTATATAGGATTATTACAACTATAGTGTACTTCATGATAATCACATTCTAACGATGTACCGTATGCTTCCTTCATTTGTTTTGTGCAGGGAGGGAGCTTATACTTGCTTTAATCAAACCGTTGGAGCTGAAGAATTCAGTTATGGTTCTAGAATATATCACATTCTCATTTCAAAACGCACACACTGTCGAGATGAGGACCCTACGGCACAACGAGCCGCACTGGACGGTGGCGCAATGCATGAGGTACAGAACTTAAACTCCTTCATCGTCACATCAATCACAACGTTTATGTCACTAAATAGTTAATTTCTTAGGAATAGAGCATGTCTCCTTGGGCTAATGTTATGACCGGTTTAGCTTATAACCGGAGGACGCCCACCGGGCAGTAGTTAGGGGCTTGGCCCACAAGTTATCTTAGGTTAATTCTTATGCAAGTTATCTTAGGTTAATTCTTATGCAAGTTATCTAGGTTATAAATATAGGTTGTAAGACTCTTTTTGGAATCAAGCAATAAAGATATTTCTATCCTATTGCCCGGCTCCAGACGAGCCGGAACCCTAGCCGCGGCAGCCCTAGTCGCCGCCGCCCTCCTCCTCCCTCGCGACGGCGCCCATGCGCCGGAGCCGCCGTCTTCACCCCCAACCTCCGCTGTTCTGCCCCTACAACCTGAGGAGCCGATCCGGTAGGAACCCTAGTCCTACCAATTTGGTATCAGGTACCCGGGTTTCGACCATGTCTTCACCGCCACCACCACCGCCGCCGCTGCCCGCCAGCTCCCCCACCGCTGCTGCCACCAACTCCACCACCACCGCCGCTTCATCGCCGGGCATCACGGCCTCGCTATCGGCGGGCGCAACGGCCTCGCTGTCGACGCCGATCTCCCCTGCACCCGGCACCACGCCGGGCCAAGGCCAGCCGCCACCTCCCGTCCTCCACTCGCCGCCATCGCCTCCCCCCGTGCCGCCGCAGTTTACACCGGAGGCCATGGCCGGCGTGCTTAACGACCTGGTCGTCGCTGTCCAGGGCATCCGACTCTACTTGGCTGGCCCGTACGGGCCGCCCTCGCAGCTTCATCCGGCCATCACCGGGGGCTATCCGGCGCTTCCCTCACCGGCGGCTTCGACGCCGCCGTGGCCACAGTGGCCGCTGCCGACACTTGCGGCGCCACCCGCGCCGCTAGCCGCCACCCAGGGCCCGCAGTGGCCGACCTGGGGCGCGCCGTCCGCACCACCCCCCACCGCGCCGTTCCCCCCAGCTGCAACCGTGCAGGTGCCACCACCACCCCCGCCCAGCCCTAGCTTGGGCCGGACCTCGCCGAGCGGACTCCCGATCCAGGAGGTCCGCTTCCCACCGTCACCATCTTCGCTTCCAGGCTGGCTCCACGGGATGCCCCCTCCGCTGGCTTACACGGAGGCCCGTCCGCCATCGGATTCCCAGTTGCAACCTGAGGCATCGGGTGCCACCGGGCACTACGCCGGCCTCCCCACCATGGACCGAGCGCCGTCATCAGCCCTCCGCACCGCCGAGGCAGTGGGCCAGGGCGCGCCACACCAGCAGCCTCCCCGGTTCGCGAAGATCGACTTCGCCACCTACGACGGCTCCGACGACCCGCTTAACTGGCTCAACCAGTGTGACCAGTTCTTCCGTGGGCAGCGCACGCCCATGTCGGAGCGCACTTGGCTGGCGTCCTATCATCTTCACGGGGCAGCCCAGACATGGTACTAAGCCCTCGAGCAGGACGAGGGCGGCATGCCCCCGTGGGAGTGCTTCCACGAGCTGTGCCTTCTTCGCTACGGACCGCCATTACGCGGGAGCCGACTGGCCGAGTTGGGCCGCCTGCCCTTCACCTCCTCGGTGCAGGATTTCGCCGACCGCTTCCAGGCCCTGGCGTGCCACGCGCCGGGTGTGACGGCCCTACAGCGGGCTGAACTCTTCGTCGGCGGCCTTCCCGACCACATCCGCGTGGACGTTGAGATGAAGGGGCCCCAAGACCTTCAGACGGCCATGTACTACGCTCGGGTTTTCGAGCAGCGCGCCCAGGCCGTGACGCGGCCATCCGCGCCTCGTGGGGGCCGCCAAACCTCCCGGCTGACACCAACGACACCCGCGTCATCCACTGCAGCACCGGCGGCCAACCTGGGCACGACGCGCCCATTCAGGCGCCTTACTCAGGTGGAGCAGCTCGAGCGCCGACGCTTGGGACTGTGCTTCAACTGTGATGCACCCTATGCCCCAGGCCATGTCTGCCCACGCCTCTTCTACTTGGTGACGACGGACGAGCCCGAGGATGACACACCGGAGGATGGCCTCGGCGCACCAGCCATCGCAGAGCCCGCGCCGGCACCCGCGCCCACTCCGGCCACTGCCGTCGTTGTCTCGCTTCACGCGCTGGCCGACATCCGTGATGAGCGGACGATGCTCTTACCGGTCACGATCCAGGGCGAGCGCTTGGTGGCCCTCCTAGACACAGGATCTACACATAACTTCCTGCCGGAAGCCACCATGCGACGCCTCATGTTACAGCCGACAGGCGGGGAGCAGCTGCGGGTCACTGTCGCTAATGGCGACCGTCTACGCTGCCATGGGCTTGCCCGCGACGTGCCCATCATGATCGGCGACGAGCACTTCACCATCACCTGCGCCAGCATTGATTTGGGCTGTTTCGACTTCATCCTCGGCGTCGACTTCTTGCGGACTCTCGGTCCCATTCTTTGGGACTTCGACACCCTGATGATGACCTTCTGGCGTCTTGGCCGCCGCGTCCGCTGGGAGGGCATTGGAGGCACCCCGGCAACGCCCCCACTTCAGCTGGCGGCGGCTACCACCGAGGCCGAGCATCCGCTGTTGGACAACCTCCTGCAGCAGCACCGTGATCTCTTTGAGGAGCCGCGGGGCCTTCCGCCAGCCCGGATCTACGACCACCGCATTCACCTCCTTCCGGGATCGGCCCCTGTGGCCGTACAGCCCTACCGGTATCCTCAGCTGCAGAAGGACGAGTTGGAGCGGCAGTGTGCGCTCATGCTTGCCGCGGGCATCATCCGTATCTCCACATCACCGTTCACGGCGCCGGTCCTCCTCGTTCGCAAGTCGGATGGCACGTGGCGTTTCTGCATCGACTACCGCGCCCTTAACGCGCTCACACTGAAGGACAAGTTTCCTATTCAGGTGGTCGATGAGCTTCTCGACGAGCTACACGGTGCGCGCTTCTTCACCAAGCTGGATCTCCAGTCGGGGTATCATCAGGTGCGCATGCACCCGGACGACATCGCCAAGACGGCGTTTCGGACTCACCACGGCCACTTTGAGTTCTTGGTGATGCCGTTTGGCCTCTCTAACGCCCCGGCGACCTTTCAGGCCTTGATGAATGATGTCCTCCGACCCTACTTACGGCGGTTTGTGCTCGTTTTCTTTGATGACATTCTTATCTACAACGCCTCTTAGGCGGAGCACCTCCAGCATGTGGCCATCGTCTTCAACGAGCTTCGGGCGCATCATCTTCACCTTAAGCGCTCGAAGTGCTCGTTCGGGACGCCTTCTGTCGCTTACCTCGGCCACGTCATCTCGGCCGAGGGGGTGGCCATGGACGCCGACAAGGTGGCGGCCGTCGCCGCCTGGCCGACCCCGCAGTCGCCGCGGGCTCTTCGCGGCTTCCTAGGCCTCGCAGGGTACTACCGGAAGTTCATCCGGGAGTTTGGCCTCATCACGGCCCCGCTCACGCGCCTTCTCCGATGTGACGCCTTCTCTTGGGATGAGGAGGCCACTACAGTGTTCGCGGCCCTCAGGGGGGCCCTCACGACGGGTCCCGTCCTGCAGATGCCGGATTTCGACCTCCCGTTCACCGTCGACTGTGATGCCTCCGGTGCCGGGTTCGGTGCGGTCCTTCATCAGGGCGATGGACCCCTCGCCTTCTTCAGCCGGCCCTTTGCCGCACGCCATCTTAAGCTGGTGGCTTATGAGCGTGAGCTCATTGGATTGGTGCAGGCAGTGCGCCATTGGTGGCCCTATCTTTGGGGTCGCTCCTTCCGGATCCGCACAGACCATTACAGCCTCAAATTCATGCTGGATCAGAGGCTCTCGACCGTGCCGCAGCACCAGTGGATCAGTAAACTCTTCGGGTTTGACTTCACCGTCGAGTACCGGCCTGGTCGCCTTAACACCGTCGCCGACGCCCTGTCTCGGCGTGACGCCGAGGTGGACGACGGTGCGGCTGAGGGGGCGGCTTTCTGCATCATCACCGGGCCCTCCTTCGCTCTCTACGCCAACATCCGGCACGCGACCGCCGCCGCGCCTGACCCTCTCCTCCTTCAGCAATAGCTGGCGGCGGGGGAGCTGGAGGAGCCGTGGCGACTCGCCGACGGCCTGCTCCTCCATGGGCGTCGGGTCTTCGTTCCGGCGCACGACGATCTTCGTCATCAGGTGCTGCGTCTCGCCCACTCGGTGGGCCATGAGGGTGTGGAGAAGACACTCCATCGTCTCCGCGCTGACTTCTACATTCCAGGTGATCGTGCCCTGGTCCGTGACTGGGTACGGTCTTGTGTGACATGCCAGCGCAACAAGACGGAGACTCTACGGCCGGCTGGCTTGCTTCAGCCTTTGGAGGTGCCGTCTCAGGTCTGGGCAGATATCTCCATGGACTTCATCGAGGGCCTTCCCAAGGTGGGCGGCAAATCAGTCATTCTCACTGTGGTCGACCACTTTTCCAAGTATGCCCACTTCATCGCGCTGGGGCATCCATATACTGCCGCGTCCATGGCCCGTGCCTTCTTCGAGGGTATCGTTCGTCTTCACGGGTTCCCCTCTTCGATCGTCAGTGATCGGGACCCGGTGTTCACAGGCCATGTTTGGCGCGACCTCTTCAGGATGGCGGGCGTCAAGCTCCGCCTGAGCACGGCTTTCCACCCGCAGACGGACGGCCAATCCGAGGTGGTTAACAAGGTGATTGCCATGTATTTGCGCTGTGTTACAGGTGATCGCCCTCGGGCTTGGGTGGATTGGCTCGCGTGGGAAGAGTACTGCTACAACACCTCCTATCACTCCGCCCTGCATGCTACACCATTTGAGGTGGTCTACGGTCGGCCGCCTCCGCCTGTCTTGCCGGTGGACCCGGCGACGGCGCAGACGGAGGCCGCCGGTGAGCTTATTCGCACCCGTGATGAGATGCTCGCTGAGGTCCGTCAGCGTCTCCTCCAGGCCCAGCAGCTGGCCAAGCATTACTACGACGGCAACCATCGCGAGGCGGAGTTCGCGGTGGGTGATTGGGTGTGGCTGCGTCTTCTCCACCGCTCTACGGGGTCACTCGACCCGCGCGCGAAGCGCAAGCTCGGCCCTCGCTACGCCGGCCCTTCGCCGTCTTGGAGCGCATTGGACAGGTGGCCTATCGCCTTCAGCTTCCGGCCGGTGCTCGCATCCACGACGTTTTCCATGTGGGGCTGCTCAAGCCTTTTCGTGGAGAGCCACCTGCCGCTCCACCCGCGCTTCCTCCGACCGCCGACGGGCGTCTTCTTACGGAGCCAGAGAAGGTGTTGCGGGCGCAGCTCCGTCGCGGGGTGTGGTTCATTCTGATCCAGTGGGCGGGCCTTCCAGAGGAGGAGGCTACTTGGGAGTAGCGTGACGACTTCAGTCAACACTATCCAGACTTTCAGCTCGAGGACGAGCTGTTTGCGCAGGCGGGGAGAGATGTTATGACCGGTTTAGCTTATAACCGGAGGAGGCCCACGGGCAGTAGTTAGGGGCTTGGCCCACAAGTTATCTTAGGTTAATTCCTATGCAAGTTATCTTAGGTTAATTCTTATGCAAGTTATCTAGGTTATAAATATAGGTTGTAAGACTCTTTTTGGAATCAAGCAATAAAGATATTTCTATCCTATTGCCCGGCTCCAGAGGAGCCGGAACCCTAGCCGCGCCAGCCCTAGTCGCCGCCGCCCTCCTCCTCCCTCGCGACGGCGCCCACGCGCCGGAGCCGCTGTCTTCGCCCCCAACCTCCGCTGTTCTGCCCCTACAACCTGAGGTGCCGATCCGGTAGGAACCCTAGTCCTACCAGCTAAACTGTAACAAAGTTCAGAATATTAAAGTTTAGATTATTAACCTTAACTTTCATTTATCAAAGATCTCCACACTTTGTTTTGGATCCACACACCTAGTCTCGTCTAATGTGATCGGATCTGGCCAGATTCCTTTTGATGCATCACCTGTTACTCTTTTCGGTGAATTATGTTATTAGTAATCTTGATTAGCTAGTTGCATGTGTGTTGTTAGCAGGATTAGTGTGGCCGTAGCTTATGTCAAACATGTACCTTATGTTTTGTCTCATGTAAAAAGCTTAGGACTGTGTTTACTGAATAATTAAGTTCTTCTGACAGGAAACTATGCATCCTGAATGGCATAGACTCTTGGCTTCATGAAATGACCCATGTCTATGATTCAAGGTATCTTAGATCTTCGATGTCGGATGCAAATAATTGCTCAATTTCACTTCTCTGCAATGTTCATTCTCACATATTTCTATCATTCTTTGCAGGGATAAAGTAAAGAAAAAGAAGAAAAGATTACTCAAAGATTAGTTTTAGAATTTTCTTTTATTTCCTTGTAATTTTCCTTTTATTTGATACTTGTAAAGACATTGTAATATTCTTACTATAATAAAAATTATGATTCTATTTCATTTTTTTAAAATTATTTTTCCTTATAGGTTGTTTTCTGTAAATTTGTATTTTTTTTGTTTTCCAAATACATTACTAGTGGCGCATTTCAGCCCTTATTAGTGGCGCACCTTCTTTTATTACTAGTGGCGCACCTATAAGGCTATTAGTGGCGCACCTAGAGGGAATACCAGTGGAGCACCTAAGGGTTAGTAGTGGCGCACCAGAGGTGCGCCATTACTATCTGGATTACTAATGGCGCACCAGAGGTGCGCCATTACTATCTGTTACTAGTGGCGTGTTAATAGTGGCACACCTATAGTTCGCCATTACTAACGAAAACAGGTGCGCCACTAATGGGCTTTTTCTAGTAGTGACACACTGGATTATAGATCCACAAAAACAAGCATACATATAGGGAGTATTAAGTAATGTGCATGGTATGAATAAGGAATTTGGTTTTACAAGTAAAACTTAGAACTTACGGTTCTTACGAACATGCATTTTGGTAGAAACAACAAACTAAACAACAGTAAACGATAGGGAGTATGAGCAAATTAAACAGCAGTTGAGGATAAAGGCTTTAGAAGGACTGACTTACATTAACAGTTAACACTGGCTTTATAATGCCCTTCTCCATGTCAAGGGAAGGATAACTCAAGAATTTCAGCACAGAATCTTCTTCATAAGCATTGCCTGTACTCTACATTTTGTAGAGAGTAATTATAGATATGATAATACTGGAAGGGATAGAGGATAATGAAGATACGATGGAGATTGATGCTACATAATCAACTACCAATCCCTGAAAGTACAAGCGTTACAGGACAAAATGTACTGACAATAGCAATGGGCTACACTTCTGCACTGGCATTGTCTGTGTATTCTACTTGTTGGTAAGATTAAATATAGATCTGATCTTTTTTAGTAAATGGTGGGCGAGGGAGATAAGATGCAGAATGCTAGAAAATGAACCAATCCCTCTTCCCATAATACAAGAGTGTTTTGAACACTGGTGTACTATACAAAACGTTCTTATATTATGGGACGGAGGGAGTAGCTGTTAATGTAAGTAGGACTGCAGAGCTAAACCTCTTCAAAAGCATTGGGTTGATTCTAAATTTATGTAAGAGTCCATACGGATCTTATAATGTCCACCAAATGGACGATTACGAGGCTAACATGTGCAGTGATGCTACATAATCAAACAACTATGAAAGTAAGTATGGTCATACAGGGCAAGAGGTACTCACAAGAGCAATGCAGTGTGCAGTATAGTTGCGAGATTCCGTGGTCCCTTGAGAACGAATGTTCTTCTGCTAACAGTTTTCGTACAAGTGAGACATTAAGGAAAATGCAGAAATGTAGTTCAAATTGTGATGTGATATCATAGACAGTACCTTACGCTGCAACCGAGACCAATGTGTAACAAGATTATTCCAGTCACCGTTGGATAAATGTAGCACCGGAGTCTTTACAGAAATTTCGTTCAGAGGCTTGCCATCGAAGTGCGCTTGCCTCAGGTAGGAACGATACTTCATCAATGAGTGCTTGAAAAGCGCAACCAACCCTTGCTCGTCATCACAATCCAGTTTCCTCCTCGCCTATTTAAAAGAATGAAATCTTGTGTCTTCTGTCAGCAGAAACATATGCAGTAATGACCATGAATAACATTAGTACATTACTTACGCGTAAGTTGCGGAGGAAGACTGGAAATTGTTCTGTGTCTGCGGTATAATCTTTCCATGAAGGAAAGATGCGCACAAAGTTCCTGACAACAACATAAGCTTCGTCTTCTAAACTGGGAAGAAATGGAACAGGGGTCCTATTTGCTGCAATTGGGGCTCTCTCTGGTTCGAAAAGGGATTTGGCAACTGGATTTGGTGTACTCTTTGCTGGAATGGGGGTTTTGCGTCGTACAGCTGGTGCTATGTCAACTGGCATAATCATACTGTTTGCTGGCAGTTGGGGTCTACTGAGTTGGGGCATCAGAACTGACCAGTGTAGTAGGGCTAGAGTCTGCTAGAGTTGGGGTATTTTGCGGGTCAGGTGATATTGCAACTACACCTAATGGGCTATTTGATTTATCAGGTGCCACTACCTTTTCCAAATACTTTGCTTGTGCTCCTCCACGATCAGCAATCGCCCTCTTCCTTTTGAACGTCTGATACACAAGAACAGCATTTGAATGGATAAATATGGTATGATGACAGATGGAATATGTACTGAAAATGGATAGGCAGGGCGTATTCACATACACGATGTGTAAACAAAGCTAATGGCAGTTCAACAAAGTAGAAGCAATGCAAAGCATCAGTTGCAAGATATGTGCGAGCAATGTAACCTTGGAAAGTTAGAGCAAGTACCTTGATGGGTGAATAAGATAGGGCATCTTCCTCTGACTCCTCCACTAGGGAGCTACATTGACTTAGGTCTCCCTCTAGCTCAGAATCACTGTTAGGATCATATTCTGAGCATGAATCTGTAGGTGGAGAGCGTTTGCATTGCATTGCATCCAGACTTGATTTCAATCCCTTAATGCCAAGTTTGACAGCCATGGCATTGTTCTGCTTTATTCTTTTCATGCGCGCAAGCTCATAATCATTATGATGCTGTTCAGAATCTGAGATTCATGAAAACATAAAAAGTAGTCAGATTATCTATGGAATGTATTGCGGATTCAACTCGGAGAGTGTCTCCCTATAAACCCCTGCATATGCAAAGTTCACCTCCCCAACCGTGCTGACCAGACCACACACAGAAATACAAACCCCTTATGTCTCTATAACAGGCAGGCACACATTTCAAAACTATTAGGAACATTAGAATCATATGAAATTCGTATTTGAACAAATAAACTTAGCAATTATGAGTGGCGTAATGTTTAGCTTCAAGGGTGGAGTGTCGGTAGTGCGACACAAAGCAAGTAGGCAGATTGTATTCCATGTAAAAGATCGAAACCTATGTAAAAGCTGGAAATGACACTTTCTTTCTATACAATGCAGTGTTCGTTACCCACACATGATGGAAGAGATCACATAGAGAAATACTATTCACTCATGTCTACGGTTCCAGTATTTAGAAATAGGGTGGTCCACCCTAAAAGAATATTGACAACAAATATAATAAGGCAAGCATAGATGTAGTGAATCAATCATTTACTTGTGAGCTTACTAGGACAAGTATGCAGAATTGTAACTGCAGTAAGAGACCGTCCAAAATTTGAATGAAGAAGTTTGTCTAGCACTTATTGTTTGCAACTAATCGACGTGAATAATTGGATATTATATCGAATGAGTAAGAAAGACAAGTAAAATTGTCAACAAACCTGGCTTGCAGTAGTAATCTTGGTCAATGTCACTACGACCAACAATCCAAAATTACTAGTTTCTGTTCCGAGGGCCGGAATTTTGAAAACCCTATGAACTTTAGAGGTACTAAAGATGACCGAAATACATCTGAACCATTAAGTGTAGGTAGCACTGAGCACACAACAAACCCTAATGACAGTCCTGCCTAATGAGTAATGAATCAATTAGAAAATGGGTGATGAGGAGTGGCTGCTGAGTGTTGAGGACGTATCTCAGGATAAATCGGGTTGGCTTGGTGGGTGCTGCACGCCTGAGCCCTGAACGGACTGGGAAGGTAGGCACGGCGGCGCGCCCGGGTAGCGGTGACGCTGTTGGGCGAGCGGCTCCTGGCCTCCTGTTAGTCCGCCGTCTCCTCCTAGAGTCATGCCATCCGGGGACGGAAAGTCACCGGCGAGGCAGGCGGCTGGGGGCGAGTAGAGATCGGAAGCGCGCAGCAGAACAGAGGGGAATCGGGGCCTGGGACGACCCAAAATCCCAGGGTGGGCCGACCCACCATGGGCACCCTGTAGAGATACACACCCGAGCGGCGAACATGCATTTTCGAAACTAATTTAGGAACATTTAGCTGACCAATTAAACAACTCTGTTTTAATAATATCAGATTCGTATTTGAACATCTAAGCTTGTTTAGCTTGATGGGTGGAGCAGTGTTATTATGACACGAAGCACGTATTCTGATCGTATAGTGATCATAAAAGGGGGAAACTCTAAGCATATTTTTTTAGCAAAAGAGGGTTTCCCCTCCGATTTCTATTAAAGAAACCACCACGGAACCAACATGATCAATTAAACCCTAAGGATGATCAACTAAACCGTATTATGGCTGTGCCATGGTAGATTTGAAGCTGCAAACCGGAGAAATCATATTTAGCATCCATTATTTGCTTCGAACTAAGAACGAAATTCTAAGAGCTAAAAAGAAAGTAGAGTAACCAAGTTAAGATCAATTTTCTGGTTGAGATCAAAAAGTTGAGGAGATATGAAGTACCACCTCTCTAGCGGCGCCATGTAGGCATCGGGGGTGCGATGGCTATCGGTGGCATTGAAGCAGATTTGCGACGGTAAACGGGTGCATCGGGGGATAAGTCCCATTGCGGTGGAAGAGAAGGTCGTGTGAGCGGCCCCGACAAAGAGGACGACGGTGCCGATGAAGCGAGAGGACGCGATGCAAGGCTATTGGTGTGTCGCCGTGGATGAGAAACGTCCATCTCTAGCAGTGGACAACGCGGTCTTGGTAGGCGCTCCGGCATGGTGGAGGACGGTGGCGATGGATGTGGTGGAGGACGGTGGCGATGGCTGGGGTGGCGGACAAAGGCTGGTGTGTGGATGGGGTGTTCTAGCGCGGACGGTGTACGAATGGGAAAATGGATGGAGAGGTACAGGGAACCATGTTTTTGGGACGCGCCTGTGTGAAATATGGGAAAGTTACGAACTTAGTCCCCGTTTAAAATTTGGACGTCTCGTTGGTTGGGGATAGGACGGTAATCTCGCATCTCGCCAATATTTGCCCAGAGCGATTTCGGGCGAGGAGAGGGTGGTTGGCGCCCATGATTGGTGCCCATGATGTATGAACGGGGCTGACAGGTAGGGCTATTGTGTCACGTCTGAGTGAAGTTACAAACCTTCTCCTATTGAAAATATTTGCCTACATCGATTTCGGCCGAGTCGAGTTTCTTTTGCCGCCCACCGTGTATGAATTGGGAATGGAGGGACAAATAGAGGTCTTTCGGACGAGCTTGAATCAAATGTGTTTTGCCGCCCATGTTTGACGCCCACCGTGTCGGAATGGGCTCAGAGGCGGTCGTGTCACGTCTAATTGAAGTTACTAACCTACCCCTATTTAGAGCAGTGGAAATCGGGCCGATGGATTGTCCGTGTAATGGGTAGACAGTAATTTCCATCTCCCAAACACTTGGCTTCGGGCAGCCGACGTGGGAGTGGACATTTTGCTGCTTCTTTCGAATTTTGGGACAATAAGCATCCACGTTTACCCTGGCAACTAAATTCGAATCCATTTTGTATTCCTATATGAATCTTTATAAATCATTCTATGTGTTTTTATATATCTTCAAAAGGACGACAAAGATGTATTCCACTGTCATATATGAATATGGTTTACAAATGCCGATACTCAAATTCAGAAACTAGAATCCAGTTTAAGGTGAATTCGAATATTTGGAACACTTCATGTCCAACTCAAATGTCACACGCAGCATAATGTGTACTCCCATTTAGATATGTACACAAGCGATGTATCAAGATTCAAATACCGAGTCAATCAACCAAGAATGTACAGAACTAACAGACATATAAACACTTATAGAGTATATGGATCAATAATATCAACTAACATACATAAGCCAGGCCGCTGTACTTTTTTTGGCTACAACAGCATCCTTTTTTAGCCAGCATCTTGGCCCTTTCCGATGCGTGCCACTTATGGTCCATCTATACTACTACTATTGCTGAATGCACATTCAGCCCGATTGGCATATTTGTAGGTCTGGCACAGCAATCCAAATGAAATGTCTCCGAGTCTTATCAATTAATACAGACTTGTGCTCAAATAAAATTACAAACCAAAAAACAAAAAAAACAATTATTACATGATCTCTAAAACAAATGGTTTGATTGATTACATGAACAGACAACACAAAGGTTATTCAACTATGGAAAGAACATTTCACCTATGATTTACCAAGTAGGAATTTAATTTCCTTTTTTCCTTCAGGACCTTAACAATCTGGTCAGTCTCAGCTTGCTTCGTTTTGAAATCCACCAAATATTTAATGGTTGTCTTGAGTACTGCTTGTGATTGTGCTGTTTGCTTCCTCAACATGTCAACTTCATCTCTAAGTGCAGAAGCAGAATCTCTTTCTACCACTAGTTTAGCCTCTAGAGCATCAGCAGTTGGCAATTCATAATGCACGATTGGGCCGGTGCCACTGCTGTGGGATGATGCAACGTCCATGGGGACCTCGCTCTTTGATCTTGGGCTAACCTGTTTTGCCATTAAAGTTCCGATTGGATTCAGAAAAGTTGAAGTTAGCAAAACATCTCAACTGGGAGTTATAACAGCAAACCAGTTAAACAAACAAGGAATTAAAGAGTTTCAATTGGATGCTGAAAAGTAGTTATTAACATCATTGTAACCCGCTGTTGCAGCAGCAAAGCAGTTAAACAAACAAGTAGATATTTAAGTTAAGGCAAACAGGTAATTCTTAACAGTAAGTATCAAACACATAGATAGGCGCAGTCTACAATATGATTAACAGGCTGTGCCATTATGTAATCAGTAGCAAACTAAATTAAGCCAAGCAACGTAATTGAACAATTTTGCAATAAGTGGCTAACTAAAATTCCGAGAAGCAGGTAACTGAACTTACGCTAGTTCTTTGTACAGGCACACTGCAACTTCTTTTTCGCTTACAAGGTTGTACGAAGGAGTCCATGGCATCAATTGCTTGGATACGCAGTCCCAATACTTCTTTCTTCCCACACTGCATGGGTAAGTCGAATGGTTAATCTGGTAAGATGGTGCGTCCTTGATATGTTATATGAGGACGTGTAGTCAGACTAGTTGTAGCCAAACACATCACACTGGCTTTTACTGTATATTTCATGCGATTACTTTTGGCATATCGAGATCTAAGCAATCTACAATAGGATGAAAAGACTGGCATCCTTCACATTATTGGCGAACTCAGTTCATAGAAACAAGCAATTCAACCATTCTGTGGGTAAATCAAAAGCGCCACTGGAATATTTTTCACTATCCAATCATACACGCAAAAAGGGGCGACGCCACCATAGGGGCTGGTATGGGCGGCCGCCTCAGGTGGCTGGAAAGTGTGCACCTAGTTTGAGTCGTCCAGGTTGGCCCATGCTAGTTTTGTTCGTCCCAACGCACGAGCAGGCAATGTAAAAAATGAAGAAAAATGTTTCAATTTGGATGGGCCAATAACATAAGTGCAAGGCAGGCCCTATAGCAGGCTCGCGGCCCAAACGAGCGCCTCCCATATCGATCGACAGCAGGAAAAATCCCAATTCATTCGCTCCAGCCTCCAGTCTGGTTCGCTCCTAACCTAGCCGCCGCTGGACAGACCGACACACACTTCCTCGCGCCCTCGTTGGAGGGCGGTCGCCGGGCTTCAAGCGAACGGAAGGACAAGAAGATGAAGATCCAACCCTGGGTGTAGCCTGCGTGGGAGGCAGCGGCGGCAGCACGGGCATGGCATCGAGCTTGCGCAAACGGACAGTCGCAGCTTGCAAGAGTAGCATGCGCAACGAGCAGGTACATCACATCCCTGATTATATCTAATTCAACTCTTCAATTTCTGGCCAATAGTTAAACCTGACGGTGTTGTAAAACTGCTTGTATGTAGGGAATCTATGAGAAAATGAAACCAATTTCTACTTATTTTATAACTCCCCCAATCAATACTGAACTGACTGAATCTGATGTATCTAATCAAGTTTCCGGTGCAAACATACAAGCTCATGTTGTTCTTGAGCCTGAAGTGTCTAATGAACAGACTGCTAATGAAGGATTTGATGCAAACATTTTACATGCTCCTGGTGATGAACATATAGTGTCTAATGAGGGATCTAATGCAAGCATTTTGCAAGCTCATTGAAGGATTTAGTGTCTAATGATGATCTACTATGTTGAGAGAGACAGAGATTTGCAGGCATTGATGACAAGCAAATTATAGTGCATTTTCATAGCTTGAGGAAACGTCGAGGCCATCTACCAGAAAGTCCCCGTATCATGACAACATAGCATAAATACTTTTCTAATCTGTTGTTTGAAACTATTGGCATACTTGTGCAGGATAGATATATTGATATGCAGTTTGCGCACTGGTTATACGTGCAATTACACTTCGATATTTTCAGCCAGAGAACGAATAATTCAAGCAGGTACAGACCATGTTTGTAGTCCTTGTACACCATGTTGCATTTTGTGTTTTTTGGTGCTTGCATCATTTAGTGTTTATAATCTGAACTACTTTGGATCATTAGCTGGTTTTCAAAGTGCATGTAGCTTCACATTTCTCAAGTTATGTTGATTTCCGGAGTGCAAGTGCCTTCGTATTTTTTAAGTTAAATGTTCGCCCCTGGTAACTTGAATTCGTGGATCAGCCACTGCACACAAATCATACACGAATGCCAGTACGAATTAAATGAAATGCAGGGACTTACGCTAGCTCGTTGTACAGGCTCACTGCAGCTCTGCTTGCGCTTGGGATGTTCCATGTACAAGTCCATGTTACCACTTGCTTGGATGTGCAGGCCTTGTGCTCCTTGCATCCCCCTCTGCATTTTTGACACGGCGAATGGTTGATCAAATAAGAGGAATCGACCTTGATGTTGTACCGGAGGACAGATACTTACAAGGTTATACGGGTGTGCAGGATGTGTACCAGATCCCGTAGCGCCGTCATGCTTCGCTAAAAAATGGATTTGCTTGTTTCAGATGATATCTCCAGAAGAAATAAGAGTTAAAGTCAGAGTTGCATAGGCGTGTAAGCTAAGAGAGCAGTGAAAGGATATCCAAACATCGTCGGAACAGTGCACAAGGGAGTGATGTGTGGATACCTAGTTCGGGCCGGCGTTTGGGCATGCTCGCCTAGCTAGAGTGCGGGTCACTTCAGAGCCGTTGAGGGTGATGCGCTGGCGTTGGCTGGCCGCGCACGGATGCAGATCTTGAGTGGCAGCGGAGCGCTACGATGCGGTGGACGAGACCGTTGGTGAAGCCCCAACGGCCTCGGGGGGCGGAGGTGCGACGATGTGCTCGGTGAAGTAGCCCCGGTGAGCTGGGAGACGGCGTCGGTGAAGCGCACCTGATGCGGTGGAACTCGGTGTCTGTGAGGCACGTCGGTTGCGGCGGCCGACGTTGTCGGTGGACCACCCGGTGCGGTGGACGAGGGCGTAGATGAGGTAGCTCCGGTGCGGTGGTGAAGCGCGACCGTCGTCTTCGTCATCGTCGTCCGGCACAGAGGTGGGGAACGGTGGGGAAAGAGACGAGACGAGGGGCGATTCGAGGGATGGCGGCGAATTAGGGATTTGAGCAATCTGGGCGCGGAAGGGGACGGTGGAGAAGAGAGATTTTGCAGGGCTGGAATTGGGGCCGCCAGATATTTCAATCCGAAACGTGGAAGCGCGAACTTATATTGTCGTCGTCCTTTTTTGGGGGAGGGGGTGGGTGGCTGGGTGCTACGCGTCCGTCCGACACACGCGACCACCCCGACAGGACTATGCTTCGGTGCCTTAAGGCACCTGCCTTTGTGTCCATGACATGTGGGCCCAACAGGTGGCTGGCCCACATGTCAGTCACCCAAGGGCAGTTGCCTTTAAGGCACCGAAGCAGCGTCCACCCCGACACGACCCTGGTCTGCCTGGTGCGCCTACATTTGAGAATGCAAACGAATCTTCTTTCATTTGCAAACGAATCTGTATGTATTACCATGCCCGTGTTTTCCTTGCAATAATTAGTCATTCGAAACGAGATACTCCATCCGTTCACTTTTGTAAGTCGTTTCAGACAACTTAAAATGAACTGTTTTGCACATTGTCTGAAATGTCTTCAAGGTCTTATAAAAGTGAACAGAGGGAGTACTATAAATTAATTAATGAGGAGTTATTTGAAAAAAAATCGAAACGGTACCCACGCTAACGTGGATTAGAGTGTGTCACATAATTAGTTATTTGAATTAGAGTGTGTGTCACGTAGTTAGTTATTTGAATTAGAGTGTGTGTCACGTAGCGATCTCCAATTCTAACGTGGATTTCGCATTTCACTGTATCCACGCTACTTTTTTAATACAAATTCATATGTATATGATGAACACCATGGTAGTGAGAAAACTTTTGGATGGATTCAAACATATGACCTACAAAATAGCACAACAAATTGAGTCAATGTCAACTTTTCGAAACTTAGTATGGCACGAATTCGAAATAATTACCCGTATGCCTGGTCCTCGGTTCAAATCTTACAATGTACACCGAATTGAAACATCGATATTAAGTCTCGTACTATGTACATTCAAATGTTGTTTTTAGCCCCCCCCCCCCCGCACAAACGCTACATACTTCCTGTATCGGTCAATCTTCCTCTCCTAACCACCTTAGCAAGCTATCGGTTTCCAACACACGTTCATTCTTTCTCTCCATGTTTCGATCTCTAAGTCTCTCAACTACACAACCCCTTTTTCCACTCCTGTTACCAAATGTATTTACCTCACACACCCACCATTGCACCCCATGCCGAGCTCTCTCTCTCCCCTCTCCCTCTCACCCTCTCGCGCTAAATACATGCATTGCCTATCTAGCCCCCCAACCTCTCGTGCGCACGCACGCACGTTGTATATCTAGGTCACTCCCTCGAGACTGTCTCACTCTTTCTTCCGCACGGCGGGCCACACTCGCTCAATCTCGCTCTCTTTATATGAGTCTCATTTAACCTTGTTTTCTTTCACACACAAATGATATATCTCCCTGTTCGGGCCTCGATCGACACACTCTATACTCTCTCACGCAGATTGTCTATCTAGGTCAGTCCATCCAAGCCGCCGCCACTCTTTCGACCTCATGGTGGGCCACACTCACTCAATCTCTCTCTCTCTCTCTCTATATATATATATATATATATATATCCGTATGTCTCGATTGACCTTGCTCTTTCTCGGACAAAAACGATATATCACCATGTTTGAGCCCAATTCGACCTATTCACATTGTATACTCTCTCACGCACATCGTCTATCTAGGTCACTCTCTCCAACCCGTCTCACTCTTTCGATCGCATGGCACCCTATGTGATCGGTTGACCTTGCTTCCTCCCACGCACAAAATATATCTACACGTCTGTGACTGGATCATCTCTCAAGCTCTATCTTACAGCCCTCACCCTTACCAAAAGCTCAATCGGACAATATCTCTCCGGAGCATATATATTTGTTCAATGAATGTCGGACCACACTCACTTTGTCTCTCTATCTATATGTCTCTCGATTGACCTCGCTTTCTCACACCGTATCTTCCACGCGTTGAAGCTACTACCTCTCCATCCCTCGCAAAGCCGGAGCTATTTACATTGCGAGGGGCACTCCAACCTTGGATTAATTTGTGTAGGCATTTATTCCGGTCGGTTTAGATTATATTTTCGTAGCATTCGGCCCACAACTACTCCAAACACCGTTGCAACCCACGCAACTCCCCTAGTTGATTTCCCTCTGGCTCGGTCATCGCTCTCTCGCACGTCCTTTCTCGCCTTCAACGTCGCACCATGGTATTATTGAAAAAACTATGTTGTTCTCTTTAATTATTATAAATAAGCTACAAAACTACACACCGATAGTCCACTTGGAATGGAACAAATTTCGACCCACAAATTAAAGTGCTACAAACTACACACCGAGGGGCCCACATGTCATGAAACAAATTTGGACCCATATACAAATTAAAAAATAAAGGACGAGGATCGAACATGCGACCGGGCCTTCAAGCCGCACGTCAATAGGCAACATACGTAGAATAGCAATGTTTGTTGTACCCCCTTTGTTCACATAATGTTTTTATATTACCACAGCCTAATTAATGGATAACATGTAATATTATTTTTAGTACTATTCGCCTTCACTTACTGGTGGGTTCCATGTGTGCTCTCTCTCTCCTCCCCTTCTGCGTTTAGACGCACGGGCAAACAGGAAGAACTCGCGGGCGATGTTGCCGTTGACCATATCTGGACGCGTTCACAAGTCACGGCACCAGTTTCACGTACTAGCAGCACTAGTCAGTGTGTACGTGCAATGCACGTTAATTTGGAAGTATATTAAGTGCATGCGGATATTAACTACTAGGATATTATTTGCGTGTTGTCATGTGATTAGCACTATTTTTGGCATGAAATTAACTGCACGCTAAACGTGTTGAGCGCTCGACATTGAAGCAGTCTAGGTCGTTGGATGACAAGGAATACATGTGGCTTGATGACGTTTTATATTTAATTTGATACGGCTCTAGCAGAACATTCAATCGATCAAACCATACATTTCGTTCAGTCTGACTCCGACTTTAAATTATACGACGATCGATATAAAATAAACGGAAATGATAAACGTTCGGATTTTAAGCATGGCAATCCGAACGTTTTTCATGGCAAATTTAGATTACGAGGTGGCGGCGGGGGCGTCTCGCGGTGGGAAGCGGCTCATCTGCCGTGCTCTGTGTGTCGTCGGCCCACTGACCGACGGTGACGGCGACGTCTTGCCCTGTTGTTGGCGTACTCCTGGACGTTGGCCTAGCTTCAAGGAAGGCCAAAATATTCTGGACTTCGGAGCGATTCAACTGGCGGGAGGAGGCGACTGGCGTTGGTGCAAGGAAGCGGTCGACGGCGGCCATCCATGCTGCTGAGGGGGGCACTGGCACCCAGGTGGGGACAGGCGCTGCCAACGGCGTGGCGGAGACATTCGTGTGCACGGGCACCGACACGGGCACGCACGTCAGTGCACGCGCAGGCCCATGCGCTGGCAGGTGCACGAGCACTAGCACAGGCATGCGCGTTAGTGCACGCGCAGGCACATGCGCTGGCAGGTGCACGGGCGCGTGAAAGTCGGCGGGGACCTCGTGGAACCCCGTGGAATCAAGCTCGGCGACAATGTGCGGCTCCCAGCCCATCAATGCCATGGGGATGGGCGCTGGCGTAGTCAGGGTGACAGGAGCCGGAACGGGAGCGGGGACAGGCGCGGCGTCTTCCCGCAAGGGCAGTTCAAGCTCGTCCCAAAGCGCCTTATGTTCTTGAGACTCTGGCTGGGTGTCTTCCTCATGAAACTGGAACACTAAGGGCATACCATCGTGATGTGGCATGGCGTACATTTAGGTCAGCCTAGTTGGAGGTAGATGACAGGAGAATCGGAGAGGAAGAGAGAGGATTGTAGCGATACCGGGTAGTGCGGGGTTGATTTTAAACTGCGGCGCCGGCGACATTAAAAGTGGGAGCAGTTGGGACGACGGTGGGCGGCGGAGCCTGGTCAAAGGGCTCGCCTCCCGGTGAGTCTGCATAGCGGTCTGCTCACACGCTTGCTGGGACGGCACCTGCCAATGAGAAGCGGGGACTCGTGGTGGCACGTAAATGCCCACGGTTTCAATAGTGAAAGTGTTCGCCTTAACGTGACAGGTCTTTGTTCCAAAATACCTCGGCTCTTCATTTGTGCAACTTGTCATAAGCAGCTTGTCTCGAATTGAAGAAAAAGCTTACGAAGTAATATTTGTGCCATATCACGTGACCATGCTCAGTTTCAAGAATTTATGCTCACTTTTGGATTTTCTAAAATTTAATATCCAGGATTCGAAATAATATCATAACCTGCATCATGTAATAAATTTTCAAGCCGTACATCTGTCCTGTTGTATTTCTTAAGAAAGGATTTGGTCAAACATTTTGCTTAGTTAGACTTCAGACAAGTTATATATGCAGAGTAAAAGGATAATCCCTCCGTACCAGTGCATTGCCTGATATATTAACTCAAGTACTAGGCACGAACAAACGGGCTCAATTCTGTGCTCATCCTGGTGTAGTAGTAGTACTACTAGGCAATGCAGTTGACGGGTGACCTTGACGAGCGGCGACCGAGGGAATTGAACCGTGCTCGGCACGGTAGGTAACATTGTCTAGTTACTAAAGCATCCCTCCGTTGTTCATCGGCAGTCATTATGGACCGGGGACATGAGGGGAATTTCCTAGGGCTGGAATTCTGGCCGCCAGATATTTCGACTTGAAACGCTGAGGCTCGACTGGTTGGGGTTGCCTAATGTGCGTACCACGCACGCCACCGAAGGACACGAGCCCGGTTTTTTTTAGGATCAACACGAGCCAAGGTCTGGCTGGTACGCCGTTGGGTCCTACCATTCGAGAATACGAAAGGAACCTTTTAAATTGCCGAACGAATCTATGTGTATTACAATACCCGTATTTTCCTTGCAAATACTAATCTCAACGTGGTAATTGATTTATGACGAGTTGTTGAATTAGAGTGAGTTTGTGATATAGTGATCTCAACGTGGATTTCACATTTCATGGTATCCCTAGTAAGTTTTCCAATGCAAATTCAAATTTAAAAGATGAACAATATGGAGGTGAGAAAACTTTGTATGTATCAAGCATATGACCACACACAAACACACAGAGACACACACGCACAAACACAACAACAATCCAATAAGTATAGTGCATCTATTTTTCCAAACCATGCATGTATGACACGAATTCAAAAATACTCCTTCTATTCCTAAATATTAGTCTTTTAGAGAGTTCAACAAGTGACTACATATGGAGCAAAATGAGTGAATCTAGACTCTAAAATATGTCTATATACATCCGTATGTGCCAGTCCATTTGAAGCCTCTAAAAAGGCTAATACTTAGGAACGAAGGGAGTAAAATGTAAGACATCCATGGTCCTCAGTTCAATATTTAAAATGAACATGAAACTGAAACATGAATATTAAGTCTAGTACTACAGTACATGCAAATGTTGTGTTTAGGCGAAGCTATGATTATCGGGGGTCAACCCCTCGACCTTAGATAAAATTGTGGAGCTCTGTTTAGGGTTGTTTAGATTATATTTGTCCCCACCCTCCCAACCACCGATTGGTTGTGCACCCCCACCCCTCCTCCCCGGGAGAATATCATGTGCCCCCATACCTTAGATGCTATATGCCGATACGAGTTGCTTGGAGCTTGTAGATCTGAGATATAGTAGCTCACATGATGTGTCTTAATATTTTTGCAGGAAACCTTGATGAGTTTGAGAAGCACACAATTTGTACAAAAACTACTTAGATGCCCTTTGATCCCATATCCAACGACCTCGAAGCTCTTATCACCGTAGCATCTAAGATGAAGGAGGACATCATATTCTCCTGTATGTAAGAATATCATGTGCTACCACACCTTAGATGCTTTGGTGATACAAGCTCTTCGGAGGCGTTGAATTTGTGACCCAACACCTCCTCGATGGTTCGAATGGTTTTTTGCAGAAAAGCCCCAAAAGAGTTCGGCCACTGCTTACAAGCACAAAGACTGCTCAGATGCCATTGGATCTCAGATCAAACGACCTCCAAGCTCGTACCAGTGTAGCATCCAAGCTGCGATAGCACCTTATGTTTTCTCGCACGGGAGAGTATGAAGTGCTCCCGCACCGTAGATTCTATGGTGATACGAGTTCACTGAGATCTAACGGCCCACAGTAGGAGGTTTGAATGTTTTTGCAATATACGACTAATAGAGTTTGGGAAATGCGCAGAAAGTACAATTACTACGCATGTGCCATTTGATCACTGATCATACTGTTGGAAATATGCCCTAGAGGCAATAATAAATGGTTATTATTATATTTCTTTGTTCATGGTAATTGTCTATTGTTCATGCTATAATTGTATTGTCCGGAAATCGTAATACATGTGTGAATACATAGACCACAACGTGTCCCTAGTAAGCCTCTAGTTGACTAGCTCGTTGATCAACCGATAGTCATGGTTTCCTGACTATGGACATTGGATGTCATTGATAACGGGATCACATCATTAGGAGAACGATGTGATGGACAAGACACAATCCTAAGCATAGCATAAAAGATCGTGTAGTTTCGTTTGCTAGAGCTTTTCCAATGTCAAGTGTCTTTTCCTTAGACCATGAGATCGTGCAACTCCCGGATACCGTAGGAGTGCTTTGGGTGTGCCAAACGTCACAACGTAACTGGGTGACTATAAAGGTGCACTACGGGTATCTCCGAAAGTGTCTGTTGGGTTGGCACGGATCGAGACTGGGATTTGTCACTCCGTGTGACGGAGAGGTATCTCTAGGCCCACTCGGTAATGCATCATCATAATGAGCTCAATGTGACTAAGGCGTTAGTCACGGGATCATGCATTGCGGTACGAGTAAAGAGACTTGCCGGTAACGAGATTGAACAAGGTATTGGGATACCGACGATCGAATCTCGGGCAAGTAACATACCGATTGACAAAGGGAATTGTATGCGGGATTGATTGAATCCTCGACATCGTGGTTCATCCGATGAGATCATCGTGGAACATGTGGGAGCCAACATGGGTATCCAGATCCCGCTGTTGGTTATTGACCGGAGAGGCGTCTCGGTCATGTCTGCATGTCTCCCGAACCCGTAGGGTCTACACACTTAAGGTTCGGTGACGCTAGGGTTGTAGAGATATGTGTATGCGGAAACCCGAAAGTTGTTCGGAGTCCCGGATGAGATCCCGGACGTCACGAGGAGTTCCGGAATGGTCCGGAGGTGAAGAATTATATATAGGAAGTCAAGTTTCGGCCACCGGGAAAGTTTCGGGGGTTACCGGTATTGTACCGGGACCACCGGAAGGGTCCCGGGGGTCCACCGGGTGGGGCCACCTATCCCGGAGGGCCCCGTGGGCTGAAGTGGGAAGGGAACCAGCCCCTAGTGGGCTGGGCGCCCCCCATGGGCCTCCCCCCATGCGCCTAGGGTTGGGAACCCTAGGGTGGGGGGGCTTCCCACTTGCCTTGGGGGGCAAGGCACCCCCTTGGCCGCCGCCCCCCACCCTGGATGGGGTTTGGCCGGCGCCCCCCCTCCCAGGGGGCCTATATAAAGGGGGGGGAGGGAGGGCATAAAACAACACAGCCTTGGGCGCCTCCCTCCTCCCCTGCAACACCTCTCTCTCTCGTATAAGCTCGGCGAAGCCCTGCCGGCATCCCGCTACATCCACCACCACGCCGTCGTGCTGCTGGATCTCCATCAACCTCTCCTTCCCCCTTGCTGGATCAAGAAGGAGGAGACGTCGCTGCGCCGTACGTGTGTTGAACGCGGAGGTGTCGTCCGTTTGGCACTCGGTCATCGGTGATTTGAATCACGGCGAGTACGACTCCGTCATCCACGTTCATTGGAACGCTTCCGCTCGCGATCTACAAGGGTATGTACATGCACTCCTTTCCCCTCGTTGCTAGTATACTCCATAGATGCATCTTGGTGAGCGTAGGAAAATTTTAAAATCATGCTACGATTCCCAACAGTGGCATCATGAGCCAGGCCTATGCGTAGTTACTATGCACGAGTAGAACACAAAGCAGTTGTGGGCGTTGAGTTTGCCAATTCTTCTTGCCGCTACTAGTCTTATCTTGTTTCGGCGGCATTGTAGGATGAAGCGGCCCGGACCGACCTTACACGTACGCTTACGTGAGACAGGTTCCACCGACTGACATGCACTAGTTGCATAAGGTGGCTAGCGGGTGTCTGTCTCTCCTACTTTAGTCGGAACGGATTCGATGAAAAGGGTCCTTATGAAGGGTAAATAGAAATTGGCAAATCACGTTGTGGTCATACGTAGGTAAGAAACGTTCTTGCTAGAAACCTACAAACCACGTAAAAACTTGCAACAACAATTAGAGGACGTCTAACTTGTTTTTGCAGCAAGTGCTATGTGATGTGATATGGCCAGAAGATGTGATGAATGATATATGTGATGTATGAGATTGATCATATTCTTGTAATAGGAATCACGACTTGCATGTCGATGAGTATGACAACCGGCAGGAGCCATAGGAGTTGTCTTTATTATTTTGTATGACCTGCGTGTCATTGAATAACGCCATGTAAATTACTTTACTTTGTTGCTAAACGCGTTAGCCATAGAAGTAGAAGTAATCGTTGGCGTGACGACTTCATGAAGACACAATGATGGAGATCATGATGATGGAGATCATGGTGTCATGCCGGTGACGAAGATGATCATGATGCCCCGAAGATGGAGATCAAAGGAGCAGAATGATATTGGCCATATCATGTCACTATTTGATTGCATGTGATGTTTATCATGTTTTTGCATCTTATTTGCTTAGAACGACGGTAGTAAGTAAGATGATCCCTTATGATAATTTCAAGAAAAGTGTTCCCCCTAACTGTGCACCGTTGCGAAGGTTCATTGTTTCGAAGCACCACGTGATGATCGGGTGTGATAGATTCTAACGTTTGAATACAATGGGTGTTGTCGAGCCTAGCATGTACAGACATGGCCTCGGAACACACGCAATACACTTAGGTTGACTTGACGAGCCTAGCATGTACAGACATGGCCTCGGAACACGGAGGACCGAAAGGTCGAGCATGAGTCGTATAGACGATACGATCAACATGGAGATGTTCACCGATCTTGACTAGTCCGTCTCACGTGATGATCGGACACGGCCTAGTGAAACTCGGATCATGTTTTTCACTTAGATGACTAGAGGGATGTCTATCTGAGTGGGAGTTCATTAAATAATTTGATTAGATGAACTTAATTATCATGAACTTAGTCTAAAATATTTACACTATGTCTTGTAGATCAAATGGCCAACGTTGTCCTCAATTTCAACGCGTTCCTAGAGAAAACCAAGCTGAAAGATGATATACGGACTGGGTCCAGAACCTGAGGATCATCCTCATAGTAGCCAAGAAAGATTATGTCTTAGAAGCACCGCTAGGTGAAGCACCAATCCCTGAAAACCAAGACGTTATGAACGCTTGGCAGCAGCGTGCTGATGATTACTCCCTCGTTCAGTGCGGCATGCTTTACAACTTAGAACCGGGTCTCCAAAAGCGTTTTGAGAAACATGGAGCATATGAGATGTTCGAGGAGCTGAAATTGGTTTTCCAAGCTCATGCCCGGGTCGAGAGATATGAGGTCTCCGACAAGTTCTTCAGCTATAAAATGGCAGAAAATAGTTCTGTAAGTGAGCACATACTCAGAATGTCTGGGTTGCACAACCGCTTGACTCAGCTGGGAGTTAATCTCCCGGATGACACGGTCATTGACAGAATCCTTCAGTCGCTTCCACCAAGCTTCAAGAGCTTTGTGATGAACTACAATATGCAGGGGATGGAAAAGACCATTCCTGAGGTATATTCGATGCAGAAATCAGCGGAGGTAGAAATCAGAAAAGAACATCAAGTGTTGATGGTGAATAAAACCACTAAGTTCAAGAAGGGCAAGGGTAAGAAGAACTTCAAGAAGGACGGCAAGGGAGTTGCCGCGCCCGGTAAACCAGTTACTGGGAAGAAGTCAAAGAATGGACCCAAGCCTGAAACTGAGTGCTTTTATTGCAAGGGAAGTGGTCACTGGAAGCGGAACTGCCCCAAATACTTAGCGGACAAGAAGGCCGGCAACACCAAAGGTATATGTGATATACATTTAATGGATGTGTACCTTACCAGTACTCGTAGTAGCTCCTGGGTATTTGATACCGGTGCGGTTGCTCATATTTGTAACTCAAAACAGGAACTACGGAATAAACGGAGACTGGCGAAGGACGAGGTGATGATGCGCGTCGGGAATGGTTCCAAGGTCGATGTGATCACCGTCGGCACGCTACCTCTGCATCTACCCACGAGATTAGTTTTGAACCTCAATAACTGTTATTTAGTGCCAGCTTTGAGCATGAACATTGTATCTGGATCTCGTTTAATTCGAGATGGCTACTCATTTAAATCCGAGAATAATGGTTGTTCTATTTATTTGAGAGATATGTTTTATGGTCATGCCCCGCTGGTTAATGGTTTATTCTTGATGAATCTCGAACGTGATGATACACATATTCATAGTGTGAATACCAAAAGATGTAAAGTTGATAACGATAGTCCCACATACTTGTGGCACTGCCGCCTTGGTCACATTGGTGTCAAGCGCATGAAGAAGCTCCATGCAGATGGACTTTTGGAGTCTCTTGATTACGAATCATTTGACACGTGCGAACCATGCCTCATGGGTAAGATAACCAAGACTCCGTTCTCCGGAACAATGGAGCGAGCAACCAACTTATTGGAAATCATACATACCGATGTGTGCGGTCCAATGAGTGTTGAGGCTCGCGGAGGATATCGTTATGTTCTCACTCTCGCTGATGACTTAAGTAGATATGGGTATATCTACCTAATAAAACACAAGTCTGAAACCTTTGAAAAGTTCAAGGAATTTTAGAGTGAGGTTGAGAATCAACGTGACAGGAGAATAAAATTCTTACGATCAGATCGTGGTGGAGAATATTTAAGTCACGAATTTGGTACACACTTAAGGAAATGTGGAATAGTTTCACAACTCACGCCGCCTGGAACACCTCAGCGAAACGGTGTGTCCAAACGTCGTAATCGCACTCTATTGGATATGGTGCGATCTATGATGTCTCTTACCGATTTACCGCTCTCATTTTGGGGTTATGCTTTAGAGACTGCCTCATTCACTTTAAATAGGGCTCCGTCGAAATCCGTTGAGACGACACCGTATGAATTATGGTTTGGGAAGAAACCTAAGCTGTCGTTTCTAAAAGTTTGGGGATGCGATGCTTATGTCAAGAAACTTCAACCTGAAAAGCTCGAACCCAAGTCGGAAAAATGCGTCTTCATAGGATACCCTAAGGAAACTATTGGGTATACCTTCTACCTCAGATCCGAAGGCAAGATCTTCGTTGCCAAGAACGGGTCCTTTCTGGAGAAGGAGTTTCTCTCGAAAGAATTGAGTGGGAGGAAAGTGGAACTTGATGAGGTGATAGTCACCCCTTCTGAACAGGAAAGTAGCGCAGCGCGGGAAGATGTTCCTGTGGTGTCTACACCGACTGGAGAGGAAGTTAATGATGATGATCATGAAGCTTCGGATCAAGTTACTACTGAACTTCGTAGGTCCACAAGGACACGTTCCGCACCAGAGTGGTACGGCAACCCTGTCCTAGAAATCATGTTGTTAGACAACGGTGAACCTTCGAACTATGAAGAAGCGATGGCGGGCCCGGATTCCGACAAATGGCTAGAAGCCATGAAATCCGAGATAGGATCCATGTATGAAAACGAAGTATGGACTTTGACTGACTTGCCCGATGATCGGCGAGCCATAGAAAACAAATGGATCTTTAAGAAGAAGACGGACGCGGATGGTAATGTGACCATCTACAAAGCTCGACTTGTCGCTAAGGGTTATCGACAAGTTCAAGGGGTTGACTACGATGAGACTTTCTCACCCGTAGCGAAGCTGAAGTCCGTCCGAATCATGTTAGCAATTGCCGCATACTATGATTATGAGATATGGCAGATGGACGTCAAAACGGCATTCCTTAACGGCTTCCTTAAGGAAGAGTTGTATATGATGCAGCCGGAAGGTTTTGTCGATCCTAAGAATGCTAACAAAGTATGCAAGCTCCAGCGCTCAATCTATGGGCTGGTGCAAGCATCTCGGAGTTGGAACGTTCGCTTTGATGAGATGATCAAAGCGTTTGGGTTTACACAGACTTATGGAGAAGCCTGTGTTTACAAGAAAGTGAGTGGGAGCTCTGTAGCATTTCTCATATTATATGTGGATGACATACTATTGATGGGAAATGATATAGAATTCTTGGAAAGTATAAAGGCCTATTTGAATAAGTGTTTTTCAATGAAGGACCTTGGAGAAGCTGCTTATATATTAGGCATCAAGATCTATAGAGATAGATCAAGACGCCTCATTGGTCTTTCACAGAGTACATACCTTGACAAGATATTGAAGAAGTTCAATATGGATCAGTCCAAGAAGGGATTCTTGCCTGTATTGCAAGGTGTGCAATTGAGCACGGCTCAATGCCCGACCACGGCAGAAGATAGAGAAAAGATGAGTGTCATCCCCTATGCCTCGGCCATAGGGTCTATTATGTATGCCATGCTGTGTACCAGACCTGATGTAAACCTTGCCGTAAGTTTGGTAGGAAGGTACCAAAGTAATCCCGGCATGGAACACTGGACAGCGGTCAAGAATATCCTAAAGTACCTGAAAAGGACTAAGGATATGTTTCTCGTTTATGGAGGTGACGAAGAGCTCGTCGTAAAGGGTTACGTCGACGCTAGCTTCGACACAGATCTGGATGACTCAAAGTCACAAACCGAATACGTGTATATTTTGAATGGAGGAGCAGTAAGCTGGTGCAGTTGCAAGCAAAGCGTCGTGGCGGGATCTACATGTGAAGCGGAGTACATGGCAGCCTCGGAGGCAGCACAGGAAGCAGTCTGGATGAAGGAGTTCATTACCGACCTAGGGGTGATTCCCAATGCGTCGGGCCCAATGACTCTCTTCTGTGACAACACTGGAGCTATTGCCCTTGCGAAGGAGCCCAGGTTTCACAGGAAGACCAGGCATATCAAGCGTCGCTTCAACTCCATTCGTGAAAGTGTTCAAAATGGAGACATAGATATTTGCAAAGTACATACGGACCTGAATGTAGCAGATCCGTTGACTAAACCTCTCCCTAGGGCAAAACATGATCAACACCAGGACGCAATGGGTGTTCGATTCATCACAATGTAACTAGATTATTGACTCCAGTGCAAGTGGGAGACTGTTGGAAATATGCCCTAGAGGCAATAATAAATGGTTATTATTATATTTCTTTGTTCATGGTAATTGTCTATTGTTCATGCTATAATTGTATTGTCCGGAAATCGTAATACATGTGTGAATACATAGACCACAACGTGTCCCTAGTAAGCCTCTAGTTGACTAGCTCGTTGATCAACCGATAGTCATGGTTTCCTGACTATGGACATTGGATGTCATTGATAACGGGATCACATCATTAGGAGAATGATGTGATGGACAAGACACAATCCTAAGCATAGCATAAAAGATCGTGTAGTTTCGTTTGCTAGAGCTTTTCCAATGTCAAGTGTCTTTTCCTTAGACCATGAGATCGTGCAACTCCCGGATACCGTAGGAGTGCTTTGGGTGTGCCAAACGTCACAACGTAACTGGGTGACTATAAAGGTGCACTACGGGTATCTCCGAAAGTGTCTGTTGGGTTGGCATGGATCGAGACTGGGATTTGTCACTCCGTGTGACGGAGAGGTATCTCTGGGCCCACTCGGTAATGCATCATCATAATGAGCTCAATGTGATTAAAGCTTTAGTCACGGGATCATGCATTGCGGTGCGAGTAAAGAGACTTGCCGGTAACGAGATTGAACAAGGTATTGGGATACCGACGATGGAATCTCGGGCAAGTAACATACTGATTGACAAAGGAAATTGTATGCGGGATTGATTGAATCCTCGACATCGTGGTTCATCCGATGAGATCATCGTGGAACATGTGGGAGCCAACATGGGTATCCAGATCCCGCTGTTGGTTATTGACCGGAGAGGTGTCTCGGTCATGTCTGCATGTCTCCCGAACCCGTAGGGTCTACACACTTAAGGTTCGGTGACGCTAGGGTTGTAGAGATATGTGTATGCAGAAACCCGAAAGTTGTTCGGAGTCCCGGATGAGATCTCGGACGTCACGAGGAGTTTCAGAATGGTCCGGAGGTGAAGAATTATATATAGGAAGTCAAGTTTCGGCCACCGGGAAAGTTTCGGGGGTTACCGGTATTGTACCGGGACCACCGGAAGGGTCCCGGGGGTCCACCGGGTGGGGCCACCTATCCCGGAGGGCCCCGTGGGCTGAAGTGGGAAGGGAACCAGCCCCTAGTGGGCTGGGCGCTCCCCCATGGGCCTCCCCCCATGCGCCTAGGGTTGGGAACCCTAGGGTGGGGGGGCTTCCCACTTGCCTTGGGGGGCAAGGCACCCCCTTGGCCACCGCCCCCCACCCTAGATGGGGTTTGGCCGGCGCCCCCCTCCCAGGGGGCCTATATAAAGGGGGGGGGGAGGGAGGGCAGAAAACAACACAGCCTTGGGCGCCTCCCTCCTCCCCTGCAACACCTCTCTCTCTCGTATAAGCTCGGCGAAGCCCTGCCGGCATCCCGCTACATCCACCACCACGCCGTCGTGCTGCTGGATCTCCATCAACCTCTCCTTCCCCCTTGCTGGATCAAGAAGGAGGAGACGTCACTGCACCGTACGTGTGTTGAACGCGGAGGTGCAGTCCGTTCGGCACTCGGTCATCGGTGATTTGAATCACGGCGAGTACGACTCTGTCATCCACGTTCATTGGAACGCTTCTGCTCGCGATCTACAAGGGTATGTAGATGCACTCCTTTCCCCTCGTTGCTAGTATACTCCATAGATGCATCTTGGTGAGCGTAGGAAAATTTAAAAATTATGCTACGATTCCCAACACATACGACCTAGATGCTCATATCACCGTAGCGGGTAATTAAGCTACGGGGAGCACCTAATATGAGCACCGGGGAGCCGTTGGATCGAAGATGCAGCGGCACACACGAGGCTTGAATGTTTTATTTGCAAAAAAAACCTTTGGAGAGTTTGGAAATTGCGCATAATTACAAAGACTACTCCCAAGCCATTGGATCTCACTTCCAACGGTGTAAAAACTCGTATCACCATAGTATCTAAGCTGCGGGGTGGATGTGATATTCTATGCCGCTGTCATTTTTGTTCGTAAACTTGCAAAATACGTGTAACTTGTGCCGTTACTTGTCTAACCGCGCAAAGTGTTTGTTCAAAAAAAAAACCATCCTACACTGAAATATCGGAACAACACACGGGGGTCCCACTTGTCATTAATCAAATTTGGACCTAAAACTAACAAATCTGAAAGACGAGATTCGAACAGGCAACCTGGACTACAAAGCGTAAGTCGATAGCCTGAAAAAACGAACGGTTGTTGGCTTTGTCCCATAACTTGATTTTATACAGTACTTGCGTTGAGTAGAGTACAGGGAGTGCCTCGTCAACACGTGCATGACCGTTGTCTCACTTACTGGTGGGTCCCAGGTCTGCAATCTCCATCTCTCTTCTCTCCATCGTCTAACCTTTGCACGGGCACACACGAAGAGCGGCGCTAGTTTGCTGTGGTGTTATTACAACTAAAAAAAGCTTGGAAAATAGAAGAATCGCCTAGAACAAGAGACGTTGTGGCTGGTCGAGACGGAGCTAACCACATCTATCCTCCGTGCCACGTTTGCATGATGAAGCTGTGTGGCTAGTGGGGTGTTTTCGACCGACTGGCTGGGTCCCGAGGTCGAACCATAGGTACTACGTCTGATACAGTATATTTTTACACGCACATTTTTCCTCCATGCCGAGACGTGGCACAACCTACCGCGCGGTTTCGGGGTCCTCCCGGGTGGTGCACGCATATATTCTTCCTGACGTGGGACGCCCTACCGCGCGTTTTCTGGGTCCTCCTCGGTCATAGCACCGAAGCAAGTAAATGAGTCGTCAAATCACGAAAGACCACCTTTCCCGCCGAGTACATCAGTGAAGCACGGTGGCTAGCTAGTTGGGCTAGTTCGACCGATTAGCTAGGCCGCCGCCACATTTGTTTTTTCACCCCTTTTTTATCTATTTGCCGGCAGGTAAATTTAAATATCCACCGCGGCGTTGCTCTGGTGTTTGGGTGCGGCAGGATTTCTAATTTTTTGATTGACGGGAGCAGGCGCGGCAGGATTTTTAATTTTTTGATTGACGGGAGCAGGTGCGACAGCAATTAGTCACGATGACTCCGCCTGTAAAAACCCACTGCTCCCTGAGGTGAGAAGTCGTCGACTGGTGTTTTACCGTGGTGAAAACCAAAAGATTCCCCGCTCCCTCCGCCTTCTCGTAGATTGCATTGCCTTTCAGCCGTTTCGCCCCCTTTGCTTCCTCTCCCCATTGCTTCTACCTGGTGCCATGGCGGCGCAGCAGATCACGGAGTCTGAGGTGAGGCGCCTGACACAGGAGTACCATGTCAAGGATGCGGAGCTCAGGGCCAAGGACATGGAGCTCCGTGAGCTCAAGTAGGAGAGGAGTGCCATGCTCCTCCGTTATGTGCGGGAGTTCACGGAGCTTCAAAAGCGGCAGGCGTCCACCACAAAGATGCTCGAGGCGTCGGCGGCATTGCTGCAGAAAGCGGGAGATACGATAGGCCGTCAGGGGAGCCGGCTGGAGCGCGAGCGGGCCGATCATGACGAGGTCCAGGATCGCCTCAGCCACTTGGTGAACCAAGTTGCCACGCACGTGTTGCCGCTGCGCGATGCCTACCGTCGTGCCAGCGCGACGATGCCGGCCGTCGGGCTAAACCCGTTCGACCACCCGGTCGACTTCAACAAGCTGCGGCTTCCTGACCTGGTCTCCTTCTTCACCTATATCTCCGAGGAGCTGAGCCGTCTCCGCGCGATGGTGGGGGCTGAGCTGGACAAGGAGGGGTTGCGGGCTACCGTCGCCGTTGCTGGGCGAATCCTTTCAGGGCTCCGTCACCGGAATCCATTCGTGCCATTGGACGCCGTCTTTGACGAGCTGGCTCCCGTTGACCGGGAGCGGGCTCTGCGGGCGGTTGCACCCTGCATCACCAACGACGTGCGCCTCGAGAAGCAAAGGGACTTCGGTGGTGTTTAGGCGCCCTCTGCATGGGCATGTCCATGTCTCGGCGCAACATGACCATTGGATCAAACTCAGACGGTGCAGATCAGTCACTGTAGCACAAAGCGTGTGGGTGTGTTTGGTTGCATTCTCATCTCAATATAGTTGTTTCCTCTTCGTGTATTTTTGTCAACCTACTAGTGTGGACTCATGCACCCTTCATGCACTCTGCCAAACACCAAAAAGTGGCTCGAGAAGGGAACTTTTGCTCCCATCCCGTGCACCCTTCATACACCCTGCCTAACACTATTCGTGCTTCATATGGTTCATGTTTCGTGGAGTACTGTAGCACCGTACTCTCCGTGCGATGTGGACCTAGTTCTGTTAACATTGATCTCACCGTTCATTCTTGACCGGACAGTCGAAAAAGCGGTACTATGTTACATATAGGAGTAGTTGACATGCGCACAACATCATTTGTTATCCTCATATCTTACTACACTAGCAACAAGATTGTGTAGTACTGACGTATGAACCACTGCACATGCCTAGTAGTAGGAGCACTGTGTATGTTCAAGTGGCTGCCGTGTTTCGCACTCCTCCATCGTAAGAGTGGAAACGCTTGCTGTAATCATTTTTTTCTTCAGAAAAACGGTGGACATGCTCTACCGTGCGGATCCTCCTCCAGCCATGCACTAAATTACTCACTTTCGCCGACGTGTGGGACAGCCAGCACCTGGGTCCACCAGCCATGCACTAAATTACTCCGTAGGAGAGTGACGGTAGACTACCCCGATCGAACCGCCGCAGTAATGCCCAATGAGCCGTCAAATCACAAAACCCCCTCCTTTCCAGCAGTAAGTTGGACGGACGAAGCAACCATCATTTCACTCTTCTCTCTCAGCTTCCTCTCTTGAAGAAAACCCCCACTCGCTTCGCTTCTCCCTCATCTCGTTCCTCCTTTCACTCTTCTCTCTCAGCTTCCTCTCTTGGATGGACGCCGGAGCACCGGCCGACGTGATGTCTATGCCTCTGGCCAAAACCGTCGAGGCTCATGGTACGAAGAAGCGCAAGCACCCCGCCGAGACTACCGTAGACAAGCTCAAAGCCATCGCCCTGTCCAAGCCCCCCTCTCCGGGATCCCTCATTAAGCAAGTCCAGGTAATGTCTCTTGTTGACGATCTTTTTCTCGATCTTGATCGTGTTTTTTCATCTAACACGCAGTACTAGTACTGGTAGTACAACTTTCTGGGTGATCTTGCATGTGATTTTAGTGTGCCAAATGACGGTTCTAAATTCCTCTTTTGACCAAAACATGCGAGAGGTTGACACTGATTTCTTATAGATTACTTTCAACTACTCCCTCTGTCCCAAATTTCTTGTCTTAGATTTGTCTAGATACGGATGTATCTAATACTAAAATGTGACTTGATACATCCGTATCTAGACAAATCTAAGACAAGAATTTTGGGACGGAGGGAGTACTTTATGAACATCAATGCTACCTTTTAAGAGGGTATATTTGCCTCAGTAACTTGTGTTATGGATATTGCATGTAATCCCTCTGCTCTCATGCCTTTGAAGACATGTTCTAGTGTCTTTGTTCACTCATTTCTGTGCGTATATGTAGTCATATATGGAGTATAATATCGAAAATCATCTTATATTTCTGAACGGAGGTAGTAATAAAATATGGTTTCTGTTTGAATTAGAACCAGGTCCGCGGTGGAGATGAAGTTCTCAAAGTCATGACGTGTGAACTGGAAGACCTGATGATGAGTTCTACTGCTGAACTATCCAGCTGCTGTGTCCTTGTCGCCACGTGTCCTGAACTAGTGTTTTCTTGTAGCATTGTTGTCAGGCGTGTTCTCGAGGCTGTACTTGACCACAACAATTTCCTGGCTGTGCCTTCGATTACGAAGGGTGTGGTTCTTGTAAAGCTTCCCAACAAATCTGATGCGGCCTGTCTTCATCATCATGTTTATGAGTGGAAAGACCACTCTGTTAGGTTCTCCAAGGTTGACAAGATGGTGATGGTGCATGTAGACATCTCACACGAAGTCCATGGCCTAGTCAGTTATGCGGGGTTCATCCCGTAGGTCGGTGGCAAGAAATAGTCTGCAGAGTTTAGTTAGTGCAACTTTGCTTGTCTGTAGTAAGTACTATTGTTCAGTACTTGATTCGTGTTTGTGAACCCTGTATTGTTTATTAGTACTGCCGCTTTTGGTGTGTGAACAGTCTATGTTAATGTCTGTCCACTCAATTCAGTCTGTATATTTTGAAGTATCCAGATCATATTTTTTGTGAGGACGGTTTATCAATTATGGTTACACTCCAATATCTGTATGCATTGCAGGGTTTATCGCACCCACCAGGATTTCCAGTCCCATGGATGTTCGGTCCATACGATTTGTCACGACCTTTGGACTGTCCTGCTTCTGGGACTAGGCGGGGCCCCTGCATGCCACGCGTAGTTGGACGATCAATCTTCTGTTTAGTACTTCAACATAGTGATTTCCTGGTAAGGATTCACTCGTGTCACATCAAGTAAATCTTATTGATTTACTGTCTAAATGTGATTGATTTAATGTCATGTTTTCTTTCTTTTCCTGCAATTTTACGACGCAGGTTTTTCCATGTGACATTCATCACAGAATAAACCGTTTGGTTTGCTCTACGATGGCTATTTTTGCAGGTTTCACTTCTTATGTCGTGTCTGTAACGAAGGCATTGTCCATCACTTATATTACTGGAAAAAATTGGATCAGTCTGTTGTCTGAGTCCAAGCTGAATCCCTATGATGAACTACAATTTGGTTTAACAAAAACGCCACAATTTGTCCTTCTCGCATTTAAAAGAAATGAAGAAAAAAACTGGATCACGGTCACGGATCCTAGTCAAGTTAGAAAGCTGATCATAGCAGACCAGACACGATCACCGCTGTCTCGCACAGATCGAGCCGGCAGTTGCTCTAGCACTGACAGCGGCAGCAGCTCAATCTGATCCAGCTGAGGATTGGGCACCGACCGCGTCAGCGGATCAGTCTGATCTACCGGAGGATCGGGCATCGACACCGGCACCTGCTCCGACACCGGAACCAGCTCTACAAGGAGTACCATCTCCGGCAGCAGCAGCGGCTTCGGCACCTGCACCAACACTTGCACTTGCATCTGCTCCGGCCCGTGCAGTTACACCGGCAACAGACTGGGCTGCAGTTCGCACTTCATATACCAAAGTCCTTACAAAAACCGACATGTCCACCTTCTTGGTAAGCATTGGCCGCCCAAGTGCTTCGTTCTTTTTTCTTTCCATGTTGTTTCACATGATTCACTGTGTTGATCTAACTGTTTGGGCATGTCTTCTTGTTTGCAAACAGAGAATTCCTAGAGCAACGAGGGAGTCGTTCAACAATCCGGGCGACCGCGGCCAAGTTTCTCTTACCATGCGTAGCCTTGGTGTGAATGAACCTGCTCAATATACCGTAAGTACAAAGGATGGTCGCATGATGATTGATGCTAAAGGATGGTCAAGGTTCAAATCTAAATCATATCTTGCGGTAGGGGATGATGTCAAAATAGAACTTTCTCGGCAAGGAGAGCTGGTCCAAATCAACTTTGAAATTCTTCAGTAGCAGCACGCAACTGCCGAACTGATCTATCCTCCGAGAGATTTTGATGTAATAATCTGGCATGGTGAAACAAGTGTCCTGTGTTTATAAGTAGTACGACAGTATTATTTATCACATGGTATATCGTTGATAGAATTGCAACTCTGATTGCTGGTTAGGAACTGTCGTTCGATTTCATTCCAACAGCTGCCGTGCTTTATTCAATTTTGTGTATTCGCCTTGCGACAACATCTAAAACCAGCGCCTTACCGATCGCTTGCAATATGAAAAGCGCTGAGGTAGAACACATGGGCCCCCAAACATGCAGGGTCGGCCTGCGGCCCAAAGTCCAGAACCGTGAGCCTATCTGAGTATTATATTCTCAGTTGAACCCCCATAAAAAAAGCTGAACCCCCATAATGCCCATGCGTTGCAGAGGGAGTATATTTCTCGGCAAGGTGAGCCTGTGATATAAAAGATTTGTATATTTCTTTACAGAGGGAGTATCTCTCTGTCAAAAAATATATTTATGTGTAACTAGTTACTCCTGTCTTTCTACTTCCTTCCGCTGATATGTGGGGCAACCGGCAACGGGGTCCACGTGCCATATGCACAAATTAGAGTGCACAACTTCACGGTAGACACACCCCGGTCGTAGCGCCGCAGTAATGCCCAATGAGCCGTCAAATCACAACCCCCCCTTTCCAGCTTTAGCAGTAAGCTGGATGGACGAAGCGGCAATATTTCACTGGGCCTAAATCCCCTTCTCCCTCGTCTGCTTGTTCAGAGAAAACCCCCTCTTGGCGATTGCATAGGGTTTTCTCATGGAGAACCAGGTACGAATTCTTCATCCATCCCCGATAAATCCAAGTCCCTTGGTCGCAGGTAATCCTAGGATGGCAGCCGCCGCCGTTGATGCATTTTTCTTCCTACTGACTCTAGTGTGTTTCATTTGCAGTGCCCAAAGTGCGAGTACCCTACAGGTTTCTGCGCCCTCGGCGAGACGCCACACTTGTTCCTTCTCATCCTAACACAGCATTTTGAAACGCGCACAGTATGTTCCTAGAAACCTCTTTTCTATCCGGGAGGGTGGGGTTTTTTTGAACATGCTGTGTTCTCATATTATTTTTCCTACAACGTATTATTTGCTCTGCCAGAACACATGTACTCAAGATGCTCGGCCTTGCCATAACTGAATACACTAGTTTAATGGTCACAGTGAAGACAAGCCATGGATATAAGTTGGGATAATTTGGTTTATGCCCCTAGTTGTGTCCCACTCGTCTATTTTACCCCTAATTCCCAAAAGTCACCGGTTCTGTCCAAATCACTTTGCTCCTCTTATGCTTTTGCCCTTTGACCGTTTGACCGTCAGTTTGAAAACGTCATAACTAATTCATACTAAATCAGAAAAATGCAAATAAGATACCAAAATGTTCAGAAAAATATCACCTATATGTCAGTGTCATTTGCATTCATGAAAAAAGTGTTGGAAAGTGCCCATCCGAGTGTTAGCTCTTATGCTACCACCATGAATAGTAAAATCTAAAAAAATTCAAAAATAATTTGGTGGCAAAGAATGACAAATGTTTTAAGTGTCTGCCAAGTTTCATCAGGGAATAACATTCCTGGGTGCCGCGGCAAAAAAAACA
Source organism: Triticum aestivum (assembly GCF_018294505.1). Taxonomy (NCBI): domain Eukaryota; kingdom Viridiplantae; phylum Streptophyta; class Magnoliopsida; order Poales; family Poaceae; genus Triticum; species Triticum aestivum. The sequence continues at coordinate 569,204,226 of NC_057808.1, forward strand.
ATTAGCACACCAAAATAGATTATTTTTTGCCACGACTTCCACGAATGTCGTTCCCTAATGAAACTTGGCAAGCACTTAGAACACTTGTCGTTCTTTGCCACCATATTTTTTTTGAATTTTTTTGAATTTTTTAGAGTTTACTATTCATGGTGGTATCAAAAGAGCTAAAACTCGGATGTGCACTTTCCAACACTTTTTTCATGAATGCAAATGACACTGACATATAGGTGATGTTTTTCTGAACATTTTGGTATGTTATTTGCATTTTTTTGATTTTGTATGAATTAGTTATGAAGTTTTCAAACTGACAGTCAAACGGTCAAAGGGCAAAAGCATAAGAGGATCAAAGTGACTTGGACAGAACCGGTGACTTTTGGGAATTAGGGGTAAAACAGACGAGTGGGACACAACTAGGGGCATAAATCTAATTATCCCATATAAGTTCCGAGTTGGGTTCATGAACCAAGAAGATCGCTGCTTTTTTTATGGCCGAACTTGGATAAACTTTCTCAAGTGTTACGGACTGAAAGTTGGCGCACGAATGTTGATGGAAATAGCAGAACCTGGTCTCATCTTCACTGCAATCTCCCCCCCCCCCCGACGTCGTTCCAATTGTTCATCCATGTTAGTTTTGTATCTGGTTTTTGCTTGTTGCCTCGATTACTTCTTAATCCACCTATTCTGTCCAACTAATCACAATTTAACTTTAGAAGTAGCAACGAATCTCTCACGAAGATGCTACTTCTAACTAATATTTTCTTATAATTGGTGGCACGTGTAGGTTTTTTCAGAGTTAAGCAGTCTGCTCGTTTGTTACTCTGTAATTACTCGGCTGTTACTAATGGCACTGAAGTTGACTGGATCGACATCCACAAGTTCCTACACTTTATTGATCGTCTTGAGGTCCTTGTGGGGCGTTTCAATGGTGGAAGGCCACGTGGGATATGTGTGCCACTGCTGCACTCGTTGAACAGGTCCAACTGTGTCGAGAAACTTATGGTACGAGCTGTTTTCTGTTATATATGTTGTTCATAAACTATTGCTTATACACAGTTTTACAGTTGTGATCTTCTTGAAACAGGAACTGCCGAGTTCTATTGTTCCTATACAGATGCCTGACCATGGTCGGGTCAGACTTGCGCTTGGTCACAACATGATGTTTATGTCGACCTACTCAATTCCCCTTGGAGGTGAAAAGATACTTATTCATGGGTAGTCTCAAATAATGAAGGCCCGTCCATCTTGGAGAATAGGACAAAAGATTGTGTTCATGCTTTTCCATGGCTCTAAAGCGAATATCCTGTTTATTGACCACGTTGCTTTCAGCTCTGGTTGTTAAGTGCCCCTGCTGGTTTTAGTTAAGGTTGTTAAGTACTCCTGCTGCTTTTACAGTCTGTCGTGTTTCTTCAGTCCTGTCTTCCTCCAGCCGCCAAAACCAAACCAGCGTCGGCGGGGCCGCCTGCTTCCGCCTCCCACGGCCGGCTGCGCCTCAGCGCACGCATCGCCGCCCCACCGTCTCCTAAATCATTAACGCCGACGTCCTCCGCGCGCTTTGGTGTGCTCGCCGCGGCGCCGCCCTCGCGCGTTATCAACATGGTCAACAAACAACAGGAATCGGCAGAAGTATGTGGAGAGGATGACAGTAGGGGCCCACCACGTCAGCGTATGGAAAAATAAAATGCTTCCTCCTAGTGTTTTCCTGACATCCGGGACCCACGACATTGTGAGCGTATATAGTCAATAGACAAGAGAACAGCACAAGATCGGCTAACACCTGGGACGTAGCTACTCGAGCAGTATTTTTTTGTTTGGTATTGTTGAGACGGAGCAGGGTTTGAACTGGGCTGTGGCCCGTCTAGCCCAGGCTTATATTTTATGTTCACCATGTGACCAGCCCAGCTATTTTTTCTTTGTGAAAATGAGCCCAGTTTATTTTTTCTGAAGAATACCCAATCCAGGCCTACTTATTTTTCTATGCCCTGATGGGCCGCAACTCTTTCAAGACGCCTGCAAATCGTGAAAGTAATATGAAGTGGGTTGTAAATATAAAAACATATGACAAATTGGCAATTACTTTATAATTTCTAATTTTTTTTTCATATTTTCAGATTCCTATTTCACTGGGCATTAACCTAATTTAAATATCTTCAAAGTACTTTAAATCTGGCTCGACATTTTGGTATTAAAAATAGTTTGGAACCCACAGAAATATGCGAAATTGGCCCTAGCCAACCAAAAAAACGACTGCAATAAATTGCATAAGAAGTTGCCATGAGCTATATATAAATTATTAAAAAAAAGAGGGAGTGGTCTGACTTGTGGGCCTGTTTAGTTGACGCGTATGCAAGATTTTTTTAGTTATTATATACGTCAACAAACGATTCTAGCAAACGTAACCGTTGGATGTCAATCCAACGACCGTCGTGTTTCTTCAATCTCTGATCTTCTTGCTCCAGCCGCCAAAGCAGCGCCGGCGGGACCGCCTACTCCCGCCTCCCGTGGCTGGCTGTGCTGCCGCGCAGGCCTCAGCGCCCCCTACTACTCCCATCGCTGGCCAGGGCATCCCCCTACTCACCCACACCCCCTGTTATTCTGCGGCAACGACAGCCTCACATCGCAGCCGAACCGGTGAACCCTCGTACTCCTCTCCGCGCGGGCTTCCACTGCCGCGTCTTCCCCGGCTCCGCGTCGTCCCCTTCCTAGGCCTCGCCGTCGTCCACCGCCGTGGTGCTCTCGGCGCGGCATGGTCAATGTGGTCAACGACTGACTTCCATCGGAAGAGTACTGTACGTGGAGAGGCTGACAGCTGGGTCCATGGCAGTCGCAAGGAAGTTCCTCCTTATTACGCGGAAAATAATTATTCCTCCACCAGACAGCAGGGACCCACCGAACGGGCCACCAGTATTTCACGAAAAAAACGTTTCCCCCTGACTGCTGGGACCCACAGGACGGGCCACCGTATTTCGCAAAAAAACGTTCCCCCCGCTATCAGCTCGGACCCACCGGAAGTGCCTCCTTATTACGCACAAAAAAATGAATACCCCTGCTAGCTGGGACCCACCTTGGTGGGAGGCTGACTTGTGGGCCTACTAAGTTGACTGGGACGGAGGCCTTTGTCAACTTTAGTCAATATATGAACGATTCTAGCTCCAGTGACCGTACGATGTCCATCCAACGGCCGTAGTGCTTCTTCAACCTCTGGTCTTCTTGCTCCAGCCGCCCAAAGCAGCACCGGTCGTGCCGCCTGCTCCTGCCGCCCGTGGTCGGCTGTGATGCCGCGGAGGCCTCACCGCCCCCTACTACTCCCACCGCTGGCCAGGCCATCCCTCTACGCACCCACACCCCATGTTATTCTGCGGCGACGGCAGCCTCACACCGCAGCCGAACGAGTGAACCCTCATACTCCTCTATGCGAGGGCATCCACTGCCGCGTCTCCCCGGCTCCGCGTCGTCCCCTTCCTAGGCCTCGCCGTCGTCCATCGCCCTGGTGCTCTCGGTGCGGCGTGGTCAACGTGGTCAAGGAATGGCTTCCATCGGACGTGGACTGTACGTGGAGAGGCTGACAGCTGGGTCCACGGCCGCAGCAAGGAAGTGCCTCATTATTAGGTGCAAAATAATTATTCCTCCACCTGACAGTGGGGACCCACCGGACGGGCCACCGTATTTTGCGAAAAAAACGTTTCCCCCTGACTGCTGGGACCCACCAGCTACATCTTCGCACGCAAGGAAGTGCGTCCGGACAAAAAAACAAAACGATTCCCCCTGACTGCTGGGACCCAGCAGCTACACCTTCGCACGCAAGGAAGTGCGTTCGGGCAAAAAAAAAACGATTCGCCCCCTGACAGCTGGGACCCACCAGCTACATCTTCGCAGGCAAGGAAGTGCCTGACAGTCGGGACCCGCCTGGTCGAAGCGTACGTAGCGTTGTCATTCTGGTCGTGAACGTGTACGTACATATATACTGGTCGATGTAGAGGCGCGCACGTGTCGTAGTAGAGGCGCGTACGTGTCGTAGGAGAGGCGCGCATGTAGCATGTACATGTACGTACAGCGGCCAGGGTGCAAGAAAGAAAATACGGCCACGTACGTACATACGGGCAGGGTCTCGAACGCCTACTCGCGCATACGTACGGCCAGGGCTCGTGTACATGGCTGGGTCGGAACGGAGAAACAGCGTCGTCGTCGTGTTCATGGGGAGGCAACGGAATGCGTCGTGTTCATGGGGAGGCAACGGAATGCGTCGTGTTCATCGGGAGGCAACGGAACGCGTGGGAGCCAACCGGCTGGGTTGGAACGGAATGCGTGGTCGTGTTCATCGGGAGGGCTTGGACGGAACAGGCGATGGAAACGAGGCTTGGCGTACCGCAAAACAGAGGAAACGGCCTTGTGTTCGACTGGCCACGTTCGAAACGGGATCGTGTTCATCGGGAGGGGTCTGGCGTACCGCAAAACGGAGGAAACGGACCTCCTACGGTCGAAACGGGGGTCCTGTTGATCGGGAGGGGTGTGGCGTACCGCAAAACGGAGGAAACGGACTTGTGTTGGAGCGCTACGGTCGAAACGGGGGTCCTGTTGATCGGGAGGGGTGTGGCGTACCACAAAACGGGACTCCACAGGATACTGTTCATCTCCACCGTCGACCTACTCCAGCCTTCACGGGCTACCGTCGACCTCCTCCAGCCTCCACGGGCTCCTGTTCATCCAGCCTCCACCGCGCGCTACTCCACCGGCTACTATTCAACCACCCCTCTACCGTCTACTGTTCATCCAGCCCTCCACACCACGGGGTCCTGTTCAACCACCCCTCCACGGGCACCCCTCCACCGTCTACTGTTCATCCAGCCCTCCACACCACGGGGTCCTGTTCAACCACCCCTCCACGGGTACCCCTCCACCGTTTACTGTTCATCCAGCCCTCCACCGTCTACTGTTCATCCAGCCCTCCACACCACGGGGTCCTGTTCATCCAGAGGCAACGCCACCGCTCACTGTTTATCCAACCCCCCCCCCCCCCCCCCGCAATGCTCACTGTTCATCCAATCGATCGGCTTCAGTTAGCAGCAGTAGCGAAGGAATCGCTCAATCGGGTTCAGTTAACAGCCATCGATCGATCGCTCGGGTTCAGTAACGCGTAGCCTGCAGTGCAATCACTCGGGTTCAGTTAGAGCCCAACGCCTCGCTCGGGTTCAGTTAGCGCCAACGCCTCGCACACACGTGCGTATGTGTACGAGAAACGTGCATCGCTCGGCCCCCGACCTCCCACCGTAACCAGGAACTCCCCGAAATTTTCCTCCCCCTCGCTTCTACCACAGTTTTTTCCGTCATGGACGGCCCAAAGAATGTCATGCAGTTGCGTCTCCGGCCCGCCCAGGACGAAAAGCCCATTTTATGTCATGATTTTTTGTCATAGAAGTAGGAGCCCACCACATCTATGATGATACTGGGTTTTGTCACAATTATCGTCATAGAAGTGTCATATGTATGACAGAAAAAATTTCGTTCGGCCCAAAATGTCACGGATGTGTCTTTTTTTTGTAGTGAAGGGGGCGCCCCCCTCCCTAGTCCAATTCGGACTAGTCCATGGGGAGGGTGCGGCCACCCTTTGGGGCCTTTCTCTCCTTTCCCGTATAGCCCATTAAGGCCCAATACGAATTCCCGTAACTCTCCGGTACTCCGAAAAATATACGAATCACTCGGAACCTTTCCGATGTCCGAATATAGTCGTCCAATATATCGATCTTTACGTCTCGACAATTTCGAGACTCCTCGTCATGTCCCTGATCTCATCTGGGACTCCGAACGCCTTCGGTACATCAAAACACATAAACTCATAATATATCCGTCATCTAACTTTAAGTGTGCGGACCCTACAGGTTCGAGAACTATGTAGACATGACCGAGACACGTCTCTGGTCAATAACCAACAGCGGAACCTGGATGCTCATATTGGCTCCCACATATTCTACGAAGATCTTTATGAAGGAAATATGCCCTAGAGGCAATAATAAAGTTATTATTTATTTCCTTATATCATGATAAATGTTTATTATTCATGCTAGAATTGTATTACCCGGAAACATAATACATGTGTGAATACATAGACAAACAGAGTGTTACTAGTATGCCTCTACTTGACTAGCTCGTTGATCAAAGATGGTTATGTTTCCTAGCCATTGACATGGGTTGTCATTTGATTAACGAGATCACATCATTAGGAGAATGATGTGATTGACTTGACCCATTCCGTTAGCTTAGCACTCGATCGTTTAGTATGTTGCTATTGCTTTCTTCATGACTTATACATGTTCCTATGACTATGAGATTATGCAACTCCCGTTTACCGGAGGAACACTTTGTGTGCTACCAAATGTCACAACGTAACTGGGTGATTATAAAGGTGCTCTACAGGTGTCTCCGAAGGTACTTGTTGGGTTGGCGTATTTCGAGATTAGGATTTGTCACTCCAATTGTCGGAGAGGTATCTCTGGGCCCACTCGGTAATGCACATCATTATAAGCCTTGCAAGCATTGCAACTAATGAGCTAGTTGCGGGATGATGTATTACGGAACGAGTAAAGAGACTTGCCGGTAACGAGATTGAACTAGGTATCGAGATACCGACGATCGAATCTCGGGCAAGTAACATACCGATGACAAAGGGAACAACGTATGTTGTTATGCGGTCTGACCGATAAAGATCTTCGTAGAATATGTGGGAGCCAATATGAGCATCCAGGTTCCGCTATTGGTTATTGACCGGAGAGGTGTCTCGGTCATGTCTACATAGTTCTCGAACCCGTAGGGTCCGCACGCTTAACGTTATGATGACGGTTATATTATGAGTTTATGTGTTTTGATCTACCGAAGGAGTTCGGAGTCCCGGATGAGATCGGGGACATGACGAGGAGTCTCAAAATGGCCGGGACGTAAAGATCGATATATTGGACGACTATATTTGGACTTCGGAAAGGTTCCGAGTGATTCGGGTATTTTTCGGAGTACCGGAGAGTTACGGGAATTCGTATTGGGCCTTAATGGGCCATACGGGAAAGGAGAGAAAGGCACCAAAGGGTGGCCGCACCCCTCCCCTTGGACTAGTCCGAATTGGACTAGGGAGGGGGGTGCCCCCTTCCTTCTTTCTCCTTCTCCCTTCCCTTCTCCTATTCCAACAAGGAAAGGAGGAGTCCTACTCCCAGTGGGAGTAGGACTCCCCCCTTGGCGCGCTCTCCTCCTAGGCCAGCGGCCTCCCCCTTGCTCCTTTATATACGGGGGCAGGGGGACACCCCATGGACACACAATTGATATACGATATTTTAGCCGTGTGCGGTGCCCCCCTCCACCATATTACACCTCGATAATATCGTTGCGGAGCTTAGGCGAAGCCCTGCATCGATAGAACATCATCATCGTCACCACGCCGTCGTGCAGACAAAACTCTCCCTCAACACTCGGCTGGATCGGAGTTCGAGGGACGTCATCGAGTTGAACGTGTGCTGAACTCGGAGGTGCTGTGCGTTCGGTACTTGATCGGTCGGATCGTGAAGACGTACGACTACATCAACCGTGTTGTGTTAACACTTCCGCTTTCGGTCTACGAGGGTACGTGGACAACACTCTCCCCTCTCATTGCTATGCATCACCATGATCTTGCGTGTGCGTAGGAAATTTTTTGAAATTACTACGTTCCCCAACAGTGGCATCGGAGCCTGGTTTTATGCGTTGATGCTATGCACGAGTAGAACACAAGTGAGTTGTGGGCGATATAAGTCATACTGCTTACCAGCATGTCATACTTTGGTTCAGCGGTATTGTGAGATGAAGCGGCCCGGACTGACATTACGCGTACGCTTACGCGAGACTGGTTTCACCATTGCGAGCACTCGTTGCTTAAAGGTGACCGGCGGGTGTATGTCTCTCTCACTTTAGTTGAACCGAGTGTGGCTACGCCCGGTCCTTGCGAAGGTTAAAACAGCACCAACTTGACAAACTATCGTTGTGATTTTGATGCCTAGGTAAGAACGGTTCTTGCTAAGCCCGTAGCAGCCACGTAAAACTTGCAACAACAAAGTAGAGGACGTCTAACTTGTTTTTGCAGGGCATGTTGTGATATGATATGGTCAAGACATGATGTGATATAATTTGTTGTATGAGAAGATCATGTTTTGTAACCGAGTTATCGACAACTGGCAGGAGCCATATGGTTGTCGCTTTATTGTATGAAATGCAATTGTCATGTAATTGCTTTACTTTATCGCTAAGCGGTAGCGATAGTCGTAGAAGCAATAGTTGGCGAGACGACAACGATGCTGCGATGGAGATCAAGGTGTCGAGCCGGTGACGATGGTGATCATGACGGTGCTTCGGAGATGGAGATCACAAGCACAAGATGATGATGGCCATATCATATCACTAATATTGATTGCATGTGATGTTTATCTTTTATGCATCTTATCTTGCTTTGATTGACGGTAGCATTATAAGATGATCTCTCACTAAAATTTCAAGATAAAAGTGTTCTCCCTGAGTATGCACTGTTGCGAAAGTTCTTCGTGCTGAGACACCACGTGATGATCGGGTGTGATAGGCTCTACGTTCAAATACAACGGGTGCAAAACAGTTGCACACGCGGAATACTCAGGTTAAACTTGACGAGCCTAGCACATGCAGATATGGCCTCGGAACACGGAGACCGAAAGGTCGAGCGTGAATCATATAGTAGATATGATCAACCTAGTGATATTCACCATTGAAACTACTCCATCTCACGTGATGATCGGACATGGTTTAGTTGATTTGGATCACGTAATCAGTTAGATGATTAGAGGGATGTCTATCTAAGTGGGAGTTCTTAAGTAATATGATTAATTGAACTTCAATTTATCATGAACTTAGTCCTGATAGTATTTTGCAAATTATGTAGATCAATAGCTCACGTTGTTGCTTCCCTGTGTTTATTTTTGATGTGTTCCTAGAGAAAAATTATGTTGAAAGATGTTAGTAGCAAAGATGCGGATTGGATCCGTGATCTGAGGTTTATCCTCATTGCTGCACAGAAGAATTATGTCCTTGATGCACCGCTAGGTGACAAACCTATTACAGGAGCAGATGCAGACGTTATGAACGTTTGGCTAGCTCAGTATGATGACTACTTGATAGTTTAGTGCACCATGCTTAACGGCTTAGAATCAGGACTTCAAAGACGTTTTGAACGTCATGGACCATATGAGATGTTCCAGGAGTTGAAGTTAATATTTCAAGAAAATACCCGAGTTGAGAGATATGAAGTCTCCAACAAGTTCTATAGCTAAAAGATGGAGGAGAATAGCTCAAGCAGTGAGCATGTGCTCAGATTGTCTGGGTACTACAATCGCTTGAATCAAGTGGGAGTTAATCTTCTAGATAAAATAGTGATTGACAGAATTCTCTAGTCACCATCACCAAGTTAGTAGAACTTCGTGATACGAAAGTAATTCCCGAGCTCTTCGTGATGCTGAAATCGACGAAGGTAGAAATCAAGAAAAACATCAAGTGTTGATGGTTGACGAGACCACTAGTTTCAAGAAAAGGGCAAAGGGAAGAAGGGGAACTTCAAGAAGAACGGCAAGCAAGTTGCTGCTCAAGTGAAGAAGCCTAAGTCTGGTCCTAAGCCTGAGACTAAGTGCTTCTACTGCAAAGGGACTGGTCACTGGAAGCGGAACTACCCCAACTATTTGGTGGATAAGAAGGATGGCAAAGTGAACAAAGGTATATTGGATATACATGTTATTGATGTGTACTTTACTAGTGTTTATAGCAACCCCTCGGTATTTGATACTAGTTCAGTTGCTAAGAGTAGTAACTCAAAACGGGAGTTGCAGAATAAACAGAGACTAGTAAAAGGCAAGGTGACGATGTGTGTTGGAAGTAGTTCCAAGATTGATATGATCATCATCGCACACTCCCTATACTTTCGGGATTAGTGTTGAAACTAAATAAGTGTTATTTGGTGTTTGCGTTGAGCATGAATATGATTTGATCATGTTTATTGCAATACGGTTATTCATTTAAATTAGAGAATAATTGTTGTTCTGTTTACATGAATAAAACCTTCTATGGTCATACACCCAATAAAATGGTTTGTTGGATCTCGATCGTAGTGATACACATATTCATAATAATGAAGCCAAAAGATGCAAAGTTAATAATGATAGTGCAACTTATTTGTGGCACTGCCGTTTAGGTCATATTGGTGTAAAGCGCATGAAGAAACTCCATACTGATGGGATTTTGGAATCACTTGATTATGAATCACTTGATGCTTGCGAACCATGCCTCATGGGCAAGATGACTAAAACGCCGTTCTCCGGAACTATGGAGAGAGCAACAGATTTGTTGGAAATCATACATACAGATGTATGTGGTCCAATGAATATTGAGGCTCGTAGCAGGTATCATTATTTTCTGACCTTCACAGATGATTTGAGCAGATATGGGTATATCTACTTAATGAAACAGAAGTCTGAAACATTTGAAAAATTCATATAATTTCAGAGTGAAGCGGAAAATCATCGTAACAAGAAAATAAAGTTTCTACGATCTGATCGTGGAGACAAATATTTGAGTTACGAGTTTGGCCTTCAGTTAAAACAATGTGAAATAGTTTCACTACTCACGCCACCTGGAATACCACAGTGTAATGGTGTGTCCGAACATTGTAACCGTACTTTACTAGATATGGTGCGATATATGATGTCTCTTACCGATCTACCACTACCATTTTGGGGTTATGCATTAGAGACAGCTGCATTCACGTAAAAAAGGGCACCATCTAAATCCGTTTGAGACGACACCGTATGAACTGTGGTTTGGCAAGAAACCAAAGTTGTTGTTTCTTAAAGTTTGGGGTTGCGATGCTTAGAAGAAAAGGTTTCATCCTGATAAGCTCAAACCCAAATCGGAGAAATGTGTCTTAATGGGATACCCAAAGGAGACAATTGGGTACACCTTCTATCACAGATCCGAACGCAAGATATTCATTGCTAAGAATGGATCCTTTCTAGAGAAGGAGTTTCTCTCGAAAGAAGTGAGTGGGAGGAAAGTAGAACTTGATGAGGTAACTGTACCTTCTCCCGAATTGGAAAGTAGTTCATCACTGAAATCAGTTCTAGTGATGCTTACACCAATTAGTGAGGAAGTTAATGATGATGATCATGAAGCTTCGGATCAAGTTACTACCGAACCTCGTAGGTCAACCAGAGTGAGATCCGCACCAGAGTGGTACGGTAATCCTGTTCTGGAGGTCATGACGAACCTACGAACTATGAAGAAGCGATGGTGAGCCCAGATTCCGCAAAATGGCTTGAGGCCATGAAATCTGAGATGAGATCCATGTATGAGAACAAAGTATGGACTTTGATTGACTTGCCCAATGATCGGCGAACCATTGAGATTAAATGGATCTTCAAGAGGAAGACAGACGCTGATAGTAGTGTTACTATCTACAAAGCTAGAATTGTCGCAAAAGGTTTTCGACAAGTTTAAGGTGTTGACTACGATGAGAGTTTCTCACTCGTATCTATGCTTAAGTCTGTCCGAGTCATGTTAGCAATTGCCGCATTTTATGAAATCTGGCAAATGGATAAACAAAACTGCATTCCTTATTAAAGAAGAGTTGTATATGATGCAACCAGAAGGTTTTGTCAATCCTAAAGGTGCTAACAAAATATGCAAGCTCCAGCGATCCATCTATGGACTGGTGCAAGCGTCTCGGAGTTGGAATATACGCTTTGATAAGTTGATCAAAGGATATAGTTTTATACAGACTTGCGGTGAAGCCTGTATTTACAAGAAAGTGAGTGGGAGCACTACAGCATTTCTGATAAGTATATGTGAATGACATATTGTTGATCGGAAATAATGTAGAATTATTCTGCAAAGCATAAAGGAGTGTTTGAAAGGAGTTTTTTCAAAGAAAAACCTCGGTGAAGCTGCTTACATATTGAGCATCAAGATCTATAGAGATAGATCAAGACGCTTGATAAGTTTTTTCAATGTGTACATACCTTAACAAGATTTTGAAGTAGTTCAAAATGGAACAGTCAAAGAAAGAGTTTCTTGCCTGTGTTACAAGGTGTGAATTGAGTGAGACTCAAAGCCTGACCACGGCAGAAGATAGAAAGAGAATGAAAGTCATTCCCTATGCCTCGACCATAGGTTCTATAAAGTATGCCATGCTGTGTACCAGATCTATTGTATACCCTACACTGATTTTGGCAACGGAGTACAATAGTGATCTAGGAATAGATCACTGGACAGCGGTCAAAATTATCCTTAGTTGAATAAGGATATGTTTCTCAATTATGGAAGTGACAAAAGGTTCGTCGTAAAGGGTTACGTCAATGCAAGTTTTGACACTAATCTAGATGACTCTAAGTCTCGGTCTAGATACATATTGAAAGTGGGAGCAATTACCTGGAGTAGCTCCATGCAGAGCATTGTTGACATAGAAATTTGCAAAATACATACGGATCTGAATGTGACAGACCCGTTGACTAAAATTATCTCACAAGCAAAACATGATCACACCTTAGTACTCTTTGGGTGTTAATCACATAGCGATGTGAACTAGATTACTGACTCTAGTAAACCCTTTGGGTGTTGGTCACATGACAATGTGAACTATGGGTGTTAATCACATGGTGATGTGAATTATTGATGTTAAATCACATGGCGATGTGAACTAGATTATTGACTCTAGTGCAAGTGGGAGACTGAAGGAAATATTCCCTAGAGGCAATAATAAAGTTATTATTTATTTACTTATATCATGATAAATGTTTATTATTCATGCTAGAATTGTATTACCCGGAAACATAATACATGTGTGAATACATAGACAAACAGAGTGTCACTAGTATGCCTCTACTTGACTAGCTCGTTGATCAAAGATGGTTATGTTTCCAAGCCATTGACATGGGTTGTCATTTGATTAACGAGATCACATCATTAGGAGAATGATGTGATTGACTTGACCCATTCCGTTAGCTTAGCACTCGATCGTTTAGTATGTTGCTATTGCTTTCTTCATGACTTATACATGTTCCTATGACTATGAGATTATGCAACTCCCGTTTACCGGAGGAACACTTTGTGTGCTACCAAACGTCACAATGTAACTGGGTGATTATAAAGGTGCTCTACAGGTGTCTCCGAAGGTACTTGTTGGGTTGGCGTATTTCGAGATTAGGATTTGTCACTCCGATTGTCGGAGAGGTATCTCTGGGCCCACTCGGTAATGCACATCACTATAAGCCTTGCAAGCATTGCAACTAATGAGCTAGTTGCGGGATGATGTATTACGGAACGAGTAAAGAGACTTGCCGGTAACGAGATTGAACTAGGTATCGAGATACCGACGATCAAATCTCGGGCAAGTAACATACCGATAACAAAGGGAACAACGTATGTTGTTATGCGGTCTGACCGATAAAGATCTTCGTAAAATATGTGGGAGCCAATATGAGCATCCAGGTTCCGCTATTGGTTATTGACCGGAGAGGTGTCTCGGTCATGTCTACATAGTTCTCGAACCCGTAGGGTCCGCACGCTTAACGTTACGATGACGGTTATATTATGAGTTTATGTGTTTTGATGTACCGAAGGAGTTTGGAGTCCCGGATGAGATCGGGGACATGACGAGGAGTCTCGAAATGGCCGAGACGTAAAGATCGATATATTGGACGACTATATTCGGACTTCGGAAAGGTTCCGAGTGATTCGGATATTTTCCGGAGTACCGGAGAGTTACGGGAATTCGTATTGGGCCTTAATGGGCCATACGGGAAAGGAGAGAAAGGCACCAAAGGGTGGCCGCACCCCTCCCTTCCGGACTAGTCTGAATTGGACTAGGGAGGGGGGGCGCCCCCTTCCTTCTTTCTCCTTCTCCCTTCCCTTCTCCTATTCCAACAAGGAAAGGAGTGGGAGTAGGACTCCCCCCTTGGCGCGCCCTCCTCCTAGGTCGGCGGCCTCCCCCTTGCTCCTTTATATACGGGGACAGGGGGACACCCCATGGACACACAATTGATTTACGATATTTTAGCCGTGTGCGGTGCCCCCTCCACCATATTACACCTCGATAATATCGTTGCGGAGCTTAGGCGAAGCCCTGCGTCGGTAGAACATCAGCATCGTCACCACGCCGTCGTGCTGATGAAACTCTCCCTCAATACTCGGCTGGATCGGAGTTCGAGGGACGTCATCGAGCTGAACGTGTGCTGAACTCGGAGGTGCCATGCGTTCGGTACTTGATCGGTCGGATCGTGAAGACATACGACTACATCAACCGCGTTGTGTTAACGCTTCCGCTTTCGGTCTACGAGGGTACGTGGACAACACTCTCCCCTCTCATTGCTATGCATCACCATGATCTTGCGTGTGCGTAGGAATTTTTTGAAATTACTACGTTCCCCAACACTTTATCGGTCAAACCGCATAACAACATATGTTGTTCCCTTTGTCATCGGTATGTTACTTGCCCGAGATTCGATCGTCCGTATCTCAATACCTAGTTCAATCTCGTTACCGGCAAGTTTCTTTACTCGTTTTGTAATACATCATCCCGCAACTAACTCATTAGTTACAATGCTTGCAAGGCTTATAGCGATGTGCATTACTGAGTGGGCCTAGAGATACCTCTCCGACAATCGGAGTGACAAATCCTAATCTCGAAATACGTCAACCCAACAAGTACCTTTGGAAGCACCTGTAGAGCACCTTTATAATCACCCAGTTACGTTGTGACGTTTGGTAGCACACAAAGTGTTCCTCTAGTAAACGGGAGTTGCATAATCTCATAGTCACAGGAACATGTATAAGTCATGAAGAAAGCAATAGCAGAATACTAAACGATCGTGTGCTAAGCTAACGGAATGGGTCAAGTCAATCACATCATTCTCCTAATGATATGATCCTGTTAATCAAATGACAACTCATGTCTATGGCTAGGAAACATAACCATCTTTGATCAACGAGCTAGTCAAGTAGAGGCATACTAGTGACACTCTGTTTGTCTATGTATTCACACATGTATCATGTTTCCAATTAATACAATTCTAGCAAATTTATCACGATATAAGGAAATAAATAATAACTTTATTATTGCCTCTTGGGCATATTTCCTTCAGTCTCCGACTTGCACTAGAGTCAATAATCTAGTTCACATCGCCATGTGATTTAACATCAATAGTATGTGATTAACACCCATAGTTCACATCGTCATGTGACCAACACCCAAAGGGTTTACTAGTGTCAATAATCAGATTTCATGGCCTCAAGCCATTTTTCGGAATCTGGGCTCTCCATCGCTTCCTCATAGTTCGTAGGTTCGTCATGGTCAAGTAACATGACCTCCAGAACAGGATTACCGTACCACTCGGGTGCGGATCTCACTCTGGTTGACCTACGAGGTTCGGTAGTAACTTGATCCGAAGCTTCATGATCATCATCATTAACTTCCTCACTAATTGGTGTAAGCATCACTGGAACTGATTTCAGTGATGAACTACTTTCCAATTCGGGAGAAGGTACAGTTGCGTCATCAAGTTCTACTTTCCTCCCACTCACTTCTTTCGAGAGAAACTCCTTCTCTAGAAAGGATCCATTCTTAGCAACGAATATCTTGCCTTCGGATCTGTGATAGAAGGTGTACCCAACAGTCTCCTTTGGGTATCCTATGAAGACACATTTCTCCGATTTGGGTTCGAGCTTATCAGGTTGAAACTTTTCACATAAGCATCACAACCCCAAACTTTAAGAACCGACAAATTTGGTTTCTTGCCAAACCACAGTTCATATTGTGTCATCTCAACGGACTTAGACGATGCCCTATTTAACGTGGATGCAGCTGTCTTTAATGCATAACCCCAAAACGATAGTGGTAAATTGGTAAGAGACATCATAGATTGCACCATATATAATAAAGTACGGTTACGATGTTCGGACACACCATTACACTGTGGTGTTCCAGGTGGCGTGAGCAGTGAAACTATTTCACATTGTTTTAACTGAAGACCAAACTCGTAACTCAAATACTCTTCTCCATGATCAGATCGTAGCAACTTTATTTTCTTGTTACGATGATTTTCCACTTCACTCTGAAATTATATGAACTTTTCAAATGTTTCAGACTTCTGTTTCATTAAGTAGATATACCCATATCTGCTCAAATCATCTGCGAAGGTAAGAAAATAATGATACCCGCTACGAGCCTCAATATTCATCGGACCACATACATCAGTATGTATGATTTCCAACAAATCTGTTGCTTGCTCCATTGTTCTGGAGAATGGCGTTTTAGTCATCTTGCCCATGAGGCACGGTTCGCAAGTACCAAGTGATTCATAATCAAGTGGTTCCAAAAGTCCATCAGTATGGAGTTTCTTCATGCGCTTTACACCGATATGACCTAAACGGCAGTGCCATAAATAAGTTGCACTATCATTATTAACTTTGCATCTTTTTGCTTCAATATTATGAACATGTGTATCACTACGATCGAGATCCAACAAACCATTTTCCTTGGTGTGTATGACCATAGAAGGTTTTATTCATGTAAACAGAACAACAATTGTTCTCTAACTTAAATGAATAACCGTATTGCAATAAACATGATCAAATCCTATTCATGCTCAACGCAAACACCAAATCACACTTATTTAGGTTCAACAATAATCCCGAAAGTATAGGGAGTGTGCGATGATGATCATATCAATCTTGGAACCACTTCCAACACACATCACCACTTCACCCTTAACTAGTCTTTGTTCATTCTGCAACTCCCGTTTCGAGTTACTAATCTTAGCAACTGAACTAGTATCAAATACTGAGGGGTTGCTATAAACACTAGTACACATCAATAACATGTATATCAAATATACTTTTGTTCACTTTGCCATCCTTCTTATCCGCCAAATACTTGGGGTGGTTCCGCTTCTAGTGACCAGTCCCTTTGCAGTAGAAGCACTTAGTCTCAGGCTTAGGTCCAAACTTGGGCTTCTTCACTTGAGCAGCAACTTGCTTGTCGTTCTTCTTGAAGTTCCCCTTCTTCCCTTTGCCCTTTTCCTTGAAACTAGTGGTCTTGTCAACCATCAACACTTGATGCTTTTTCTTGATTTCTACCTTCATCGATTTCATCATCATGAAAAGCTCGGGAATCGTTTTCGTCATCCCTTGCATACTATAGTTCATCACGAAGTTCTACTAACTTGGTGATGGTGACTAGAGAATTCTGTCAATCACTATTTTATCTGGAAGATTAACTCCCACTTGATTCAAGCGATTGTAGTACCCAGACAATCTGAGCACATGCTCACTGCTTGAGCTATTCTCCTCCATCTTTTAGCTATAGAACTTGTTGGAGACTTCATATCTCTCAACTCGGGTATTTTCTTGAAATATTAACTTCAACTCCTGGAACATCTCATATGGTCCATGACGTTCAAAACGTCTTTGAAGTTCCAATTCTAAGCCGTTAAGCATGGTGCACTAAACTATCAAGTAGTCATCATATTGAGCTAGCCAAATGTTCATAGCGTCTGCATCTGCTCCTGCAATAGGTCTGTCACCTAGCGGTGCATCAAGGACATAATTCTTCTGTGCAGCAATGAGGATAAACCTCAGATCACGGATCCAATCCGCATCTTTGCTACTATCATCTTTCAACATAATTTTTCTCTAGGAACATATCAAAATAAACACAGGGAAGCAACAACGCGAGCTATTGATCTACAACATAATTTGCAAAAATACTATTAGGACTAAGTTCATGATAAATTTAAGTTCAATTAATCATATTACTTAAGAACTCCCACTTAGATAGACATCCCTCTAATCCTCTAAGTGATCACGTGATCCATATCAACTAAACCATGTCCGATCATCACGTGAGATGGAGTAGTTTCAACGGTGAACATCACTATGTTGACCATATCTACTATATGATTCACGCTCGACCTTTTGGTCTCCGTGTTCCGAGGCCATATCTGTTATATGCTAGGCTCGTCAAGCTTAACCTGAGTATTCCGCGTGTGCAACTGTTTTGCACCCGTTGTATTTGAACGTAGAGCCTATCACACCAGATCATCAAGTGGTGTCTCAGCACGAAGAACTTTCGCAACAGTGCATACTCAGGGAGAACACTTATACTTTCATAATTTAGTGAGGGATCATCTTATAATGCTACCGTCAATCAAAGCAAGATAAGATGCATAAAAGATAAACATCACGTGCAATCAATATAAGTGATATGATATGGCCATCATCATCTTGTGCTTGTGATCTCCATCTCCGAAGCACCGTCATGATCACCATCGTCACCGGCGCGACACCTTGATCTCCATCGTAGCATCGTTGTCGTCTCGCCAATCTTATGCTTCTACAACTATCGCTACCGCTTAGTGATAAAGTAAAGCATTACAGGGCGATTGCATTGCATACAATAAAGCGACAACCATATGGCTCCTGCCAGTTGCCGATAACTCGGTTACAAAACATGATCATCTCATACAATAAAATTTAGCATCATGTCTTGACCATATCACATCACAACATGCCCTGCAAAAACAAGTTAGACGTCCTCTACTTTGTTGTTGCAAGTTTTACGTGGCTGCTATGGGCTTAGCAAGAACCGTTCTCACCTACGCATCAAAACCACAACGATAGTTTTTCAAGTTGGTGCTGTTTTAACCTTCTCAAGGACCGGGCGTAGCCACACTCGGTTCAACTAAAGTTGGAGAAACTGACACCCGCCAGCCCCCTCTGTGCAAAGCACGTCGGAAGAACCAGTCTCGCGTAAGCGTACGCGTAATGTCGGTCCGGGCCGGTTCATCCAACAATACCGCCCGAACCAAAGTATGACATGCTGGTAAACAGTATGACTTATATCGCCCACAACTCACTTGTGTTCTACTCGTGCATATAACATCAACGCATAAAACCAGGCTCGGATGCCACTGTTGGGGAACGTAGTAATTTCAAAAAAATTCCTACGCACACACAAGATCATGATGATGCATAGCAACGAGAGGAGAGTGTTGTCCACGTACCATCGTAGACCGAAAGCGGAAGCGTTAGCACAACGCGGTTGATGTAGTCGTACGTCTTCACGATCTGACCGATCAAGTACCGAACGCACGGCACCTCCGAATTCAGCACACGGTCAGCTCGATGACGTCCCTCGAACTCCGATCCAGCCGAGCTTTGAGAGAGAGTTCCGTCAGCATGACGGCGTGGTGACGATGATGATGTTCTACCGACGCAGGGCTTCGCCTAAGCACCGCTACGATATTATCGAGGTGGATCATGGTGGAGGGGGCACCGCACACGGCTAAGAGATCAAGAGATCAATTGTTGTGTCTTTGGGGTGCCCCCTGCCCCCGTATATAAAGGAGCAAGGGAGGAGGCGGCCGGCCTAGGAGGAGGGCGCGCCAAGGGGGGAGTCCTACTCCCACCGGGAGTAGGACTCCTCCTTTCCTTGTTGGAGTAGTAGAAGGGAAGGGAGAAGGAGAAGGAAGGAAGGGGGCGCCCCCCCTCCCTAGTCCAATTCGGACTAGTCCATGGGGAGGGGTGCGGCCACCCTTTGGGGCCTTTCTCTCCTTTCCCGTATGGCCCAATAAGGCCCAATACGAATTCCCGTAACTCTCCGGTACTCCAAAAAATACACGAATCACTCGGAACCTTTCCGATGTCCGAATATAGTCGTCCAATATATCGATCTTTACGTCTCGACCATTTCGAGACTCCTCGTCATGTCCCTGATCTCATCCGGGACTCCGAACTCCTTCGGTACATCAAAACACATAAACTCATAATATAATCATCATCTAACTTTAAGCGTGCGGACCCTACGGGTTCGAGAACTATGCAGACATGACCGAGACACGTCTCCGGTCAATAACCAATAGCGGAACCTGGATGCTCATATTGGCTCCCACATATTCTACGAAGATCTTTATCGGTCAAACCGCATAACAACATACGTTGTTTCCTTTGTTATCGGTATGTTACTTGCCCGAGATTCGATCGTCGGTATCTCAATACCTAGTTCAGTCTCGATACTGGCAAGTCTCTTTACTCGTTCTGTAATACATCATCCCGCAACTAACTAATTAGTTACAATGCTTGCAAGGCTTATAGTGATGTGCATTACTGAGTGGGCCCAGAGCTACCTCTCCGACAATCGGAGTGACAAATCCTAATCTCGAAATACGCGAACCCAACAAGTACCTTTGGAAGCACCTGTAGAGCACCTTTATAATCACCCAGTTACGTTGTGACGTTTGGTAGCACACAAAGTGTTCCTCCGGTAAACGGGAGTTGCATAATCTCATAGTCATAGGAACATGTATAAGTCATGAAGAAAGCAATAGCAGAATACTAAACGATCGTGTGCTAAGCTAATGGAATGGGTCAAGTCAATCACTTAATTCTCCTAATGATATGATCCCGTTAGTCAAATGACAACTCATGTCTATGGCTAGGAAACATAACCATCTTTGATCAACGAGCTAGTCAAGTAGAGGCATACTAGTGACACTCTGTTTGTCTATGTATTAACACATGTATCATGTTTCCGGTTAATACAATTCTATCATGAATACTAAACATTTATCATGATATAAGGAAATAAATAATAACTTTATTATTGCCTCTAGGGCATATTTCCTTCACCTGATCCGGAGGCACAGTTGGTGGCGGCTCTTCATGCTATTCCTGCTTGGATAGTTCCATATTTGACTTATATGACCCGGGGTGAGTTACTTGAGGATGAAACTTTGGCCAGGCAGATAACCCGGCAGTCTAAGTCGATGACTATTGTCAATGCCGAGTTGCACCGATGCAGTGTCACAGGGGTGTTTCAGCGTTGCATTTCTCCTGAGGAGGGCCGTGAGATTCTACGGGAGATTCATGAAGGACATTGTGGCCATCATGCCGGCTCTAAGTCTCTCGTGGCTAAGGCTTTTCGTCATGGGTTTTATTGGCTAACAGCTCATGCTGATGCAGAGGATTTGGTTAGCAAGTGTGATGGCTGTTAGAAATTTTCCAGACGAGCTCACGTGCCGGCTCAAGAATTGAGGATGATTCCAATTACTTGGCCATTTGCAGTCTGGGGGCTAGATATGGTTGGACCTTTTAAGAGATACAAGGATAAAAAGACCCACCTGTTGGTAGCGGTTGACAAATTTACAAAGTGGGTTGAGGCTGAGCCGGTCAGCAAGTGTGATGCAGCGACGACGGTTCAATTCATTAAAAAGGTGATCTTTCATTTTGGATACCCTCATAATATCATCATTGATAATGGTACTAATCTGTCTAAGGGTGCTATGAAAGAATTCTGTCAACAAGAGCATATTCGTCTTGACGTTTCATATGTGGCTCACCCCCAGTCCAATGGTCAAGCCGAAAGGGCTAATCAAGAAATATTGAGAGGTATCAAGCCCCGGCTTATGGTCCCTTTGTAGAGGACGCCAGGTTGTTGGGTGGAGGAGTTACCGTCAGTGCTTTGGAGTATCAATACTACCCCCAATAGATCTACGGGTTAAACGCCTTTCTTCATGGTTTACGGAGCAGAGGCAGTTCTTCCTAGTGACATCTGTCACGACTCGCCCCGTGTGACGGCTTATGTTGAAGCTGATAATGAAAAAGCATGTCAGATTGATCTTGAGCTTTTGGATGAGGAGTGTGACCTTGCGGCGGCTCGTTCGGTGATCTATCAGCAAGATCTGCGTCGATATCATAGCCGCCGGGTTAAAACTCGACGATTTGATGCTCTGGCTCATCTAGGATCAAACAGATATGCACAAGTTATCCCCACCTTGGGAAGGGCCTTTTTTGGTCAGCAAAAACCTGAACAATGGATCATATTACCTCATTGGTGTTTGAGATCACAAGGACTCACGTACGTTTGAGGAGGAGACCCGCCGGCCGTGGAACATTTCTTATCTTCGGCCTTATTACACTTGAGCTACTAGCCCTTGTGTTGTACATATTTTCATCCATGTATATATTATGATAAAGTATAATAAAGCCGGCATCCCTGATAATTCAGGGCCTCTGTCGTTTCATTTTTGAGTATTTGAGTCTTTATTGTCAGTTCATAAGATCACTTGGGGGCTTCCTGCTCATTGAGCATAGCTGTGACTACCCTCTTGATCCGGCTTGCACGCCTTGTTAAAAATTATTTGGGGGCTTCTTACCCAAGGTTATCAAAGAGAACTTGTTGCAGTGCACAGTTCAAATATAGGTATTCTGCCTTGAGGGCTCATTGTATATCACTTGGGGGCTTCCTGTTCAATGAACATAGCTTTATTTGCCCTTTTGATTGGCTTGGACGCCAGGTGTATTCACCAAAAATCCGAGTTATCCTACCTTTGTATGTCTGCCACTCTGCCCAGGTAATCCTGGAATGACCCACTGTACTTTTGATAGTCAATCTTATAAAGACCCTGAACTTGCCAAAGTTAAGACGATGATTGGTCATGTGTGGCCCGGCTTACAGGTTTGAATAAAGGATTAACTCAGTGGCTGTGCGACCCTTGAACATCACTTGATATTGAGGCTTGGCGGCCTATGAAGGCCTTGTTTTTTCTGATTTGTTATTTTCTATGAACATTGTTTTGGTTCATATTCTTATACCATATTGACATATGGTTTAAAATTGATTCGGGCCATGTAGCATTAATCCTTATGACTCATATTTGAGCATATTTGGGGGTTTGATAACCCGGCCTGGCGTTGACCGATAAGTCGCTGGTATGCTTTGATTATACACTTGGAGTTCCGCGCTCTAAGTCTTTGGGATGTGACCCCGACTGCATATGGCGTTGTAAGCCGGCAGTATGAACAAATCTCACAGGTATGTTATTTACTTGTTATATGAATATGCGAGGTTTTGATAACCCGCCCTGGTTATGGACTATAGTCACCAGCGAATTTTATGTGGGACATCATGACCCGCCCTAGGGTAAACCGCCAGGGCACTTGTTATCTGCTTGTTTGCCGGGAATATGATAATATGATTTACGTCATTGATAATATGACGAGCATAAGCAGCGGATCTTCAACATCAGATTGGCAATTCAAAGTGTTATGCAAATAAACATGCACGATGGCATGGCAGATCATTGTTTTTACTACCCTATTACACAGCTTTCCAAGCCCAAATGATTAATTGTTTTTCAAGAAAAGGCAGGAGACAGTCTGAGAGCCACCTCGTGGTTCAGTTGCCTTGGTCTTGCTGGGTTGAAGGTTCCGGCTTATCCAGTGCCGGTTCTTCCTCTTCCTCCACTGGCTGGAAATCAGGTGATGTCCAATTCACGCCAGTTACGGCTTTGAATACAGCTTCATCATCTATGAGCGTGGATGGATCAATATCAGGAGCGAAAGTGTGCTTACGTGTTGGAGGAATAAGATCCATAAAGGGATAAACCGGCGCTTTCAATTTTTCATTTTGAACGGTATAAGCCGCCTGATACTTGGAGAGCTCAGATTCTTTAGCCATCTTGCTTGCCAAAGGTCGCATCCCCCTTACAATTTTGGTGAAGTCCTCTGCAGTAAAGGGAGACCCGTCTTGTTTTAAGCTTGGGCAGCCAGTAGCCAACTCCTCCGGGTCAAGCTCTGCCTACCATGCTTTGGCCCGACTCAGAGCAGTGATGGCGCCAGCTCAGGCGGCTGACCGTTTTATCTCTTCTGCCCTTTGGGGTACAACTGACAACTTGTCTAGTGTTTCTCTGATAAGAGAAGGTGGCTGTTTGGTATAAGAGACGGCAGCTATAGCTCGTTGCGCGCCGGTGTATAATTGTTCAATAAGGGTACAGGCAGCTTTTAGCTTCACGTGCATATCTGAGCCAAGATTGGAAATTCTGGGCCTGCAGTAAGCAAAGATATTGATAAGCCGGCTACTGATTTGTTATGCATTGGTAGGGAAAAATTGTAGTACAATGTTACTCACCAAAGATGGTGCCTGTCATGCTATTGATTTGATGCTTCAAGCCGGATAACTCATCAGTCACCGGCTTAAGAGCAGCTTCAGCGTATTCTGCTCTTTTTAACAGAGCTGCCTTTTCAATGTCCCAGCCGGTTCTCTCCGTGCCAAAATCCTTCTTCAGCTTCTCAATGTCCTCCAAAGCAGTCTTGATTTTGAAGATAACTCTTTTTGAAGACAGCTCGATGATGACCCGGCTAAATTTCTACAACTATAGCCAGTTCATGGGGGCTACATGTTTGGATTTGTTCATAAATATGGTGGAAAGTCCCGGCTTAGCTATGCAGCTTAAGCCGGCCCTTGGGGGATACTTATGCGGATTTTAGCACTATAATTTGAAGTCCCGACTTAACCTTCCAGCTTAAGCCGGCCCTTGGTGGCTACATATGGATTTTAGCGCTGCAAAGTGAAGTCCCGACTTAACTTTTTAGTTTAAGCCGGCCCTTGGGGACTACTCGTTTTGACTCAGAAGTTACAAAATGCTTTGGCATAGCTACAAGATCAAAGAGGCTATCTAAGTCTACAGCATATTCAAATTCCCTCATATACAGTAGACTTGGCAGCTGACAGATATATTTATATGGAAAGGTTTATTAGTGCATACCTCAAAGTGCTCCTTCATCAAGTTAACCAAACCGGCTTCAAAATCGCGACTGGTGTGAAGGCGGTTTAGATAGCCCGCATGGATCTCATGAGCATTGAACTGGGCATAACTCTCCAAGTCCAGTTTCCACTTGCCCTTGTCAGAAGCAGAGAATTCTTCTTTGGCGCTATGTTTGGAAAGGACTGTGGGGTTGCCTAGTGCTGTATAAGCCGTCCCAGTAACTATTACATCTTCAGTTTCTTGAGCCGGCTGGGTGGGACTGGGCGGCTTAGCATGAGCCGGGCTAACATCCATGGAATCCATGGTGACATGGTGCTCTTCTGGCGGCAGATCATCAATAGCTACCTCAGAGGTTTGATGCAAAGATTAAGATATTGTCTGTTTCTCCGGATCAGTAGTTTTGGGATCTTCAGCCGGTTTATTCATTTTCGGCTTCTTGCTGGGTTTGGCCATGGCACTGAAAATAAGACACATAACGGAATTAGTATATCAATTGAGAAAAGTGTTAAAGCAAGCAGGCTTAATGTTCTCACCCAGGTACGGTCTTGAAAAGAGGGACCTGAGTCCCAGTGGAGTCACCAGAGGAAGAGTGAGAGGTTCCCTGATAGTTTGAATCAGAAGGGTTAAGAGGTTGTCGAATAAGACCCGCCTTTGGAAAAGCTAAGTCGGAAATTTGTGAAACCTCTGCTCGGCGCTTGAGAGGAACTAGCGTGTTGGGTAAGCCGGAAGATAAATTCCCACCACCGCTATTCTAGGTTGTGCGATGAACTTCATGCTGCTGCTTCTTCAAAATAAAGTTGGGGTCCAAGTAAGCTAAAGGGTGAGAAAACCTTACTTTCCGGCTCGCTTGACGAATTTTCTGCTTTGGCAGAGGTTCTGAGTCGGAGGAAAGTATAGTTACCTCTTCACCATCTGCGTGGCTCCCCTCCGCATCATCCTGATAGTAATCAATGTCAATAAGATGGACAAAGAAAGAGCCAAGGGAGTCAAGTTCTACCTCCCACTCATCATCTAGAGTAAAAGGATCGGTTGCATCTGCCTTCTGGCAGGCTTCTTGATCACCTTGGTCTTGTTCCTGGTCTTCTTGGCCGATTTATCCTGGAGTTTCCTGTTCCAGAAGGGGGAGTCGGCCTGCACAAAAATCAAGTAATGATGAGAGGGCGGTTTATGAAGACAATGAGTAAAATAGAAATGACTCAAAATACTTACAGCTGGAGGTTTGTTAAGGGTGCAGAAAGGGTTTAAGCCCGTCTTGCTACAATCTTCCAAGCTCTCGTTGAGCAGAGACTTGGTCATATTATTGATGTCATCATCATCCAGTTCTATCTAGTAGTGGCGTTGAGGATCTTTGACATCACCAGTATACTCGCACATTAAGCCGGGTCGGCGGCTTAAGGGCAGAATTCTCCATGCGACCCAACATCGAACTAGGTCGATTCCAGTCAAGCCGTTGGCCATTAAGGCTCTGATATTTGAAAATGTGGGCATATTTGGCCCATTCTTCTGTGCTAATCCGTCCTGGAAGATGATGTCTGTTGCTAAGCCGGTTTTCACGATAACCCGGCAGGGGATTTTCACCCTCTGGAGATGTGTCTTGGCAATAAAACCAAGTCTGGTTCCAGTCCTTAGGATGACTGGGAAGTGCGGCGGCAGGAAAAGTGGCTTCTTTCCGCCTCTGAATCGAAATGCCACCTAATTCTAGGCTGGGCCCATCTGTGAACTCAGTATGCCTGTTTAAGTAATAAAATTCCCTAAACAGTTCCACAGTAGGCTCCTGTTGAAGGTATACTTCGCAAAACACTTGAAAATTGTAGATGTTTGAAACAGAATTGGGTCCGATGTCTTGAGGATGAAGGTTGAAGAAATGCAGCACATCACGAAAGAATTTTGAGCCGGGTGGGGTAAACCCCCGGAGCATATGATCAGTAAAGACAATGACTTCGCCTTCTTTGGGGTCAGGAGTGGTCTCTGCTCCTCGGGCCCTCCAATGGATGACGTCTTTTGCAGCTAAGACGCCCACTTGGACATGTTCACTCAACGTCTGCTCGGTAACCCGGGAGGCGACCCAGTTGCATGAGGTAACAGTCTTGGTCATTTTGTTGATGAAAGCCTAAAAGGAAAGATATTGCCGGTTTAAGGTTATGCTATTAAGCCGGCCAGTGATCAAAAAGTAATTGTGTTATACAAGACCAGTTCATAAGCAGAAGAATACGTGCTATAAAGGTCAGCATGGTTAAACCGGAAGACAAGGTCGGGTTATGCATATTGTGAACATATACTGGCGGCTTAACAAGGGGACTAATGCTATATGGCGGGTTACAGATTGTCATGTAAGCCGCCCGCATGTATCCGTATGACAGATCTATAAGTGGAATTTTTGCTAAGTGATGGACAAACAGGTTCGCAGATTGGTTCTATGTTTTTGGATCCGCATCAGTTCAGAAAAGAAAATAAATTGTAAACCTAAGGTCGTGGCAGCGAAAAAACTCATATGCTTAGATGGGATCTTATACAGAAAAAGCATCTTCGGTGATTGGAAAGGGGTGCTAAACTATTAGCGCGCAACTTCAGTATCATGTTTAGATCAAACTATGCAATCTACGGAGGAAAATGAAGAACGATGAAGAACACCGATGAACGGTGAAAACCCTAATGCAGATCTGCTACAAGGAAAAGTGGATGCTTACTGACGCTGATGAGCAGCGGAGGCGCGCTGCAGTTCTCTGGTCCATTCAGGATGCAGTGCCCGGAGTTGAGGATGCTAGAGGAAGACGGCGGCGATGGAGCTCGGGTCTGCAGAGGCGTCACGAGGAAGAAGATGCAGAGGCAGGGGGCAAAGTGAGAACAGGGGGCCCCTGTCCCTATTTATAAGGAAGTGGATAGATGGCATGCGCGGGAATCGAGGAGACCGAAAAATGGATATGTGGCTATATGGACGCTTCGATTCTCGAGAGGTCCATTAAGATAAAGATCTGTTGAGATGCTCTAGTTTTTGTGGGAATTTAATACACAGTGATGTCATGGCGGGTTAACGTGATTCTGAGATATGACTGTTGGGGAACGTAGTAATTTCAAAAAAATTCCTACGCACACGGAAGATCATGGTGATGCATAGCAACAAGAGGGGAGAGTGTTGTCCACGTACCCTCGTAGACCGAAAGCAGAAGCGTTATGACAACGCGGTTGATGTAGTCGTACGACTTCACGATCCGACCGATCCAAGTACCGAACGCACGGCACCTCCGAGTTCAGCACACATTCAGCTCGATGACGTCCCATGAACTCCGATCCAGCAGAGCTTTGCGGGAGAGTTCCGTCAGCACGACGGCGTGATGACGGTGTTGATGATGCTACCGAAGCAGGGCTTCGCCTAAGCACCGCTACGATATGACCGAGGTGGAATATGGTGGAGGGGGGCACCGCCCACGGCTAAGAGATCAAGAGATCAATTGTTGTGTCTATGGGGTGCCCCCTGGCCACGTATATAAAGGATGGAGGAAGGAGGAGGCCAACCCTCACAGGGCGCGCCCAAGTGTGTAGTCCTACTAGGACTCCCTAGTCCTAGTAGGATTCCACCTCCCATATGGAATAGGAAAAAGGGAAGGGAAAAGGAGAAGGAAGGAAGGAAGGAAGGGGGCGCCCCCCCTCCCTAGTCCAATTCGGACCAGTCCATGGGGAGGGGTGAGGCCACCCTTTGAGGCCTTTCTCTCCTTTCCCGTATGGCCCATTAAGGCCCAATACGAATTCCCGTAACTCTCCGGTACTCTGAAAAATACCCGAATCACTCGGAACCTTTCCGGTGTCCGAATATAGTCGTCCAATAGATCGATCTTTACGTCTCGACCATTTCGAGGCTCCTCGTCATGTCCCCGATCTCATCCGGGACTCCGAACTACCTTCGGTCATCAAATCACATAAACTCATAATACAAATCATCACCGAACGTTAAGCGTGCGGACCCTACGGGTTTGAGAACTATGTAGACATGACCGAGACACGTCTCCGGTCAATAACCAATAGCGGAACCTGGATGCTCATATTGGCTCCCACATATTCTACGAAGATCTTTATCGGTCAAACCGCATAACAACATACGTTGTTCCCTTTGTCATCGGTATGTTACTTGCCTGAGATTCGATCGTCAGTATCACAATACCTAGCTCAATCTTGTTACCGGCAAGTCTCTTTACTCGTTCTGTAATACATCATCCCGCAACTAACTCATTAGTTACAATGCTTGCAAGGCTTACAGTGATGTGCATTACCGAGAGGGCCCAGAGATACCTCTTCGACAATCGGAGTGACAAATCCTAATCTCGAAATACGCCAACTCAACAAGTACCTTCAGAGATACCTGTAGAGCACCTTTATAATCACCCAGTTACGTTGTGACGTTTGGTAGCACACAAAGTGTTCCTCCGGTAACGGGAGTTGCATAATCTCATAGTCATAGGAACATGTATAAGTCATGAAGAAAGCAATAGCAACATACTAAACGATCAAGTGCTAAGCTAACGGGATGGGTCAAGTCAATCACATCATTCTCTAATAATGTGATCCCGTTAATCAAATGACAACTCATGTCTATGGCTAGGAAACTTAACCATCTTTGATTCAACGAGCTAGTCAAGTAGAGGCATACTAGTGACACTATGTTTTGTCTATGTATTCACACATGTACTAAGTTTCCGGTTAATACAATTCTAGCATGAATCATAAACATTTATCATGAAATAAGGAAATAAATAATAACTTTATTATTGCCTCTAGGGCATATTTCCTTCAATGACGTCATGTCGGGTTACAATGAACTTGTGAAGAATTGGTAAAGGGAGATTCAGCTAAGTCAAGAGGTGAAGATTGATGTGAACAAGTTCAAATCAACCTGGGGCCTAATGTTGGGGATATGACTATTGGATATGACCAACCCAGGAGGGGCCGGGTCATGCCGCTGGCGGCTTAAAGATGAAGAAGCCCGACAAGGCCCAAGAAGATATGAAGATGGCGGTTCATGAAGCAGGCTTATTGAAGGCCCAAGACCCAAAGGCAACTTAAGGCCTAAAGGGATGAGCCGCCATATGTTTAACTTGTACTGTAAGGCAAGCTTGGTAGAAACCGAGCCGGTCACATTTGTGTGAATCGGCCGGACTCTATAAGCCACCGGGCATCAACATGTATATAAAGGGGTGACTCGGCGGCGGGTTAACTCAAGAAACAACTGATCGAGAACTAGGTCAAGCGTATTCGCTCCCAAGTAATCAAAACCCAATCAATACAACCTAAAGCAGGAGTAGGCTTTTACCTCGTCGAGAGGGGCCAAACCTGGGTAAACTCTCTGTGTCATTTGTCCCGTTTAACCCCTTCAAGCTAACCTAGTTGCGATGACTCCACACCTAAGTCCTTTTGCTAGGGCATCCGCCGTGTTAAATCCACGACAATACTCATGGTCATTATGTTAGTCTTAGTGAAACCAAACGATATATATATACTCATTATGCTTTTCAAAAGAAGGTTTTATTGGATGCCAAGTCAAACGTGTGAACCTTTAGCTAGGGATTCCTTCCAAGTTCTTAGGTAGTACTTTATATCATGCAACTCTTTTGTAAACATGCTACCACTATCACAGGGATGAGTGGTCAAAATTTCATATACAAGAACACGGAAGAGCATGCTTTTAATGTTGCAAAATTATATTTTTATCATTATACATGTTATTCTATATCATCACACTTTCAATCACATGACGAGGGTGTCATGTTCTTTCCCGGGAGGCAAGACTAACCAACATAGAAGAGATGGATGTTCTAGTGACTTCTCCAACTTTAGCCCATCACCCGCCCCTACCACCACCATGTTGTTGGCTTACTATTCGAGGGATTTGCATGACACGTATGTTCCAGAGCTTTATACAAAGATATTTAAGGATATTAAAATAGTTGCGAGCACATAGAATGCACTATAACACATTTGATGATACATATTAACTATTAAAAATGTTTTTAAGATCCAAGGGGTCAAATTTAGTCAAATGTTTTTCTTAGCAATATTTCAGACAAGGACCTAAAGAATAAGCGAATGTAGCTCTTAACACAAAATATAATTTCAATTGTCACAAACGTATTAGCAAATACATGACAAAAGTTATAACAAATAACATTGTATTGTAGATTTTATCAAAATCGATATGTTGTAGATTGTGCTAAGTATAAGAAAAAATGTTAACTAAAATCTTATATTGATATAAGTATTTGTTATAAATAAATGTAAGACCGAGTTTTAGATCTAGCTTTGATCATCGGTGAATCAGGTGAGGCGTCGTGGGGAGAGCAACAACACCAAAGCAAAGATAATATAGAAATCTTTATTACTATTTACCTTTTTGCAATTACTTTTGCTTTAAAACAAACTATCAAACACTCATAACAACTTTTTAGTTAAGAGAGATGTGAAAGTGCAACTATCCCTGGGTGGTTTTGGTAATTCCTAACAACATATAACTCATTGAGCTAATGCTATTTCAAGATAAATATTTCAGGAAAGCTCAATGATTGGCATGGCATGGATTAGAAATGTGGACCCCTCAAAATGCTAAGGACAAAAGATTGGCTCAAGCTCTAAAGCTCAAGACTCTACATTTTACTTTTAGTGATCCAAGATCACATTGAGTCCATAGGAAAAGCAAATACTATTAAAAGGGGATGAGGTGTTGCTTAATGGGCTGCTTGCTCAAAATGCTTAGTGATATGCTCCAAAAACCCTCAACCACTTTCTCATATCCACATATGTCCCAAACCAAAAGTCAAACTCGGCCCCACCGAAACTTTCTATCCGGCGCCACCGAGTTCATTTGACATAGCCACTGCCACAAACCCTAGTCACTTCGGTCTCACCGATAGGGATCTCGGTCTCACCGAGATGGGATTGCAAACTCTCTGTTTCCCTTTGTAACGTTTCGGTCCAACCAGATGAGCGATCGGTCCCACCGAGTTCGCAATGCAAACTCTCTCTTTCCCCTTCGCAATGTTTCGGTCTCACCGAGATGAGCGAATCGGTCCCACCGAGTTTGCCTGACCAACTCTCTGGTTAGCTTATTACCAAAATCGGTCTCACTGAGTTCGTGTAATCGGTCTCACCGAGATTACGTCATGCCCTAACCCTAATGAAATCGGTCCCACCGAGTTGACATGTTGGTCCCACCGAAAAGCCTAATGTTCACATTTTG
The DNA here is from genome assembly GCF_018294505.1 of Triticum aestivum. NCBI lineage: Eukaryota > Viridiplantae > Streptophyta > Magnoliopsida > Poales > Poaceae > Triticum > Triticum aestivum. The sequence goes on from NC_057808.1 coordinate 569,236,068, forward strand.
AACTAAATCGGTCTGACCGAGTTTCATTATTCGGTCCCACCGAGTTTGGTGATTTGTGTGTAACGGTTAGATTTTGTGTGGAGGCTATATATACCCCTCCACCCACTCTTCATTCGTGGAGAGAGCCATCAGAACATGCCTACACTTCCAGCATACATTTTCTGAGAGAGAACCACCTACTCATGTGTTGAGGTCAAGATATTCCATTCCAACCATATGAATCTTGATCTCTAGCCTTCTCCAAGTTGCTTTCCACTCAAATCATCTTTCCACCAAATCCAAATATGTGAGAGAGAGAGTTGAGTGTTGAGGAGACTATCATTTAAAGCACAAGAGCAAGGAGTTCATCATCGACACACCATCTATTACCTTTTGGAGAGTGGTGTCTCCTAGATTTGTTAGGTGTCACTTGGGAGCCTCTGTCAAGATTGTGGAGTTGAACCAAGGAGTTTGTACGGGCAAGGAGATCGCCTACTTCGCGAAGATCTACCCTAGTGAGGCAAGTCCTTCGTGGGCGATGGCCATGGTGGGATAGACAAGGTTGCTTCTTCGTGGACCCTTCGTGGGTGGAGCCCTCTGTGGACTCGCGCAACCATTACCCTTCATGGGTTGAAGTCTTCATCAACGTGGATGTACGATAGCACCACCTATCGGAACCACGCCAAAAATCTCCATGTCTACATTGTGTTTGCTCCCTCCAAAGTCCTCCCTTACCTTCATATGCAATGTTTTAAATTCCGCTCCTATACTCTTAGACTTGCATGTGTAGGTTGATTGCTTGACTAGTGCTAAGTTGCTAAAATCTGCCAAGTCTTAAAATTGGGAAAAGGATAGATTTTTATTTGGTCAAGTAGTCTAATCACCCCCCTCCAGACATACTTTCGATCCTACAAGTGGTATCAGAGCTACGGTCTCCATTTTCCTTGATTTCCATAGCTTTTGGTGATCATAGCCTTGGTTTCACAAGCTAGGAGAGTATGGCATCTAGCAAGGGAAATTACCACCATAGAGGTCCTTACTTTGATGGTACTAATTTTGCTAGTTGGAAGCACAAGATGAAAATGCATATTCTTGGACATAACCCCGCCGTTTGGGCTATTGTGTGTATTGGCTTGCAAGGTGAATTCTTTGATGGGAGAGAACCGAACCGTGAAGCTACCGCGGAAGAGTTGAAGATGCTGCAATACAATGCTCAAGCTTGTGACATTCTCTTCAATGGATTGTGCCTCGAAGAATTGAACAAAATTAGCCGTCTTGAGAATGCAAAGGAAAATTGGGATACTCTGTTTGATATGCACGAGGGTACCGACTCCGTCAAGGAATCCAAATTGGATGTGCTTCAAAGTCAACTTGACAAGTTCAAAATGAAGGATGGTGAAGGTGCCGCTGAAATGTACTCTAGGCTTGCTCTCATCACAAATGAGATTGCCGGCTTAGGAAGTGAAGAGATGACCGATAGATTCATCATCAAGAAGATCCTAAGAGCCTTGGATGGAAAATATGATACCATGTGCACATTGATCCAAATGATGCCCAATTACAAAGATCTCAAGCCAACGGAAGTGATTGGAAGAATTGTTGCTCATGAGATGTCACTTAAGGATAAGGAAGAGCTCCACAACAAGTTAAGTGGTGCTTACAAAGCCTCATGTGATGCTCCCACATCATCAAGTGAGAAACAAACCTTCAATGAATAATTGAGTCTAATGGTGAAGAATTTTAACAAGTTCTATAAGAGTAGAAGCAAGGAAAGAAATTCCAAGTCAAGATCCTACAATGACAAAAGATCTTCAAGTCGTGAACGAAATTGCTACAATTGTGGAAGACCCGGACACTACTCCAATGAGTGTACGGCTCCCTACAAAAGAAGAGAAGATTCTCCCAAAAGAAGAAGTAGAAGAGAAGAATCACCACCGAGAAAGAGAAGGAGTAGAGATGATTGTTATGAATGTAGAACCTCTCGGAGAAGCAAGGATTCGGAAAGGAAGGACAAATCATCAAAGAGCTACACAAAACGAAGACATCAAGCTCATGTTGGTGAATGGGTATCCGGCTCCGACTCCGACCATCACTCTGAAAAAAGTTATCACTCCGACTCCGAATATACTCAAGATGAAGGTGTTGCCGGTCTAGCACTTGTGTCAACCAACTCCTACGACATATTTGACTCACCAAATGAAGGAATTGGAAGATGCTTCATGGCTAAAGGCCCAAAGGTATCACACCCTGAGTATGTTGATTTGAATAGTGATGAAGATGGTTTGCTAGGAGATGATGATTTACTTGTTGACAACTCTAGTTATGAAAACTATGATGAACTTGCTATTAATCATGCTAATCAAGATAAAACGAATGACGATGATAAGAAGGAGATTGAGCGTCTAACTAAAGAACTAAACACTCTTAAGTTAGCTCATGAAACTACCTTGGAAGATCATCGAGAACTTTTAAAGACTCATGAGAAGCTACGCTTTGAAAAGCTCAACCTTGAGCAAGAGCATGAGTTCTTAAAAGCAATCAATGATGATCTTCGCAAGAAAAGTTCTTCTTACATTGCCAAGCGTTTACTCTTGTCTACTTACGTGCCACAAGTAAAATCTAGCAACAAGGGTAAGAAAGATTCTTCATCTAGTAGTAATAATAATCATGCTAAATCCAATGTTGTTGCTTCTAGTAGTTCTCTTGATTCCACTAATGATTCTCTTAGCCAAGTTACACTTGAGCAAGAAAATAGCTTATTGAAGGGAATTATAGATAAAGGTGTTTACAAGAGCCTTGCCGGAAGTAAGCCATCTGAGGAAATTGTACGCAAGCAAGGAAGGCACCGGAAGAATCAAGGTGTTGGTTTTGAACGAAAGTTCAATGCGAATGGAGTTGAGTGAGAAGAAGATCAATACCCCAAGACGAAGTTTGTTCCTCAACAAGAGAAGTATGATCCTACTTCTTTCCAAGGGACACAATCTCAAGATGATCTTCCACCACAAGACCACAAGCAAAAAGGCAAGGACAAGCTTCAAGAGGAGATTGATGCATTTGAAGAAGCTCCCAAGGCCTTGGTTAAGTGGGTTCCTGATAACCCACGAGTATAGGGGATCAATTGTAGCCTCTTTCGCAAAGTAAGAGTGTCGAACCCAACAAGGAGCTAAAGGTAGAACAAATATTCCCTCAAGTTTTATCGACCACTGATACAACTCTACGCACGCTTGACGTTCGCTTTACCTAGAACAAGTATGAAACTAGAAGTACTTTGTAGGTGTTGTTGGATAGGTTTGCAAGATAATAAAGAGCGCGTAAATAAAAAGTAGGGGCTGTTTAGATAAAGACACAATAAAGTAAATATAGCGAGTGTGGAAAACTGGTGATAGGAGTTGCGAAATTGTCCCTAAGCAATTGACTACTTTACTCGACCGATAACAAGTTTTATGTGGGAGGGGCCACTGCTAGCATGTCATCCCTGACTTGGAATTCTATGCACTTATGATTGGAACTCTTAGCAAGCGTCCGCAACTACTAACGTTCATTAAGGTAAAACCCAACCATAGCATTAAGATATATTGGCCCCCCTTCAATCCCGTACACATGAATTTCTATGCTAGGTAGAAGCTTCTGTCACTCTTGCCCTCCAATACATAGTCCTATCAACATACAACTAACCCTATGGTGTGATCCACGCGCGCCCTCATATGATGGGCACCAAAGGACAACAACATAACCACAAGCAAATTAAACCAATCATAGCAATTCACCAATTACCGACAGGACAACGAAAATCTACTCAGACATCATAGGATGGCAAAACATCATTGGATAATAATATGAAGCATAAAGCACCATGTTCAAGTAGAGGGTACAGCGGGTTGCGGGAGAGTGGGCCGCTATAGATAGATGGGGGAAGGTGATTGAGATGTTGGTGAAGATGGCGGAGGTGTTGGTGAAGATCGCGGTGATGATGATGGTGGCCACGGCAGCGTTCCGGCGCCACCGGAAGAGAGGGGGAGAGGGCCTCCTTCTTCTTCTTCTTCCTTGACCTCCTCCCTAGACGGGAGAAGGGTTTCCCCTCTGGTCCTTGGCCTCCATGGCAAGGGAGGGGCGAGAGCCCCTCTGAGATTGGATCTGTCTCTCTGTCTCTCTCTGTTTCTCCGTTCTCTTATTCTGCCCTTTCACCGTTTCTTATATTTCCTGAGATCCATATCTCCGATTGGATTGAAACCTTCGCCCAGATTTTTCTCCGAAAATTAGCTTTCTTGCGGCCAAAGAATAGCAGCAACCGCCTTACGAGGGGCCCATGAGGGTCAGGGGCGCGCCCGGGGGGCAGGCGCGCCCCCTGCCTCGTGGCCACCTCAGGCACCGTCTCGCGTTGATTCTTCTTCCCATATTCTCCAAATAATCCAAAAATATTCTCCGTCCGTTTTTATCCCGTTTGGACTCCGTTTGATATGGGGTTTCTGCGAAACAAAAAACATACAACAAACAGGAACTGGCACTGGGCACTGGATCAATATGTTAGTCCCAAAAATAGTATAAAAAGTTGCCAAAAGTATATGGAAGTAGTATAATATTGGCATGGAACAATCAAAAATTATAGATACGACGGAGACGTATCAGTAAGCTTAATTCCTGCTCGTCCTCGAGTAGGTAAATGATAAAAAAGATATTTTTTGATGTGGAATGGTACCTAGCATAATCTTGATCACATAATCTAATCATGGCATGAATATTAAGACACGAGTGATTCAAAGCAATAGTCTATCATTTGACATTAAGACAATAATACTTCAAGCATACCAACCAAGCAATTATGTCTTATCGAAATAACATAGCCAAAGAAAGCTCATCCCTACAAAATCATATAGTCTGGCTATGCTCCATCTTCACCACACAAAGCATTCAAATCATGCACAACCCCGATGACAAGCCGAGCAATTGGTTCATACTTTTTAACGTGCTTCAGCCTTTTCAACCCTCACGCAATACATGAGCGCAAGCCATGGACATAGCACTATAGGTGGAATAGCATATGATGATGGAGGTTGTGTGGAGAAGAAAAAAAAAGGAGAAAGTCTCACATTGACGCGGCTAATCAACGGGCTATGGAGGTGCCCATCAATTGATGTCAATGTGAGGAGTAGGGATTGCCATGCAACGGATGCACTAAGAGCTATAAGTGTATGAAAGCTCAAACTGGAAACTAAGTGGGTGTGCATCCAACTTGCTTGCTCGTGAAGACCTCGGGCATTTGAGGAGGCCCATCATCGGAATATACAAGCCAAGTTCTATAATGAAAATTCCCACTAGTATATGAAAGTGATAACTCAATGAGACTCTCTATATGAAGAACATGGTGCTACTCTGAAGCACAAGTGTGGTAAAAGGATAGTAACATTGCCCCTTCTCTCTTTTTCTCTCATTTTTTTGTTTTTTTCCTTTTTTCTCTTTTTTTGTTTTGGTGGGCTTCTTTGGCCTTTTTTTTATTTGGGCTTCTTTGGCCTCATTTATTTATCTTTAAAGTCCGGAGTCTCATCCCGACTTGTGGGGGAATCATAGTCTCCATCATCCTTTCCTGACTGGGGCAATGCTCTAATAATGATGATCATCACACTTTTATTTACTTACAACTCAATATTACAACTCGATACTAGAACAAATATATGACTCTATATGAATGCCTCCGGCGGTGTACCGGGATGTGCAATGATCTAGCGTAGCAATGACATCAAAAAACGGACAAGCCATGAAAACATCATGCTAGCTATCTTATGATGATGCAAAGCAATATGACAATAAATGCTCAAGTCATGTATATGATGATGATGGAAGTTGCATGGCAATATATCTCGGAATGGCTATGGAAATGCCATCATAGGTAAGTATGGTGGCTGTTTTGAGGAAGATATAATGAGGTTTATGTGTGATAGAGCGTATCGTATCACGGGGTTTGGATGCACCGGCGAAGTTTGCACCAACTCTCGAGGTGAGAAAGGGCAATGCACGGTACCGAAGAGGCTAGCAATGATGGAAGGGTGAGAGTGCGTATAATCCATGGACTCACATTAGTCATAAAGAACTCATATACTTATTGCAAAAGTTTATTAGCCCTCGAAGCAAAGTACTACTACGCATGCCCCTAGGGGGATAGATTGGTAGGAAAAGACCATCGCTCGTCCCCGACCGCCACTCATAAGGAAAGCAATCAAAGAACACCTCATGCTCCAACTTCGTTACATAACGGTTCACCATACGTGCATGCTACGGGACTTGCAAACCTCAACACAAGTATTTCTCAATTTGACAATTACTCAACTAGCACGACTCTAATATCACCACCTTTATATCGCAAAACTATTGCAAGGAATCAAACATATCATATTCAGTGATCTACAAGTTTTATATAGGATTTTATGATTAACCATGTGAATGAGCAATTCCTGTCAACTCTCTAAATAGATATAAGTGAAGTAAGAGAGTTTAATTCTTTCTACAAAAGATATGCCCACGCTCTAACAAATATAAGTGAAGCAAAAGAACATTCTACAAATGGCGGTTTTCTATGTGAAGAGAAACAGGCAATCCAAACTTCAAATGATATAAGCGAAGCACATGAAGCATTCTATAAAGCCATACTCAAAAGATATATGTGAAGTGCAATGAGCATTCTATAAATCAACCAAGGACTATCTCATACCAGCATGGTGCATAAAAGAAAAGTGAAAACTAAATGCAAAAGACGCTCCAAGATTTGCACATATCGCATGAACGAAACGAATCCGAAAACATACCGATACTTGTTGAAGAAAGATGGGATGCCTTCCGGGGCATCCCCAAGCTTAGACACTTGAGTCTCCTTGAATATTTACTTGGGGTGCCTCGGGCATCCCCAAGCTTGAGCTCTTGCCTCTCTTCCTTCTTCTCACATCGAGACCTTCTCGATCATCGAACACTTCATCCACACAAAACTTCAAAAGAAATCTCGGTAAGATCCGTTAGTATAATAAAGCAAATCACTACTCTAAGTACTGTTGCAAACCAATTAATATTTTGTTTTGGCATTGTAGCTACTATAATACAACTTTTTCATGGCTTAATCCACTGATATAAATCGATAGTTTCATCAAAACAAGCAAACTATGCATCAAAAACAGAATCTGTCTAAAACATAACAGTCTGTAACAATCTGAACATTCACCATACCTCTGGTACGTGAAAAATTCTGCCAAAATTAGGAAAAATAAACAATTTGTACAGAAAGACAGTGCAAAAAGTTTCAGAACCGTTTGACGTTCCAGTAAAAAAATGTAAAATCGCGCACTACAGCCAAAGTTTCTGTCCTGCACCGCACAAACCAACAAGCATTGTAAAGGCAAACCTTGGCACATTATTTTTATAATACAAAGGAATTGTACAAGGGTATAATTATTTTTGTTGAAAATTTTATGTAACCAAGATTCACAAAGTTTCCGTGAGCATGAACAAAGTTCAAGGAGCTCCCCCACTTCAACAATGCTTGTCTCTTTCACTTTCACTTTCCTTTTTAAAAAGGTTTTAGGTTCCCCTCTTTTTTTGTTTTTAAACTTTATAAAAGCACTCAACAGAAATAAATGACTCTCTAAAACTTCCGGGTTGTCTCCCTGGCAGCGCTTTCTTTAAAGCCATTAAGCTAGGCATATAGTGCTCAAGTAATATCAAAGCCAATTTTAATTAACAATGATTTGTAATTTAGTGGTGAGCACAAAGTAACATGTATCATGTAATGACGAAGTCTAACTCTCTTCCTATGCATCGGCATGTCATACAAAAACAATTCATGCACATCAAGTAAAGGCCAATACATAGCATAAGCAGTTTCTTGCAATTTTATCGTGTGGGAAACATAGAGAGGTGGAGATATAGTTCCTCTCTCATAATAATTGCAAGTAGGAGCAGCAAGCACATGCATATTATATCTATCAAAATCATCATGTGTAATATTAAAACTCAACCCATCAATATAATCCTTAATAAGGGCAAACTTCTCCGATATAGTGTAGTCGGGAGAATTCAAAAAGATAATAGGACTATCATGCATGGGTGCAATAGCAACAATTTCATATTTAACATAAGGAACTATAGCAAGTTCACCTCCATAAGCATAATTCATATTGGCATCTTGGCCACAAGCATAGCAAGCATCATCAAAAAGGGATATTTCAAAAGAATCAACGGGATCATAACAGTCATCATAGAAATCATCCTTCGGTAAGCACGAAGGGAAATTAAACAATGTATGAGTTGAAGAGTTACTCTCATTAGAAGGTGGGCACGGGTAGCTAATCCACTCTTCCTCCTTTTGTTCTTCGCTCTCCTCCTCATCTTTTTCATCCAATGAGCTCACAATGTCATTAATTCCTTCTTCCATAGACTCCTACAAAATATTAGTCTCTTCTTGGACAGCGGAGACTTTCTCAATAAACACATCAATATCGGCATTGTATTCATAATTCTCATAGCAATATTTAAGGATAGCTAAATTTTCAGGTCTATAAACTGAATCATCAAAATCTTCAATCTCTTTAAACAAAGATTCAATTTCACATGCACCCTTAAAAGCAACAAATTCTTGTATTCGTTCCACATCATAGTAATCATATATACCTCTAGCATAAGAAGCCAAGGTTTCATTATCATTAAATTTGCATGAAAAGGGAAGGTGTGTATCCTTCATCCTAGAGCAACAAGTATAATCATATCTCAAGCATAGTTGCCTAGCATACCACTTCAACATATAAATTTGATCCCATAATAGTTTCCCTTTTTGAGTCAAGCGATAATCCCTAAAGTATTCACATTGATCCAATGTGTCTCCCATTACAAAATTGAATGGGGTTTTCTCGGGATTATCAAAGTAGTACATAATATCTTTCACATAATGAGCATCTCGAGGGTTTTAGGAGGTTCCCCATCTCCATGAGTAGCAAGTAAACCTATTTTTTTGGTATTTCGTATTCCATATCCATAACTAAAGATAGATGAAAACTAAGAACAGCAAATAAAAATTACTTAGTAATAAAGCAAACAAGCACACACAAGAATATTCACCCCACGATATAACTCCCCGCAACGGCGCCAGAAAAAGGTCTTGATAACCCACAAGTATAGGGGATCAATTGTAGCCTCTTTCGATAAGTAAGAGTGTCGAACCCAGCGAGGAGCTAAAGGTAGAACAAATATTCCCTCAAGTTCTATCGACCACCGATACAACTCTACGCACGCTTGACGTTCGCTTTACCTAGAACAAGTATGAAACTAGAAGTACTTTGTAGGTGTTGTTGGATAGGTTTGCAAGATAATAAAGAGCGCGTAAATAAAAAGTAGGGGCTGTTTAGATAAAGACACAATAAAGTAATATAGCGAGTGTGGAAAAGTGGTGATAGGAGTTGCGAAATTGTCCCTAAGCAATTGACTACTTTACTAGACCGATAGCAAGTTTTATGTGGGAGAGGCCACTGCTAGCATGTCATCCCTGACTTGGAATTCTATGCACTTATGATTGGAACTATTAGCAAGCGTCCGCAACTACTAACGTTCATTAAGGTAAAACCCAACCATAGCATTAAGATATATTGGTCCCCCTTCAATCCCGTATGCATCAATTTCTATGCTAGGTTGAAGCTTCTGTCACTCTTGCCCTCCAATACATAGTCCTATCAACATACAACTAACCCTATGGTGTGATCCACGCGCGCGCTCATATGATGGGCACCAAAGGACAGCAACATAACCACAAGCAAATTAAACCAATCATAGCAATTCACCAATTACCGATAGGACAACGAAAATCTACTCAGACATCATAGGATGGCAACACATCATTGGATAATAATATGAAGCATAAAGCACCATGTTCAAGTAGAGGGTACAGCGGGTTGCGGGAGAGTGGACCGCTATAGATAGATGGGGGAAGGTGATGGAGATGTTGGTGAAGATGGCAGAGGTGTTGGCGAAGATCACGGTGATGATGATGGTGGCCACGGCAGCGTTCCGGCGCCACCGGAAGAGAGGGGGAGAGGGGCCCCCTTCTGTTCTTCTTCCTTGACCTCCTCCCTAGACGGGAGAAGGGTTTCCCCTCTGGTCCTTGGCCTCCATGGCATGGGAGGGGCGAGAGCCCCTCCGAGATTGGATCTGTCTCTCTGTCTCTCTTTGTTTCTCCATTCTCTTATTCTGCCCTTTCACCATTTCTTATATATCCGGAGATCCGTAACTCCGATTGGATTGAAACCTTCGCCCAGATTTTTCTCCGAAAATTAGCTTTCTTGCGGCCAAAGAAGAGCAGCAACCGCCTTACGAGGGGCCCACGAGGGTCAGGGGCGCGCCTAGGGGGGCAGGCGCGCCCCCTGCCTCGTGGCCACCTCAGGCACCGTCTCGCATTGATTCTTCTTCCCATATTCTCCAAATATTCCAAAAATATTCTCCGTCCGTTTTTATCCCCTTCGGACTCCGTTTGATATGGGGTTTCTGCGAAACAAAAAACATGCAACAAACAGGAACTGGCACTGGGCACTGGATCAATATGTTAGTCCCAAAAATAGTATAAAAAGTTGCCAAAAGTATATGGAAGTTGTATAATATTGGCATGGAACAATCAAAAATTATAGATACGACGGAGACGTATCAGTTCCCAAGACTACATCAAGTTCTACTACATCAAGTACGACTACAACTCCAAGGGTTCCCATCAAGATGATGTCGATCCCGAAGAAGAAGAACTAGAGAGTTCTTGAGGGTGACTCCGCCAACATACTTCACTCATATCTTTTTGCAAGGACATGTGCAAACAACTTCCACATCTTGCACTAGTTCGAGGAGTCACAAAACCTCTTGTTGGTAATACATGGGACAAGGTAACCTAATGCTTTCATGGACATCATCTTGTGTGTACATCACTCTATGTCTATGGATATCCTTGTTTGTTCCTTGTGGGACTAACCCGTGTAGGTATTGAAAGTGCAACTCACTCAAATGGATTGCTCCAAATGATCTACATCAACATTGAGCATCCACATCTTCAACACCTACATGAAGTCATCATCGACAAAACCCAAGGTTAGTTCATCCCTCTTAGGGGGGATATCACATTTACGGGGAGCTTTACTCTAATAAATTGAGCTAAAGCAACTCTAATGATGTGAACACAACAATGCTTTATGTAAAGGTGGTAACCCCACTTGTGCTTAAACGATGAGTATGACCTATGATCAAATGTTCTCATTTGACTCCTAAGTCAATATACTCATATATAGATGACCTAGTCATCGCCAAATTGCTTGATAGATGCTAGAGTGTTTGTGCATGCTTTGTCGCATTTTCATTTGCCATTTTATGTGTGAGCATGTTGATTGCATATTTTACTCATTCGGGGATATCCATTTGTTGCTTTGATTGTTTGGATTTTTCTCTTTTGCCAAATGGATGGACAAGAATGCCTAAGAACACCCTCTAGCTATCTATCCTTTTCTCGTCTCAAACTCTATTCATGCTACATCACAAAGTTTCATCAAGTCAGATTCGAACCACTCTGTGTGAGGAGCACCCGGAGTCCCTGATTCGTCATAGACTTAAACTTCCAAAACATCTTTGTGCATTTCGGCATGACCGAGTCATCCACTTCGGTCACATCGAGTTCACCAAGTTGATCTAGGTTTTCCATCTCGGTGCAACCGATTTGAACGTTCCGTCACACCAAGTTGCAGTAACCGCTTGCAATTCTGCATCTCGGGGCCACCGAGTTGCAGTAACCGCTTGCGATTCTGCATCTCGGTGCCACCGAGTTGTTCCACTCGGTCACACCGACAGGGTCAGGATATATAAACCCACGGGTTAGATTTTGGAAATTTCTTCAAACTCCTCAGCCCGCGTGTGTCTTGCTCTGCCTCCTCGGGTCTCCGGATCGTTCCCTTGCCGCCAGCGACCTCCCGCTGCTGGTTTCTGTCGCCGTCAACGGAATTCTGCTCCACCGTTGTCGCCGTAGCAAACTCCCGCCGAACTAGGGTATGGGTTCGACTCTTTGTGCTATTCCCTTACTCCGATTCATAGCACATTGCTTTGCCATGATCTTTACCATGCATGAAAACAATCTATCCACAGAAAACATCCTTTAGGTTAGATTTGATTCAAAAATTTAGGGTTAGGTCTTCGCCGAAGTCATCTCGGACCGACCGAGTTGTAGAAATCGGTCTCACCGATTTAGCATAGGCCATTGCACATGCGTTTTCGGTCTGACCAAAAACTGCAAATCGGTGCGATCGAGTTCGACTCTGTGAAACCCTAGCAATCTCGGTGCCACCGAACTGTGACTCGGTCTAACCGAGTTCACTAGTTTAGGTTCCAAAATTGCTTCGGTATCACCGAGTTTAACAAATCAGTAGCTCCGAAATGCTTTCTATGGAGAACTAAAACTAAGTTTTTGAGTCATCTATTTTGCAAAAACTCTGCACTTTGTGATGCTCATCCATTCTACCTCATCTAAATCTATTCACAGGGTTTGCTGTCAGTGAGATTGCCAGGATGTCTTACTAGAGTGACAGCCAGAACAGATATGAAGAACAAGTGCATTTGAGTGAGGGTTCTAGTCCCTCAAGCAGCTATGATGAGGGCAGCAGGAGCACACCAAGTAACTTGCCCAAGGCAGCCACTAGAACAAGGAAGAAGAGAACCTCAGACTCTGAGGATGAGGACTATGTGGCTGTTGAGGATGAGGCCACCTCAAGGAAGAAAGAGTATGGCACAACTGCTGCAACTAAGCCAGGGTTGCACAAGAAGGCACCTGCCAGGAGAATCCCAATGTCTAAGGCCAGGGCTTCCACTCAGGAACCCTCCAAGTCAATTGGAGGAGAGGATGCTGCTGAGGATAAGAAAAAGAAGGAGAGAAAGAGGGGAAGATGGTGCAAAAAGGTAGACCCCATGGCTGAATTTGAGAAGCATTCTTTTGATGAAGAAGAGGAAGAGGAAGAGGATGTTGCACCAGCACCCAAAACTCAGAAGCTTATGGGAGATGCTATCAAGTCAGGGGCTGCAACATCAAAGCCCAAAACTGCTCCCAAAGCAACAACTCAAGCTCAGAAGCCCAATAAGCCAAAGAGAAGCACTAGAAAAATTCCTGCTGAAGAAAAGAACAAGGCCCAGTTTGTGACACCCCCGATTCAATCGTACACTAATCATGCATGCCAACGTGTACGATCGAGATCAGGGACTCACGGGAAGATATCACAACACAACTCTAAAACATAAATAAGTCATACAAGCATCATAATACAAGCCAGGGGCTTCGAGGGCTCGAATACAAGTGCTCGATCATAGACGAGTCAGCGGAAGCAACAATATCTGAGTATAGGCATAAGTTAAACAAGTTTGCCTTAAGATGGCTAGCACAAACTGGGATACAGATCGAAAGAGGCACAGGCCTCCTGCCTGGGATCCTCCTAACTACTCCTGGTCGTCGTCAGCGGGCTGCACGTAGTAGTAGGCACCTCCGGTGTAGTAGGAGTCGTCGTCGACGGTGGCGTCTGGCTCCTGGGCTCCAGCATCTAGCTCCTGGGCTCCAGCATCTGGTTGCGACAACCAGGTAGAAAGGAAAGGGGAAAAGGAGGGAGAAAGCAACCGTGAGTACTCATCCAAACTACTCGCAAGCAAGGAGCTACACTACATATGCATGGGTATATGTGTAAAGGGCCATATCGGTGGACTGAACTGCAGAATGCCAGAATAAGAGGGGGATAGCTAATCCTGTAGAAGACTACGCTTCTGGCCACCTCCATCTTGCAGCATGTAGGAGAGAGTAGATGGTAAGTCCACCAAGTAGCATCGCATAGCATAATCCTACCCGGCGATCCCCTCCTCGTCGCCCTGTTAGAGAGCGATCACCGGGTTGTATCTGGCACTTGGAAGGGTGTGTTTTATTAAGTATCCGGTTCTAGTTGTCATAAGTTCAAGGTACAACTCCGGATCGTCCTTTTACCGAGGGACACGGCTATTCGAATAGATAAACTTCCCTGCAGGGGTGCACCACATAACCCAACACGCTCGATCCCATTTGGCCGGACACACTTTTCTGGGTCATGCCCGGCCGCGGAAGATCAACACGTCGCAGCCCCACCTAGGCACAACAGAGAGGTCAGCACGCCGGTCTAAATCCTATGGCGCAGGGGTCTGGGCCCATCGCCCATTGCACACCTGCACGTTGCGAGGGCGGCCGGAAGCAGACCTAGCCTAGCAGGCGTTCCAGTCCAATCCGGCGCGCGCCGCTCAGTCGTTGACGTCACGAAGGCTTCGGCTGATACCACCGCATCAAGTGCCCATAACTGTTCCCGCGTAGTTGGTTAGTGCGTATAGACCAAATGGCCAGACTCAGATCAAATACCAAGATCTCGTTAAGCGTGTTAAGTATCCGCGAACGCCGACCAGGGCCAGGCCCACCTCTCTCCTAGGTGGTCTCAACCTGCCCTGTCGCTCCGCCACAAAGTAACAGTCGGGGGCCGTTAGGAACCCAGGCCCACCTCTACCGGGATGGAGCCACCTGTCCTTTCAGCCCCCTCATCAGAATCACTTGCGGGTACTCAACGAGCTGACCCGACTTTAGTCACCACATCTGTCATGTATATGAAGTATATAGTATATACCCGTGATCACCTCCCGAAGTGATCACGGCCCAGTAGTATAGCATGGCAGACGGACAAGAGTGTAGGGCCACTGATGGAACACTAGCATCCTTACCTAAGTAGTAGGATAGCAGGTAAGGGTAACAACTGTAGCAACAATGACAGGCTATGCAGCAGAATAGGATTAACCGAAAGCATTAACATGCTACACTACTCTAATGCAAGCAGTATAGAGAAGAATAGGCGATATCTGGTGATCAAGGGGGGGGCTTGCCTGGAAGCTCAGCCGAGAAGGAGGGGTCGTCAACACCGTAGTCGTACTAGGTAGCAGCGGCGTCGGTCTCGGTGTCTAGCGAGAGAAGAGGGGGAAGAAACAATAAATACAATGCACACAAATGCATGACGATGCATGACATGACAAAGCGTGATGCTAGGTGTGCCCAATCGCGGTAGTAGGTGATACCGGCGAAGGGGGGAAACATCCGGGAAAGTATCCATGGTGTTTTGCGTTTTCGGACAGATGTACCGGAGGGGGAGAGTTGCGAGTTCGATAGGTTAGGGATGTGTGGCGGACGAACGGGCTACGTATCCGGATTCGTCTCGTCGTTCTGAGCAACTTTCATGTACAAAGTTTTTCCATCCGAGCTACGGTTTATTTCATATTAAATTAAAAAGATTTAATCATTTTTAGAATTTATTTAATTATTTTAAATCAACATTATCTAGAATAGTGTATGCTGATGTCATCATGATGTCAGCAGTCAACAGGGCGTTGACTGGGCCAAACTGACTTGAGGGTCCCACACGTCATTGACTGATTAATTAACTAATGGTTAATTAGGTTATTTAGTGATTAGAGTAATCTAATTATAATTAATTAAGTTAATTAATTCTCTAATTAATTAATTAATTAATATTTTTATTATTGTTATTATTGTTTTTTATATTTATTTTTTATAAAAACGTTCTGGGCGTGGGGCCCATCTGTCATAGGCCCTAGGGGCCTTAGCGGTTGCGGGCAACGGCGCAATACGCAACCCGAACGGGCGCACGCCCAGGTGCAGGAGGACCCGGGAGGGCACCGGAACAGGGGAGGCCGGTGGTCACGGCGGGGCGAGGCCGCGGTGGTGCGCGGGCGGCCGCCGGAGGCCGTGCGGGCAGAAGCCGGAGCGGGGTAGGGGAGGCCAGGGTCGCTGGTACGAGGCCAGAGAGCGGCTCGGAGTGGCCGGAACTGCAGCGGGAGGCGGCAGAGCTGGACGACAGGTGCGGGGCCGTGGGCGACCAACGGCAAAGCCGCCGGCGAGGCGTTGCCTCGAGGCGAGGCACGCGACCAGGTGCTCGCGGGGGCGCGCGCGGGGTAGCGCGGGGCAGAAAGAGAGGAGGGAGTGGAGGTCGTGGCCTCACCGGGGGTGTAGGGTCAAGGCAGTGGGGCTCGGGGAGGAGGTCGAGGACGTCGCGGCGGAGGGGAAGCAGGCCGGCGAGGTGGAGGAAGCAGGCCGGTGATGGAGCTCCGGCGATTGGCGGCGGCGACGACGTGCAGGAGGTGGCGAGCCATCGGCGTCAGTAGGCGCTGGGTCGACGAGGGAGGAGCTGTGAGGAGGCCGGGAGGGGCGGCGCTTGGCACGGAGATAGTCCGGCGAGGGGGTCCGAGAGGCGACGGGGTTCGGCGTCGATCGGCGCAGGGGCACCCGATCTGGATCGTGGCGAGAGAGGAGCGGGCGTGAGGGGAGAGTGGGGTGACTCGGGGGTTAGGGTTTGGGTTACGAGGCCATATAGGCCAGGGGAGGTTAGGTGGGCTAGTTGGGCTGGCCAGCTGGGCTGGAGCCCAGTGGAGGGGGGGTTCCCTTTTCTTTTCTTTTGTTTTTACTTTTTATTTATTTTACCTTTTCTGTTTTAGTTTTGTTTCCTATTATTTTAGTTTTCGTAAAATATACACGTAGCATCTAAATTAGTATTTCAACTTAGTCCATAGTCACAAAAAGTCTAATCCTCAAATAAATTAGTTTGACATTTTATTAATTACAAAAGGTAT